>NW_015090922.1:890929-968336 GCF_001431845.1 Calidris pugnax
GGAAAAAAAAAAAAAAAAAAAAAAAAAGAACTGAGAGAAAAGAATGAACCTCTTTTAAGAGCTAATATTCATGCCAAGCAACAGCCCCCTGAAATAGCACAGGAATTAATCTAAAGCACGGATATGTGCAAGTTCTCTCCTGAACTGCTTCAGGCTGATGGTCTACATTGTTACACAAGCTACCAAGTGGCTGGATTTCCCAGTGGCAGGAGAGAAGTCATTTGGGAATATAAACAGTCCTGCAATCAGTGAGAGGAAAGACTGGGAAATATGCTAATATTATCAGCTGACAGCAAGGATTCAAGATGATAAAGAACAATCACACAGATGGTCCACTGAGCCTTGCTCCTCGGCTGCACTCGGATTTTTCCTGGCAGCCCACCTCTTGGCCAGAGAGCCCCTGTCAAGATTCAGTCTCTAGACTTTCTCTTCTCTGTGTTTCAATTAAAACTCTGACATGTTGTCACGGACAGGAACAGTGTGGTGACTAAAGACTGTTTTTGAGGCGTTATCCATCTCCTTGATAGATGAGGAGGACGCGGGCGGTCTCTCCAGCATGTGGACAGAGCAGGTGTTTCTCCAGCTGATCCAGCTGATGAAGCCTTTCAAGGGAGAAGGCAAGGAAAGAGATCTGTGGGGATGAACTAAAGGAGCCATTTCCAGAGTCATTAGCAGATTAATGTAGCTTAGCATGATTCGCAATCATAAGAGGCCAAGCTCTTATTTGCAGTAATGCTAAGGACTCCGGTGGAAGTATGCCAGCAATAGATTTAGTCTAGCATGATTTTATTTCAACAGCGTTGGTCAATGAAAAACCCAAAAAAATGAGCTGTTCTTTTAGAAAAGCACAAGACCAGATCTGCCCAGCAGCAAAGCAGCTTACAGCCTGCTCAGCCAAAAGCAGGTTTGATCCTCCTTACGCTCTGCCTCACCCTGGACTCTCACTTCCTACATTGGTGGTGGCATGGTTGGACTCTCCAAACTGAGCTCCAGGAGTGGTTTCTGCATGATTTTGGCAGGATGGCGTTGGAGGAAGAGCCTGCCACTGCCTGCCCTCTTCCCGAAAGAGACGCAGGCAAAAGTGCAGTCCAAAAAAAGAGCTGTATTTTCGGTCATCTGATGAGCCCTCCTGTCACCAGTCAACACTTGACAGCAGGTCTGTATAGAGAAAAGGTGTGACCCTTCCCTGTGGTGCTTCACACACAAACACAAGAAGTGAACAAAGAGAACAATATAGAACTGGCTGTGGGGATTAATGCAGTCCAAACCCACTGAGTGATGTTTTTTCAAAAGCCAACTTCCTTGGCCATCTTTGGTAGGGAGCTGAAGCTTGGAGGCTGCCTGAATGCAGCACTTTTCTTCAGCTGGATAAAGAGCTTTGTCCTGACTGCTGCAGACTTTCAGGTGGTCATCTCATGAGAGTTCGCAAGTCCAGGAAAAGCCGCAACAGCAATGAGAAGCCTCATGGAAAGTCCTAGGATGCTCAGGAGAGTGCAAGAGTCCTATGGGAGAAGCCATTCTCCCTCACAGGCCTTCAAAGAGGGGCGATATCTTCACCTTTTGGAGGGAGTGTGTGGCTGTGTGGAATTTCTTGATTCACTCAGGATTTAAAGTTCTGCAGCTAAGAACATAACAGTGAATGAAACAAAGAATCCCTATTTAGTCAGGCTGCAAAGAGGAATGTTCTTCACCTCCATATTTGTGGTGAGTCTTTAAATCAGGACTTTGTTTCCCTGGGCTTAGAAGAGCAGGCAAAAGAAATGAGCAGTTGCAAGATGACAACAACATACTAGGGTGTTGCTGATCAGAAGGGAGATACTCTTGCTATTTTGCCTCCCTTTTCCCAGAAGTAAGCAAGGTGAAAATCCCATACCTTTCAACTACTCTCTCTTGTTTGGTGTTAGAAAGTACCTTTTAGACGTAGCCTAAAACTGAGGTCTTGACCACTTATGGCCTTTGAAGATTTCTTCAGTTTCTTCCTGAAGGGAATGTTAACACTCAGGGCAGATCCCTCCTGTTTTGAGTTGATGCACTGTGCCACTGTGTAACCCCTGCAGAATATTTCTGGCTTTTTTCCCCAGCTGAAAACACGTGGCGCACACTGCCTCAGAGGCATCAGAGTTTCTGTGGCAGAGAAAGTGATTCCTATAAAAACGCAGGACTGGCTTAATTCCTGGTGAAAAAAAGTGTCATTGTAATTATTCCCCAGACAAAAATGTCACCCATCTTAACTACAGCTGATGAAGTGCTTAATTCCTGTAACTCTTGCAGCCAAACAGCCGGTGTTGTGTAGGAAGACTGGAGCAACACTTTGTATTCCTGAGAGGCAACATGCTCCAGATCCAAAAGGGTGAAAAAAAGTTATAAGCTAAAATTTTTATATTAGCATATGATATGCCTTGTTTGCAATTCTTCACTGAACTGGGGACTGGTGGCTTAGCCTGTGGATGGCAGTAAAATATCTTTGATGGAATAATTGAAAGGCATTGCCGAGAAGCATTTCCATTCAGAGTAGCTTTCTCAGGGGTTTATTGCTCAAGGAAAGCCAGAAACAGTTGCATTGATTTGCAGATGAGATGACAGGGAAAACATTTTCAAATACTGTAAGGTATTTATACTGCCTAAGATTTAAGGGTTGCTCCTAACTAATCTTTCCAAAGCTCTCATGAAAGACAATCTAGCTTGCATCCTTTTAATGTGTTTTAAGTGGACGGGTGTCCCTTCAGCTGGTTTATCTCATACACTGCACCTCTGCATGCTGAAAATGGGCCAAGGCAGAAACATCTGGTATTCTGAGGAGCAAAGGAACAGAGCAAAATTTAGACTGCCCATGAGATAATCCTCCTGGTGCTGCTCCATGAGAGCTCCAGGGGGTCAAAGAAGTCTCACAGCCAGAGCTCTTTGCTTGGTACTGAACTGTGTATAACAAAACAGATTTCTAAAAAAGGAGAGATGAGGAATTGCCAAGTATATCCTTATTCTTTCTACATCCAGTTTAGCTTCCGAAGCTTAATGGGCAAGTGCTTCTAAACCCACAATATATTTGGTCGACTCAGATACAAGCAAGCAAGACCTGACAGTTACTGTCCCAGTCACCCTCCTGGGAGATTCAGAGAATTTCAAGAGTTGGTAGAAAGTGAGATTTACTAAAGAGCCTTGCTCCTCTCTCTGAAACAAATCTCTTTTCAAAATATCAAAAGCCTATTCCTCTGATCTGTCTCCAAGGATTTGTAATTTCAAGCTATTTCCATGAGCTAAAAAGGCAAGGTGAAGTATGTGGGGAAACAGAAAATGAGTCCAAATAGATAAAGAACACAGGTGTGCTGACAGTCATCACAAACTGTCCAAACCAAAGCAGACAACAGAAAAAAAAAAAAGTCTGAAATATATATATGTAAACAAATCTATCTGAACAGCTGGTATCTGTACCTCTGGAGTCCTAACTTTCAGAAAAGGGCTTCAAATTCCCTGAAGTGTGATTGCACCACCTAGAGTACAAGGAATCATTAGAAAATTCAGGATTTTCTGCAAAATTTTGAACTGTGTCAACACTGAAGAACTAAAGCATTCAAGGATGTCAAGATCTGGGACTGCAGTTTGGACACCTGTATAATCCAACCAGCCAAGGCTGAGCAGTACCAATACATCAGAGAATACATACCCGGAAATGAAAAATCCCAGCATAATTGTCTTGGAATCCTTGGTCCTTTGGCAAAACATTTTCCAAAAATTGCTTCTGCAGTGTCAGGGAGCCCAGGGCAGCCAGCATCCAGCAGTCACCTTAAGGGAGGGAAGAATCCAGTGCATTCACTCAGTTACTCACTGTTGCGGACCATAACTAACTCTTTAGGAGAACGGACTTCAACATCTAAGACCCAGCTTTTTAAAAGAAACCAGTGTTCCACTGTCTCCCTTTCCTCCCCCCAAAATGCTGAACCACTATCCAGTTTTCACTGGCAATGTCTTTTGGGAACTCTGATGTCACCCAAACCCATAATGGTTTGGGTTGGAAGGGATCTTAAGGATCATCCAGTTCCAACCCCCCTGCCATGGGCAGGGACACCTCCCACTAGACCAGTTAGGTCTAGGCAGGTGCCATATACAAGTAACAGGGATGAAAGCTTCCGCATTTGGAAATCCCGTTAAAATCTGCAATAAATTATGTGTGGACTTGTGTGAGTCTGGATTGACCTGCACTAATTGTTTACAGCAGCTACCATGGTCCACGTCTTCCCACCGAGCACTCAGAACATAGGAAAGCAATCACAGGTTATGGCTTTGTGCCAATCTTTTCCAAAACAGGAATATGACCTTACCTATTTCTCCTTGCATGATATCGAACCTGCTAACTCCGTCTATGATCAAAAAAGGATTTCTCTGAAGTTCCTGGAGGAAAGAAAATGCAAAGAGCAGTATGAATACTCAGCCTTCGCCAGCAGTGTGTTTCTGCCCCTTGAAGACCCTAGTTTGCCTACGTTTTCCAGAGCTGAAAACTGTTCTTTTGAGCCCTGATGTTTTGTTGCCTGCCACCAACAAAACCAGAGGAGATACTGAGTCTGCTCAGCTGTTCCTAGGGATGGAGACTTGTGGCTGGGTGCTCATAGAGTTTTCATTTGGGTTTCTCTAACACTACCAATACCTTTCAGATAGGGCTCTGAGCCTGTCTGCAAAATCATGCAGTTTCCCAGGGGACAGTAGGGCAGAGACACAGAAGTTTCCAAGCAAAGTGGAGCAGGGTCTTTACTTCAGCTCAGTGCTGGGTCTGGAAATGTTTTGCTCTCTAAGCATTTTGTGTATGTGTGCAGGACTAATACAGATCAGCCTGGGCTGCTTTTCATCACTTCTGGTGAGGAGGCCATAGAAAGAAAGCTTAATCTCTGGCTGCAAAATCCCATAGGCCTGGCAGACTTATTTTTAATTCAGGGAGATTTTCCTTGCATTCCTTGAGAGTCTTGCTTGGGCAGTGAAGGGGGAAACAATTCAGAGCTTGGTCTTGCACACAGAAATGTGAACCATTCTCCCACCTGCATCTGCTATCTGCTGTCAGTCTGGGATATCTGAGTGCTCAGGTGGGAATGGCCCAAGCATCCCCTGTGAGTAACCCTTGGCACACCCCAACTGGATAAGGCTCTGTTTTGGAAGAGCGATCAGCCTTAAATAGGAAAGTAATCATACACCTAAGAAAATGAAGAGATAAAAGGGAGGAAAAAAAACTTCTGAGTTAGAAAAATAATACAGCAGCTCTTTCTTAAGCAGGCCTTGGCATTTCTTCTCCCCAATTGATTTGACATGCTGCAGAAAATGAGACCAGCGCACAACGTGACTCGTACGGTTGTGTGAGCTCAGCATTAGCAAATGCTGTCAGTTTTCTGAAACGGCTTCACGGTGATCAAACCCCTCTAAGACATTTCCCTGTCAGGAGAAGATGCAATGCAACATCGCCGCTGTGGGCTGGCGGACAGATCGTGCTCCCACAGCACTGCTGACATTGGGGAAAGCAGCCCGGGCAGGCATCTTCCTTGACACATGCTTTCCTGCAGCCATCCACACCTAGCTCAAGACTTCAGGGATTTGTGATAAATTTACCCATGGCGTGGGAGTGGGCATAAGAAGTGGATGGCCATCGTACAGGGAAGCAGCAGCGCTCAGTCCTCCTCCCTTCCCCTTTAATCTGCCCCAGCTTTATCATCTCCCTGCCTCTATTTCCCTGACAGCAATTTGCCTCTCTCACCTGGGTGAATTCAAAACCTCCCACAACAAGGAAAGAGTAAGTTGGATGACAAGGCTCTGAACTTAGTCTGTGTCTTTGCGTGTGTCTGACTTGCCAATAGTCATCCCAGAAAACCGATAGCATAAAGGAATGAGTATTTTTATTCCCCCATCATTTCTGAGGCTGTTGAAGTCTTAGTTGCCCCAGGCAGGATGGCTGGGCTCTGACGGATGTGCTGAAGGGCATAGCTGCCATGGGGGCAACCACCATATAGAAACATGAACCTGAAACTAATGGGAAAGCAGCTGCATCTCTTATGGGATTCCTGAGGAAATGGCTGATGCTGTGCTTTGTGCTGGGATGAAAAAGCTCTTAAGTGCACAGTAGATCCTGCTAGCCTGTTACAGAGACCAGCTGAAAAGTCACCCTGTTAGATGCCTCAGCACATACCCTATTGCCCACCAAGATGTTTGACTCCCCAGTAAGCAAATGGGGATGAGTTGAGTCATTAAGCTGCTTCCTTGCTGAAAGAAAGGAGCAATTTTGCCTAAAACCAGAAAAGACGTGATCTGAAGTCAGCCCCAGCCAACATGCCTTGACTGCGTACACAGAGAATTTTGTGGCCATCAGAGATAAGAAGAGATAAAGTCAAACACTCTCACTGTATTCCCCACCTACAACAAACTAAGCTCTGCTTCCAGTGGGATGTACTCCCCACAGACTTCGGGGGCAATAACTGGAAAGCAACACAGAGAGCATTACCAGCCATGGAAAAGGGGCTGCTCAGCAGCTGTCCCTCTACAGAAAATTCAAGGTGGGAGGGGGTTCAGTGGTGGGGAATTGCAAGACCAGATACTCAGAAGATATCTGGAAGAGCACAACCCCTGAAGTCAGTGGTGGGATGGCCTGAAGGATGCTGTGTGGAGCCTTAACTAAGTGCAGAGGTTTTCTGAAAGAGCTTAGAGAGGACATAATTGTGATGGGTGCAGTGTTTCGGAAATCTGGGCCTTCTCAACTGGAAGGAAAGGAGTTCTCTAATTAGCTCCTCTTCCTTCAAAGACAAGAATACAGCAGTCATAAAACACCAGAAACTATCACCTATTATTGCAAAACACAGCTAAGCATATAGTTACCACTGCACAAGTGTGCAAGCCTCACTATTCACCAGTGCTCAAATTGCATGACAAATAGAGAAACCACAGATTTAACTGTAAGTCTGTCCAGAAGCAGTGCCCTGTTTCACTGAGAAATTACGTTGAGGCTCTGTGGCATTTTCCCCTGAGACTTTTCGGTTTTAGCTGGAGGGGGAAAAAAAAATAAAATAAAAATTAAAAAAAAAAAGAGGGAGCTCAAAGAGGCACGTGGTCTCTTTTCAGAGTGTCTACGTGGCCAGCAGTGAAGGCAACCATATGGACTGCAAGTCAAGCGCTCTGCTTGAACTCATCCCCCTAGGACAAAGCCATTATCTCTCGCCTTCCCTGGCCCACTGAAGACTTCATTATGTATTCAAAATAAAAGAGAAGTTCAGGTTCAAACCAGTTCATCCTCTAGAGAATGGTCTTACCACAGAAGTACAGATTAAGCAAAGGGCAAGATGGAGAATTAATTTGAGAGGTAGAAGGACAGCAACCTGTGCGCACATTTGTCTCTAAATTTCTTTTTACAATTGCTTGAAATTTTTAAGGAAGAACAATTTCCCAGAAGAAGCCGGAGGTGAGAAGTGTAGATGCAGGCCACAAACAAAGTTACAAAGGGAACAGTCGGACATTTTTGTGGAAAATTAGAAGCCTGAGGTGGGATTTCATAGGCAGCATAAGCCAGTCTGGCCATGGCCACTTTCCTCCCGATACCCCCACTGGCCCAGCATGATCCTGCGTGCAGGCACAAGGCCACTGAGGGTTAAGATGCAAGAGATGCCTCTGCAGAGCTGCCCTGATCATTTCACCTTAACCCTACAGTAAAATCCCAGCCCCACTTCTGTTCCTGCCACAGCACCACATCGTTCCCTTCGGCTGCAATTGGGCTGCTCCCGCTGCTCCAGCTCCACCTTCCTGCCACGTCCTGCCATCATGAGCCACAGCGTTCCCTGTTCAACACACACCAATTAAGGAAAAATAAAAAGGCTTCTATTGATTGAAAGCCAAACTGTTCTCAGCTGGACAAATCTTAATTCAGCATCACTGCTGCGCCTGTAATAGCGTTGCTCTGGATTAAGAAGCAAACATGGTATTGCAGTTCCCCGGGGTGAGGGCACTGCCTGGCAGTGGGCTGAGGCAGAGGGGGGGTCAAGTACACCACGCTCATACATCCCATAACCACAGGAAACCTCCACAGAACAGCTAACACAGAAATCAGGGTGCTGGAGGGCAGAACTAGGGAAAAGCTGTGCCAGGTCACACCAAAGGTCTGCCTGTTGCAACGACTCATCTCAGACAGCTCGGAGAGGGTAATGAAGCAATCCCAAAGTGATGCTCCTCCTGCGTACATCCTCCCACTCTCCATCACTTGGTGGCTAAAGGACTTCCCAGGCTAGAGGCTCTATCCACAGATTTGTGTTAGACCACTGAAATCTGTTTCCTTGAAAAAAAAACAACAAACACCACCTCATATTTTGCCTTTCTTTGACATTCTCTTAGACTGGAAAAATCAGGCTAATCTCAAGGGGTTTGCTTGCATCACCAGAACTCAATTCCTTGCTTTACAGCAGAATAGCTCAATTCCTTATTGCCTGTTTTCAATACAAATGCCTCAGATGCTTAAAAAAAACGTGCTCTGCTCCTGCTTTCTCTCACAGGGGAGGAATGAGGTCCTCGGACTCCGAGCAGGTGGTGAGCCCACAAATGTGAGGGTAAAGTCCTGTTGGAGGACGGGCTGGTAGCCAACAACCAGCAAAACCAGAAACCAGCTCAGATTTTACCTGCAACTCATTTTCTTTGTGTGGCTCAGTGCTAAAAAACAATGACAATTGCAAACAAAGGAGGTAAACATAAAGGGGGTAAACAAGGGAGGTGGCCCTGTCCACCCTGAGCCTTTGAGAGGCTGTTTCCTTAGAGCTCTTGAAACCTCCCACTCGGACCATAGAGTACAAGCTGAAGGTTTCTAAGTGGCACAGTGTTACCAACTATTCCCTGTGGCCACCACAGCCATTTAATCTTGGAAAGAGGGAAAGTCTTGGAAAGAGGGAAGCAGGTGAGTCAGCAGAGCATCACAGGGGCTCTGCTTTCCCCTCAAAAGGATGTGTGCGTTCCTGCCCACAACCACCAGCTCTTTCCAAAAGCAACAGAGCCCAGAGATACTATGCAAACAAACCCTCCTCGTCTAAAAAGCCCGTGCAGAAAGACAGCTGTAGTACATGGTGACGCACTGCAGCTTTCTTGGCCCAGAGACGTGAACTCCAAAGCACAGGTCAGATGCAATCAGCTGAGTAGGCAAGGGCTGAGACAATGGCAGCCTGGAAATGCTGCTCCCCTTCAATTACACTGATTGCACACGCGCACTCAAAAAATAAGGTGAATTGATTTTGATTTTCATCAAGGAGAAATCCTGAACAGGATCCAAGGGCCTTGTGGCCTCTGGGAAATAATGAAGCTGTGAACTCTGCCCGAACAGCTGGCAAGTGGCTTTGACTCATGCCAGGGAACGGCCCCATGGTGACAGACCTGCAGGCAGTGCAGGACAGCACCGTCCCCCATCGCCACACATTCCCCATAACTTGCTTTATTAAAGCAGCTCATGTGACAATCCACATTTCTTTTTTCTTTTTCCTATTTGGTAGGTTTTTTCTTCATTTTCCCACTGTGCCATTAGAGCTAAGTTTCTAGTTTAACTCCAAACTGTTGTCAGATTTCATGCCTGAATAAAAATCTGTCCTTTTCTCCCCTTCAACTGCAGCGAGGCCGAGCTTGATGCAGCAGCAACTCCAGCTCAGCTGTCTGAAAAGATTCTAACTTCAACACGATTCTTTTTTAAAGGGTACATTTTGCTTTAGTCAGTTCCTGGTTTTAAAATTCCCTAATGTTGATGTTAATTCCAGGAAATTTCTGGAAATCAAATAAAATGTCAATAAACGAGTAATCTCCAGAAGCAGTGCAGAATCACAATAGACACACTGTTGCTCAAAGGAGGTTACTGGTTTCTGGAAGAGGGAAAAACCTGAGCAAGCCCTTTTGCAAAATTACTGGCTCAAATGATTAATCACTTTTCCCAGCAAACAAGCATTGACTCAAACTGTATGGTTTTCACTAATGCTTTTTAGATGCTAAGTGCAGGAGCGTGGTTCTCCGAGTCTCTGCGAGGGGAACAAGGTGTTTCCCTTGCTCGAGTTCACATTAAAGATGCATCTTTCTGTGGCTTCTATTCAAGGGCTTCTTTTTAGACCCTACTCTTCCTTTCCCCTAACACCAGACAAATATGACACAAATACCTAGGAGTCCACGCCCTGATGCTATGAACAGACTGCAGAGGAAACCCATGTCAGCTGTTTCAGAGAGTCCCTCACTCCATAAGGTAGCACCAGCGTCCCCAGGAGATGAAGGGTGAGCAGCTACAGAACCAGTTGTCTATGACCTTGAAGACATTCAGAAAAATTTTCGGCAACTTCACCCTCTGCCCATTTTTAAAGCATAAGCCCTGAATATCAGGTACTATCCTTAACATTTATAATGGGCACCATATCAAGCACAAGAGTGTGCTACCCCTGGAGCAAGGGACAAGGCTCTTCTGCATACATGGTAATCTCTCTCCCCTCACACATACCATGTTTCAAAATACAACCAGTGTTACTAAATGTAGTTTCCTTTTGCATCTGTATAATATTATGCGTTATATATTATGCACCCACCTGGTCTAGTGGGAAATGTCCCTGGCCAGGGCAGGGGGCTTGGAACTTGATGATCTTTATGGTCCCTTCCAACCCAACCCATTCTATGATTACCATCAGAACAGAGTGAAATCTTTAGCCTAAACATTAATTGATTAAAAACATGCATTCAACAACAGCAAATCATTACATGACTCCCTCTGTTCCACTCAATTGCCTGCGTGAAGGAAAACCACCAAACAACATCAGAATTTGTTCTGAACAGTTTTTAAAGGAGCATCTCAGTTTTAAAAATCTGACACAACTCTTTGAGGAGAATTTCCCTTTGACTGATATTTAGAGAAGCCAAGTTATAGAAAATACTTTGTTCAGTCTAAAATAAACCTCCTCTTCCATTTCTCCAAACTGTAAGTAAACTAAAAGAGCAGTTAATTGCAGTATCAGGTACCTGCTGAATCAGGTACCTCCAGGCCCACCTTCAGTAATGCTTGAAGTTCCACGTGCAAAATCTCTGTTACAAATTGCACCCATCTCAATGGATGTCGACTGCGGGGCCCGGGGCTGAAAACACAGCCTGGAGCAGTCCCCATCTGATGGGAAACTGCAACTACTGTGAAGTTAAAAGTGACATTTCAAATTATGTCTTGGTGCTCCTGATCCACCTCCCCCTTCAGGGACTCCCATATCAAATCAGCTCGCTTTGCAAGTCAAAATAAGTTGTTTCTGACTGTCACCACTGACTATTGCTCTCTGAAAATCAAGCTGTTTTCTCCCTACTTTATACATTACCCGCAGATATGAAGACTCCAAACTCTGAACGTAATTGGCAATTCTCTTGACAATGTACAGGGAAAAAGAGAAGCACCAGTTGCTCAACTGCTCAATTGGATCTGGAACAATGACAGCAGTTATAATTGCTCTCTACCACTTAAATAACCAGATACCATATGACTCAGAAGATGGAGGCTAAGACATTAACAGGACCAAGATGCCATTTTTGCGACAAATACATTTCCAGCCAATTTTTTTTTAATATCAGAGGAAGCTAATGGTGGAGGGTGAGAAAAATATATACAAAGGTTAAATTGAACGTGCTGTCAGCAGGATGCAACTACGCTCACTCTCTGGGAGATGTATGCAGATAGGAAACAGTTTCCCTTGGGGAAATTAGAGGTATCTTTTTGCCAAGCAGTTTAGGCAGCTTAAACACCTGGGATCATGTATCCTTACAATTAGCACTGCAATGGCTTAAGTCCAAAGTGTTTATGAATGTTTCTGCATGGGTGAGAAGAGCCCAACTAAAAAATTCAGGTCTGGGACACTTTGATTCCTAATACTGCAGCCTTCCCTCCCCTTCCCTGAGGACTAACTCCCAGAGGCAACTGGGTGCAGTGCTGACCTTTCAGAACATTTGAAATGCAAATACAGTTTTATTTACTTCCTGACCTTGAAACATCTGCAGCTCTCTAAATCAAAAGCAACTACTGATATTTAGCAACTTCTTCTGCCCCTGCTTCTTTCTACCAGGAGACGGAGACCGTGCTTCAGTGTCACCATGATATAGCATGGGTGTTGCATTGACATTGGAGAACTTGTGGTTGGGCTCCTTGGGCAGCTGGCACCATTGCCCTTCATCTTGCATCTCATCTAGCAGAACAAAGCCTGGCTGGTGAGGAAAGAGCTACAGATGGACATTTTGGTCAAACCAAAGACAGAAAAATATTAAAATTCCTCAGCACTGACATCCTGGGTTTCTGTTCCGGGTGAGCCAGTTGAGTTGACAGTCTCAACTTCTGTACTTTGAGTATGTCATAGAAGAGCTGCTGGTGATGCTATCTTAACCTCTATAATAGAAAAAAAGGCTTTTCAAGGTTCATGTCATGTACCCTGGGCCATGAGTGTATGGTTTAATTTTTCAGAGGAGAACTCTGGCAAAGGCAATGACTTTTCATCCTGCTCCTTCCTGAAAAAACTCTGGCAAATTGTTGGAAGCAATTGGTTTCATTCAATTTGGTGGGGTGATGCTGGAAACCGAGTAGTGATTGCTGACAAAAAATCTTCAAAAGGGAAGTGCTAGGAAGAAGGTGATCTCTGCAAACTTTCAAAACTGATTCCCCAAAAACTTTTATTCATCAGCTTAATCTTCATGGATTCAGCAAAATGGAAGAGGATTCTCCAACTCCTGTCTCACTTGACAAACTTTGAGCACTAGCAGCAACAGGTAGGTCAGTCTTTTTGCAAATGAAATAATTACCCAGCTCAAATATCCTGAGATGTTCAGCCCACACTGCAGTGCCTCCAGATTAGTTGTATTTGTGTTTCTAAGTCAGTTTGTATGCTTTTGAAAATCCTACACTTCTCTGATGCTCCCAAATGGCAAAAACTCCACACTGGTTAGTACTTAACATTTTATTTCGATTTATTCATCTTTAAAATGCCCCCGAGTCCTTTCTAATATCCATGTTTGTCTTTTGTAAGTCTAATGCCTAGTTATCATATCTTTGTCTTTCTCAGTCTGGAAATGGTGGCAACTAACTCCTCTCCTGGGCATTTTTTTAGTTACTCTTCTATTATAACCTCTATTTCAAGATAGATTATCCCCACCTGTTTACAGACCTGTAAGCTGAGGGCTGGTGTAAAAACCACAGCACCAGCTGCATTCTCACTGGACCCAGATTTGAAGAAAGGCTGCTTGAGGAGAAGCCCAGACATTTAGCCAGGAGTAGGAGCTGGTAAGAGGAGAATGATTCTTTCACAGCAGCTCCACAGAGGACAGCCAGCACCTCCAAACCTACCGAGCCACACAATAGGGAAGTGATCATGCCTCTGTACCGGTGAGGCCTCACGTTGAGTACTGTGTTCAGTTCTGAGCCCCTCACTACAAGAAGGACACTGAAGTGCTGGAACGTGTCCAGAGGAGAGCCACCAAGCTCTAGAGAACAAGTTCTAGAGAACAAGTCATACGAGGAGAGACTGAGGGAACTGGGCATGTTCCATTTGGAGAAGAGGAGGCTGAGGGGAAACCTCATTGCCCTCTACAACTACCTGAAAGGAGGGTGTAGAGAGGTAGGTGGTGGCCTCTTCTCCCGAGTGAATAACGACAGGACCAGAGGAAATGTTCTGAAGTTGAGGCAGGGGAGGTTTAGATTAGATATTAGGAAGAAATATTTTACTGAGAGAGTGGTCAGGCACTGGAACAGCCTGCCCAGGGAGGTGGTGGAGTCACCATCCCTGGAGGTATTTAAGAATCGTGTAGACATGGCTCTTCAGGACATGCTCTAGTGCCTGAGATTGTTGGGTTGGGTGTTTTGGTTTTTTGGGGTTTTTTTTGGTTGGTGGTTTTTGTTTTTGTTTTGTATATGCATGATTGGACTCAATGATCTCAAAGGTCCCTTCTAACCATGAAGATTCTGTGATACAGCATTGACCCAGATTGGAGGTGCCTGTACCTCTGCACACGCAATTTCCCTGACTCTTGCAGTCCCCACTGCAGCAGTAAGTGGTGAGAAATTCAAACCTCAGGCCCCATCCCTATCACCACAACACAGCACCCATAGCCCTGTCAGTGTCTAGGATGCAGCTTCTGTTCCATCTGATACTTCACCGTGCCACATTCCTTTTACACCAGGGCTGGCACTTCCCACCTTTCCATTCAGGCATCCACATTCAGCAGCTCTGCAGGCTCCCTGGGCTAGCCTGCTTGCCTTCTGTGAGCCACAGCTAGCCATGTCCATGCTAGCAGAAGCCTCTGCTGTTGCTATGCCAAGGCCACTGCACTGCCAAGCTCCAGCATGCCCTCATTGCCCTACTTGCGTCTGCCGTCCAAATAAATCTTATCTTGTTTTCTTGTCCTGTCTCTACAGTGTCACGGTTTCTGTCTCTGTACCCTGGGGGTCGCCTGCAAGGAAATGAACTGATTGGCTCCAACCCATGGAAGCAAAAGGGCTAATCCAGTAGCTGCATCAGCAGCAAATGGTACACAGCAGGGCTATACAGCGCAGTCTGACCACAGAAAAGATTCCCTGAAGCAGGTCCTAGGATAAAAGAGCTAAGTGTGTGATCCCACCTCCCAATTTAAACATCCACATGCCAGATGACGACAACCTCCTATTAAACTGCAACTGGGAATCAGCAGAGAAACGTAATTAATCTCATGCTTGGTCCCAACGACTTTAAAACAGGTATTGCTGAGTCAGTGGCTTGGATTACAGAAACCAGAGATCTTTAATAGAATTTGACAGCTTTTCAGGCTTGCACAAAGTCCTCTAGAAGCAGATCAAAGTGGGAACACCAGTTCTAGTCAGGTTCACAGGTGGAAACAAGCTTCCTACAAAGATGTACCCAATGAAATCACCAATGTTACAGAGGTTGTCTTCCCTTCACGCTTCCCACAGTGAGGATCCCTCTTTGCAGTGTTGCCCTCCCAGTGCTCCCTTGGGATCTACTTCCCTGCTTAGCACAGATCTCCTTCCCCAAGGTGAAGGCCTTTAGACCCTGTCCAAAACATTCCCATTCAGCAGCAGGGCTACGAAACACCCTGGCTGTCATAACTCACAGTTGGCCTCTTCCATTGTATTCGCCGCAGCTTAACCTCTGGCAGCAGGTTGGGACCGATGGAGCTGATGTGAGCGGGGAAGGTGGCATCCTCAAAAAGCAGTCCTTGGCTCAGACACAAGGCTCGCAGGCGGTTGAAGTCCTGGTTATTAAATTTCTTGGCGTGCTGGGGGCTTCCTGTTCCTGCTGTTGTTTGCCAGCCCTGCTCCGACACCAGAGTGGAGTCGGGGGTGAACATTGTGCTCCTTTCCTGTGATAGAGAGACATGGACCGCCGTTAGTTTTCTGATCCAAAGTGGTGCCTTAGGAGCATGTGGGAAAGCAAACTTCTCCCCCCACCCAGAGGATTGTGGAGCAGCAGCTTGCAAAGCTGAGGGCAGTCACAGTGACAAAATCCTTATTAGCTGGAAACGCCTGGGGAAAGAGCAGTCGTCAAATCCCAACTGGTTTATCTTAAACCAGTGCTGTCACTGCTACAAATTCAATTTTGAGTCTACCCTGAGGACAGAGAGCAAAGCTGTTAGCGAGCCACTGTGTTAGCACTGAGGTACATCTGCAACATAAG
Organism: Calidris pugnax; assembly: GCF_001431845.1. Lineage (NCBI taxonomy): Eukaryota > Metazoa > Chordata > Aves > Charadriiformes > Scolopacidae > Calidris > Calidris pugnax. Next base: position 906,577 of record NW_015090922.1, read on the forward strand.
CAAGCATTGGGCATGGAGCAGGAGCTGCAGACACAGGGGAGGAGGGAGGAGTGTGAGCAGGGAAGCTGCTCAGAGGCACCCAGGACCCTCCTGGCCATGAATCACACCTGTGCCCAGGGCATCTTTTAAGTTATTTATTTCATTTCCACAAGTAAGCACTTGACAATCACTCCCTGTGAGACCTAAAAATGGTAGAGACTTGCTTTTGTTTGGGATCTGCTCCAAAGACCCTGGATAGATGAGGGGGGTGTCCTACAAGCTTACACAGATGTTGCATTTAAAAATGAAACAATAAAGCTACTTATAATTTCAAGACTAGGTTATTGGATCTTACAATGAGAAATACAGGGCAGTACCTGAAGGGGCCTACAGGAAGGCTGGGGAGAACCTGTTTAGAAAGGCCTGCAGTGACAGGATGAGGGGAAATGGCTTCAAGCTGGAGGGGAGCAGGTTTAGATTGGAGATGAGGAGAAAGTTCTTCACTGTGAGGGTGGTGGAGCACTGGAACAGGTTGCCCAGGGAGGTGGTTGAGGCCCCTTCCCTGGAGATATTCAAGGTGAGGCTCGACGAGGCCTTGGGCAACCTGGTCTAGTTGGGGGTGTCCCTGCTGACTGCGGGGAGGTTGGACTAGATGACCTTTGGAGGTCCCTTCTGGCCTGGACAACTCTATGACTCTATGACTAGACTCCACACTGCATAGAGTAGACTCCCTACAGCTACAGAGATGGAACCAAGCTGCAGCATCCAGACCTGGATCCCACCTGCAGTACTTGCTCACATGATCCCCCAGGGTCTGGGGGTTTTGAACTCAGTAGTTCATTTGCAGGCCAGTGTTTAAATAGATCTGAACTGTAGATTCATATTTAAACTTGACAGTCATTGCATGGCATCTGTAGCTATTCCAGTCTGGAACATGTTCGAATCCCCCTTCGTAATGCATCTAAAGGAAAGGTGAATTTAGGAAACGTGAACATTTGACACACACAGTTAAATCCTAGAACGGACAGACCTGCTGGAACAGCTAGAGAATGGTACAGGAGGTAAAATCTCCTGTTGTGGACTCTGTCCCCTTTACAGCCATCAAAGAGCACAGCAGGACTCTTGCTGTCAACGATCTACTTTTGTTCCAAAAGGAGACACTGGACTGTGGAGTGAGATGACTTTTAGGACACAAGTAGGAAAAGGGCATAGGAAGGCAGAAAAGGTGCACGTTTGGGCAGGCAGTGACACCAGACTATTTAGCTAAAATAATAAATAATAATATAATAATTATAATATATAATTAAACAATCATATTATAATATATAATGTTATGTTTCATATTAAATATTATAATATTATATATTGTAATGTGTGAAATAATGTATAATATATACTATGTAATATATATATGTAATTTATTATAAAATAATAAATAATAGCTAAAGAGCTATTTTTTCTGTCTAACCAAGGTAGGGGCTTCCAGGTGCACTCGCCAGAGCTGCGTGGACATACAGAGAGATGTACACATGTGCACCATCTCTTGGGGATCTTCCTTCAGCTAAAAAGCTCTGTTTTCTAGTTCAAAATTCAGAGAAAAAGCAAGAAGGCTGTTCGGCCCATCTGGCCTCCTGTTTCCTCCAGCACCTTTCATCATGCAAAGCTATATGTTGCTGGGTCAAAATATAACTTGAGATCCACACCAGCTTTCACGCTTCATAGAATCATAGAATGGTTAGGGTTGGAAGGGACCTTAAAGATCATCCAGTTCCAACCCCCCTGCCCTGGGCAGGGACACCTCCCACCAGACCAGGTTGCTCAAAGCCCCATCCAGCCTGGCCTTGAACCCCTGCAGGGATGGGGCAGCCACAGCTTCTCTGGGCAACCTGTTCCAGTGTCTCACCACCCTCACAGGAAAGAATTTCTTCCTGATATGTAATCTAAATCTCCCCTCTTTCAGTTTAAAACTGTTCCCCTCATCCTATCACTTCAGTCCCTGATAAAGAGAGTTTTGCACTTTCCCTCACAAAACCAGACCTTTTTGCTGTCCTGAGCTACAATTCCCCTTTTGTTCCTTTCCATATAAAAAGAGAAGCCCCTGGTGAAGTCCTGTGTGAGCAGACTTAAAGTCAAGAAGGATCAGTGATCACCTCCTCTGGCTTCTTGTATGACAGATGCCACTGCACTTGATTCAGCAATTCCTGCCCCTAGCTCTTGGCTTTCACTTAAGGTGTACCTTCTCATAAATTAGCACTGGAAAATGCACCACATGCTCTGGGCAAGCCACTCCTACACTTAATTAACTTTGCTGTGCTAATTTCCAGCCTGAAGTCATTTAGTTCAGTGTCAAGCCACCAGACGCCATCATATTGTTTTTTTTTCAGTAGATGAAGGGGGTCTTTTCCTACCAAAGTTATCTGTAGATCCAATATGTTGCTGGTGCACTACAAAGAGAGCAGATGGCTCCACTAAGAGCAAAGCCTCAGACTTTAATTGTGATTCGTTCACACATGTGAAAACCACAGAGCAGCCACACTGAAGGTGTGACACAGCCCCCACACATACACACCGTTCATTTAGTGTCATCACCTTTATTGGTGCTTCAAGTCACTTGGCCTCCTGGTATCGTAACAACAGCATTAAAAAAAAAATGAGGAGTTTTGCATCTCCTTTTTTCAATTAAAGCCCCTCAAAAAAATCAGATGGAATTCAGAAATCACCCTTGCCCAACAAGAAGAGAGAACATTCCCCTTGGGCTTGCATTTTTTAATACAATAGAAATAAATCTCATGTAATGTACCATAGCACGACAAGGGAATGGCTTCTTCTTAACAAATACTCATTTGAAACCATGCCCAGGCCCCATGCATGCTAAGATCTATTTCTTGCAACAGTGTTCCAGCAAAACTGATTACTAATTCCAAAACTCAAATTAAAACTAACAGAGCTTGAAGGCTGGGTCTGACACACGTTCCCTCTCTTCTGACAGAGAACAAGAGTTTTTAGCATGTGTGTGTGTGTGTTTAATTACGTTGTTTAACATATCCGGAATAAATTAGCAACCAGACTGAAGAAAATAATACACTTAACTATTTTCCCCTCGCAGGAATAACTTAATCAGCATCGTGTCTGGGGGCATACACTCACAGATACACGAGCTCTATATCCACTTGTGCCAGGGGGCAGGCAGTCCATAAGGTCACACACCAGCTGGCAATGTCCTGTCCACACCACTATGCTCTGCTGGCCACCTCTTCCAGAGCAGCATCCTGAGCTGTAGCCACAGGTTGACTCTCCCGGGTGCACCAGCAAGAGCAAAGATCACCACAGCTTTTAAAGCAGAATATTGCTTTCCTGGCTGGGGAGCTTCTCACCGTTACTGAACTCTGAGGCAGAAAGAGTTCAAAGGGACAAAGTTATAGTGCCACGGGTCTCAGAGGCATCGCCCTTGGACTGCTCCCTGTTACGTGCCATGGGAAGGGAGGGAGGGATTTCATACACTCACAACAGCTACTTCAGACATATTGTGAAACACAAGAGAGTGACTCTCAACTAAGGAAATTACTGTTCAGGAGGGATTAAACATATATTTACTTAGTCCTGGGATCTCCTCCAACACATTTACTTATCTGCAATGGAGAAAGGCATCACGCCCAGCTTTGCATCTACTGCTCTTTTTTGGTCCCTCTTCCTTCCCAGCAGAGAGATCCTTTCTCTTGTTGCGCGTCTCAGAGGGAGGGTCAAATGATAAAGGGTGAGGGAAGAAAGGAAAGCACTGGAAAAGCTACAGAGAGAAAGAGTAAAAGAGTCTGAGAGTGACAATTGGAAGGGATGGGAAGGGAAGGAGAGTCTCTGGGGATATCAGAGCCAAAAGGTTGGCGACTCCAGCAGAAACAAACCTGGGAACCCCAAGCACCCACCTTATTCTGCATTAAACAGCTTAAAAGCCAGCAGCAAAGGGTGTGACTTGTCTCCCTCCAGCACTCATTCACGAAAGATGTCAAGCAACTGTTATAATCAGATACACAATGGTGGCAAATGCTACTGACAGCTAATCACACTTTGCATAAAGATTTATGTCAGACTACAGACATAATTTCCTTCAATGGCTTCTGATATTTTTCACTGAGTAGAAAGTGGAAATAGGCAATTAGAAACACGTGTCTACTTCATAGCTGAACTCTCCACCTTCTCTTCTCCACCGATTTTCTCATGTTGGCTCAGCTGGGTTTCTGTACTTTAAGAAGAGCAGCTGAATTTTCTCAAACACTACAAAGAACACCAAAAAAGACAGAAAGCCAGCAGTCCTTCTTCCCCTGTTTCCTCTCAAACACTCCAAACTATCAATGTATATTTCATCTCACCCATAATATTCAATATATGCTACAGTAATGCAAGGACTCTTTCCCTCAAAGACTCTGTCACTCATGTATTTGGAGCATTGTAAAAACTTCAGGGAGTCAGTTTCAGAATTGTCTTATAATGAAGGAATGTGTGAGTTTATTAGCTCTCCTCGCATTCAGAGAAAAAACAAATGAGAGGGTGCTGCTTTTCAGCAGCTTGCCCACAGTGACAGAAAACCATGAAGGCAGAGCTGGGACCTGAACTTGGCCATCCCAAAGTCCAGATGGGCAACAGCTCCTTGTAAGTACAATGTGTGAAAGCCTCGAGTACCTCAGAAAATCAAAACCAGAGCCAGGCACTTTGGCAATCCTCCAGGAGATTACTTTCCCAGGGGCATCTTGCATGACCTTCTGCTCCAAATAGTCTGTGAAGTACCCCCTTCTGGCTATTTATTAAGTCAATTTTCTCCTCGTTTTGCATACATAACATAGGACAGTTCCAGATACCTTTTTTCTACCTCATTTAACATCAGCATACAGTAACGATAAAGTACTCCTCATCTTAGGATCTCCACTCCCACTTGATCCAATTACTTCTGACAACTTACCATTTTACTATGAGGCTCTTTCTAGGACAGCAAATTCATCTTTTCTTTCCCTCCAGGTAACATTAAGGATGGGGACTCTAATTTATTCTCCCTCCCCAAAACAAATCCCTTTCAATGCCTCTGTGGTGCCTTTCCAGCACTATTACTTGCATTTCACCTGCTTCACCTTGTACTATGTAAAACAGCAAAGTGATGTTTTACCTGTAATGCCTCCCGTGTAGCTCTTCAGCCAGCAACAACGGAGTGACAGACAGGCTGGCACTATCTCCCTTCTCCTTTATAGGGCTGCTTTTGCCACGCCTTAGGCAAACACAACCAAGTTGAACTCAAGTTCAAGTCCGAAAGCAAGCAATCTGACTCAGGTGTAATAGTTCCATTCAGATATCATACCATATATATAGAGAGAGACAGACTTCTATTAGCCATCCACAATGAACTGTCTATTGACCTATGTCGGTTGATAGTTTGTTGTGGTTAACCATGGCTTCAGTCACGGTTATTCTTACAAGAAAATTTTTTGCACCTCCCACACTTCCACACTATCTGTTTTTCTCCTCACACCACCAGGAAACACAGCAATCATCCTGGATCCAGGCACAGCCTGGCAGGACTCACCATGAGACAAGTTATCAGAGCTGTGTGTCATTCTTTCTGCAAGAGTAAAAGCAGTAGATACTTTTAGGCCAGGCATTCACACTGGGATCTTAACTTATATTTTCAGAGCTGTGTGTCATTCTTTCTGCAACAGTAAAAGCAGTAGATACTTTTAGGCCAATACCTAGGCATTCACACTGGGATCTTAACTTATATTCCACATCAGTTCACTCACTTGGATAGTTCACTTCCTTCAGGGTTGCCTGAGGATGTAAGAGTTATCCATGTATTTGCAAGACCTAGGAGACTGGCCTCCGTTACCCTAAAGCCCAAAACCAAAGAATTAAAGAGTACAAAAGTATGGGAAGGAGGAGGTTATTTAATTTTTGGGAGACCAAACTGAGATAGGTTGAGAGCAGAAACCTAAAGAGATCTAATTGCAGTCTCCCACTAACTAAAAGGCAGTTACAGAGAAGGTGGAGCCAGCCTATTCTTGAAAGTACACAGCAGATGGGCAGAGGCCATAGGCACAAGAAGCAGCAAGGGAAATTATACATGGTTGGAGAGAAAAAAAAAATTCTTCAGAGTAATTCAGCCCAGGAAAAGATGCCTGGAGAGACTGGAGCACCTCCACCCTTGGAGACATTCAGCTGGACAAGGCCATGAGCAACATCACCTAACTTGGAAGTCAACCCTACTTTGAGCTGGAGTGGGCCTCAAAGACCTACCAAGGTCCCTTCTCAGAGAAATATCTGTTTCTCTGTTTCTGGAGCTGTAGTTCATGCAGCAGCATCCAGGCTGGCTTCAGGCCAGGTGGGCCACAGCAGTGGCAGCACAGATGTCCACAGGGGTTGCAAAAGTCACCTGAAGACTTGCATGGTTACTGCCCTTTGAGCGCTATGCTGAGGCATGACTGCTGTCAAAGCCCCAGGTGGCAAATGGAAAACCAGCTCAGGTTATGGCTGTAGGTACGCAGCAGGTTAGGTACTTATCCCAAGAAACTACCCTCTCTTTTTCAAGCTACCACAGCTTATTCATCAAAAGAAAAGTTTCTCTGCAGTGACCATTCATGAAGTTTAGCTTGAGGCTCAACAGAAAATCTTACCAATGTGTAGTTCTTTCCTTACCCAACGTAACAGAATTACCTGGGCTCAGAAATTTCTTCAGCTCAAGACTTTGAACTTGGATTGCAGTCTCTTTGAGGTGGGATGGTTAGCAGTTCCCATAGCAGCTGGTCTCTAGGAGCTCGGGGAGATGAGAACATAAAAAGTGCTCGTGAAAAAGACAGTTCAGCTTCCTCATCAATGTTTAATTTACTTCTGTGGGTCTCCAGAACTAGATCTTTGAAAGCTGTGCACTGCATTCTGCCTACTCACATTTTAGGGCTCTCATTTCTGCATGAGAACTCAATATTAGAAGACTCTAATAGGAAAGGCATTCCTGTAAATTAGAGCCAAACCTGCCCCAGAGAGCAAAACAGGTGCAGTTTTCCTTTAAGAGCCATTTTTTTCCACAACCGCTACATAAATAAAAGCTGATTGCACCAGAAGCAGAGAGCAAAGATTTCCTTCATTGCAGGAAAGGAGCTCTGGGGTGATAAATGCTAGCGCTGCCAGCTCATCTGACAGCACGCGTGCTGTTAATCGCCTCCTCTCTGGGGAAACGGCAGGTATATTCCCCTCCAGGTATGGTGATTCATTGTCTGGAACTGATATCTCTGCTTAAATGGTGGATTAACATGATTTAAGAAATATTCATTGCAAAGTTGATTAGAAAGCACCATCACCAACCCGGCAGGAGATTTCAGTTATTGCAGCATGACACCATTTTGAGATTGTCAGCTTTTCTGCAGAAGGCTGTATTGATGTGTCCATTTTCACAGTGACTCCCAGGGAAGGAAACCCAGAAGGCTGAGGGATTTATGCATGGTAATAAGACTTTGGATTATTTGGTCTCCTAACTGTTTGTGGAATCCTGGAAGAAAAAAAAAAAAGAGAGAAAGAAAAAAAGAGGCATTTGAGTGAAAAGCACAGGGCTGAGCATTGGGAGAGCAGGGATGTTTTTGGCTGGTGGCACCCTGTAAGATTGTGGCAGATGCAACATTGCCCTGACTTGAGGTTTGCTTCTGCAGAGCAGGGTCATTAATCCACCTCAGGGTAGGTGTGCAGCTTGATCCACTCGTGAGCAAAAGGAGCTGAGGGATCACTGAAAACTTCACTTCTACGCTGCCAGTGACCACCTCAGGGCTGTGAAAAGCACAAATAAAGGAAAATCCCTCCGCTTAGGGCCGACAGCTGTGGTGCATTCCTTTCTCCAGTACAGAGGGCACAGGCACCAAAGGGCAAACGCCAAGAAGCACTGTTGAACCTGTTTTTTCTGTTAGTTAGTTAGCAAGGTCTCAGCTGGCCCCACAGAATTTCATGTATTTTGGGATTAATGAACCTTTATTTCTTTCTGCCCTGGAATAAAACTACACAAAAAAAAATGCCCCGAGCTGAGGCTTTTTTTATAAAAAGAGATTTTAAACCCAATACACTTATCTTCTCCCCTCTTTGCCCAGCTTTCAAAAAAAAGAGATTTTAAACTAAATATACTTATCTTCTCCCCTCTTTGCCCAGCTTTCCTGAGGGCAGATTGCTGTTCCACATAGCCAGCAGCTTCTTTGAAGCAGTGAGTTTTGTATCATCTTCTGGGGAGGAAGGGCAGGGAAGAGAGGAACATAACTTTACCAAAGTACTGGTGGGAGCTTTGGCATTAAGAAAGGCAACTCCCCTCATTCCACCCACAGAGCTTATGTGCCAAAGTATTAAGACAGCTATTTTTTGCAACATTTCAGACGTATGTCTTCATTTCTTACTTCCGTTGCTTTTACCCCTATGAAGATCACACTCTTTGTAGCAGAAATACTCCTAATTTACACTATGGTAAATAAAAGAAACAGGCTGGGAATTTTTCCAGGGTGGTGTACACCACTATGTTTTCCATAAAGGAGGAATCTTCCTTCCATCACCTTCACTATGTTTTCCGTAAAGGAGGAATCTTCCTTCCATCACCTTCACATTTGCTGCAGTGATTAGGTGTCGCACTGCTTTCACATTACGGGACTAACAGAAGAACGTTATCAATCCATTTCATTTCCTCATCCATAATTTTGTATATAGGTCAAGTGTTACCATTTATTTGCTTCTCGTAGACAAGATGCAGGGAAGCTATGAATAATATTATTCATAGACAATCTCTTTTGCTCTGTGCTCATGCTCTCATATTTCTGGCAGGACCTGCCCGTCTGAAGCACAAACTTTTATGAGTGTATAAACTACCAGGCAAATAGCAAAGTCCTACTTCAACATCTGTTTTTACCCAGTCCTCACCCACGAGTTGCCCCTCCGAGCAAATTCACCATGAGCTGCAGCGCTTTGCCATATTCACATACGAATTATTTTGCTTGTAAATGAAGTACAACTGCTGCTGGAGTGAAATGTGGCAGCTGCTTAACAGTACATAATGAATCCACACAGCTAGATCCTACTGCCACTTGAGGAAGGGGGGGATTTGGTGTGAAAAATATATCTCTCCAGAGCCCTATATTCAGAAGAAATATCCACCAACTTCAGACTACAGTGGGAATTTGTCAAGAATAAAAATAAAAAGAATAAAAAAACAGGCAGCCTGCTACCGACACCCATATTAGCACTAGAATTTCCCAGTGGAATATTTTTCCTTCAGAAAAATGCCAATCTGTCAAACATGAAAGCCACTAGCAATGAATTTTCACCATGAGAAAGATACAATACATTTCAGTAATGCCACTAGGCTCCATTTTGATTTTGGAATAGTCTCATTTTTTGCTTATGAAAAACCCGTCACTTCAGGATTCTCTCTGTATTATCCAAAAGGTTTAATGTTGCAATGTAAAAAAGATTCCAAGTGTTATTGCAGTAGCTCGCTAGATTCAGCCTGGCATTATTTTTCAGAATGCGGTTTCCCAGGAAGTTTCAGACTTTGTTTCTCATTTGAATGAGGAACAGAATGTGAAAGCACTTGGAATGTACTGAATCTCTACAAAACTGAAAGCCCGGTTTGGTCCCACAGCATCTAGCACTGAAACTCTCCATGAGAGTGAACTGAGCCCATCCCATCGTCGTGAGTATAATCAAAGCGTTTTCTAAACAGAGTTGTCATGACATCATCCGTGCAAGTGACACGGATACCCTTTCACCTGCTCATAGCACCACTGTGCTTTATCAAACTTTGCCAGTAACTGCTCAGAAAGGTAAATAAGTGCACTAAGTAAGTGAAGGGGCACTTTTACCCTTCTCACCACAGTGTCTCTTGTCTGCCTCTTCATAAATGGGCGTTGGGTTCCATGAAACAGCAGAGACTGTTAGAGCCAGACTTTTGTGGAGGGCGCATCAAAGCGAAGTTCTTGTTTTCCACACTGTATTAGCCCTTGTTTGGCACTTCTGTGTCCAGCCCTTGGCAAAGCGCCGTAGGCACGAGACAATTTATTTCACACTTTTTTGTTGTGTTTTTGTCTTCGTGTGAACAGATTGCAACCGTCTCACATTCGTCTGTTTTTCAGCATCATTCCTGCCCTCCTCTAATGAAGAACCTTGGGCCCGCAGATCATCCACAGACAATTTACTGGAAACATTCGCAGTTCACAGTCCTTGCCCTGGTCTTTGCTGACTTGGGGCATATATTGCACAGCGCAGCTGTTTCTTCCTTGACATCTCATCATTTGTAAGGTGCCACCAAGGATGCGCTCCTGGTATCCCAGTCAGATAGGCAACATGCTGGCCACTTTTATTCCTTGCTCCCATAAGACATCCAATGCTTACAGATAATAAAGGCAGCAATTTGAGACAAGCCAGATAGCTGCTCCGGTATTCCATCATGAGGTGTAACGGTTTTAAACTGAAAGAGGGGAGATTTAGATGAGATCTCAGGAAGAAATTCTTTCCTGTGAGCATGGTGAGACCCTGGCCCAGGTTGCCCAGAGAAGCTGTGGATGCCTCTTTCCTGGAAGTGCTCAAGACCAGGTTGCATGAGTCTTTGAGCAACCTGGTCTAGTGGGAGGTGTCCCTGCTTATGGAATCTAACCATTTAATGATTCTGTGTTCTTCAGCATACACTCAACACCTGAAAGTGGGGTTACTATCAAAATCAGGGCAGGGGAAGAAGGGGGTCTGAAGCTAATTATGGCAAATCCTAATACTGTCACAGTGAAATTAAGGCCATGACATGGCTGGAAGCCACAGGCATAACATCCTAGCCTTGTCCCCTTGTGGAGCTTCACCACAACACAGTAAACGTGTTGTATGCTGACAGTGTTGGTCATTGTTCAAATATATTGTTTCTGTGAAATACAAATAATAAGAGAGAAGGAGAAACTGAATTAATTTCTCAGACTAGCACTCCCACCAGAAAACTCCTGGAAACTTAAAAGATAAAAAAAGAGCAAGCAGCTCTTTTTGATGACTCTGGCTTCACCTTCTCTTGATCCAACAGAAGTGACCTCATCTGAAGCAATAATACCCCAAAGTACATACTTGCAATGTACCTAGCAGTTTGAAAAACAAGACTGTCTTGAAAGAGGATGGAGAGCACGGCAAGAGGCATAGAACTGCTGAAAAAAACATGTTCATCTCAGGTACAGATCTTTCTGCCTCTTGGACTGGGCAGTAGGCAGCTCTCCTTGCAGCCCCAGTGAGCACAGACATGAGGCTCCCAGATCACACTGTTTCCCTGGAACCCAGAATACCTAAAACAGATGTTTATAGCATTTCAATAAATTCTGGATGTGCCCCACTGCAACCAGAAGTTACCATCCATTGCTCTTGATAACCGAGATGTTCCACAGTTCCTTTCATACACTAAACCCAAACTCACTCCCATCCCACAGCTTCTCCTTCTCAGTAGAAAATGAACCACAGCACAAGATGGAGTGCAATTCTGTTGCTGTCCTGCATTTACCTGCTCCTAGAGCTTCCCGTGAAAAAAGCATCCCATGCTCTGTAATCCCCTCACTGGAGGCCCATTTGGTCTTTCTCTAAGAATGATCTTTGGCATGAGAAGAGTTATCTCACAGCTTTCGTAACAGCATCAGCACTTGCCAACATCACAGGGTTGGGCAGTTTAAAAAAAAAATAAATAATGCAACAAACCAACCGAAAAAATTACCAGCCTGAGTACAGTCATGTTTTCACATCCTTCTGACTTTATAGCCAGATGCCTCTGAGCTTGATCATCTGACTGATAGTAAATAAAAGACAAAACAATGCCCAAAAAGAAGGCAGCTCAGCTTATTCTTGAGGGCATACCTGTGCAACACCTGTGTTCAGCAGCATTGCCTTGGCTTAAACCAAAGGAGAATATGACCCCTTATTTGAAAAGCATAGGAAGGGTAGCAAGGTCACGGAAAAAAATTCCAGAGAGAAGTGGCCTCCTCCAATAACTGAGACAGTTTTGCTGCTGAGGGCTGCAGTCAAGAAAGGAGGAAAAAAGTAGCAAGATTTTGTATAGAAAGAGTTTAGGGATTTACTCGGATGAACTTTTAATACCAGTACAGGCTTGGAAGGAAAGAGTATTTGTATGGATCTCATGGGTGCTCTAGTGCCTAGGACACATGAAATATACTCAAGCCAAAAGAGAAGCACGTGGTGAAGGTCTACAGAGCAAGCGGAGAATTTAAGGCACAGACACCAGTGGTGCCCTCCTTGGGGCAGTCACCCCGAGGAGCACGACACCAGGACTCAGACTGGATTCAGACGCACAAATGGCTCAATGCCTGATGGAGAAAACAATCCTCCCCAAATTCTTCTTTTCAAGATCTATGAGGGGCCAGCTGCACCCTGCATGAATAAACATATCAGCACGCACCACTGCAACACCCTTGAAAAGAAAGATTTTTATGTGTTTGCTCTCATTTTCCGTCCTGTTGACACACACCGATTCTGTTTCCCACTCTGACCTCTTTCCCCACTCCCTGCTGGCAGCAGCCTCCCATTACCTGCATGAGCAGCTCCAACCCTGAGCTCTTTTGTCAGGATGAAAGTCCCCTCTCAGAGCTGCTCTGATAACGCAGCTTTGCTCTCTCAGTATGCAGAACAATGAGGATTGGCACTATATCCGAAGTATTAATTAAATACCTTAAGTAGCTAGATAAGCCATTTAGCTAGGGCTCAGTGCATGTAGGCAGAGTAAGATACCAGTGCAGCATATGGTCCGCAGTGAACATTGCTGACGCTTTTCATTGACATTTCAAATAATGTTGTTGTTCCCTGGATATCTGTATTCTACAATAGATAAAGGAAACTCATCGCAGAATGCATTTCACTTTTCCAGCCAAACTCCACTGTATTTCTAAACACTTCCTCCTTCCTGGGGGAGAAGGAAGGGGAGGACTAAACCCTAGAAGACTTCTGTGGCCCAGCACAAGAGGCTATGGGTAACAGTCATAAACCAGGATAGAAACAGGACCAAAATCTACAACAAAAATGTAAATAGAATGGCAGAGTCTCAGGTATTTGACCGTGGATCACTTTTGGGAAAACCTTTCCATCCAGAAAAAAAAAAAGAAAAAAAAGTGGTAAATGCAAGGCAATGCCTGAAAGGGAAGCAGGACACTGTACAAGTGGAACAGAACATGTTAATTTTAAATTTGGTGAGCTCCCAGAAACTCCCATACCAAATCACTAATCTCACTATATCAGCACTAATATAAAAGAAGGTTTAAGATGGAGCAAGAGCTGGATGAGAAGCTGTCACATCCCCCACAGCACACTTGAAGAGAGAGGTCTCATTCTTCTCCTCCTCATCTAATTTCCTCTGGCTACTCTGATGCTGGTGAGCCATGCAGAGATGCAAGAAAGGGCATGAATATGGAGCAGAGCTCAGCAAAGCAGTTCTCCAGACCCACTAATGGAAAAGAAAAGGCAACGTCATCCTAGTGGCTCCCAAGAACAAGCCAGGGACCTTGACTCTGACACAGTGAACCATCAAAAGTTTGTTCTCCGAGCAAGAAGATGAGGCCGTTTGAACTTAAAAACAATCAATGCTGGGACCTCTCTGTTCTGTCACATTTTGTTCACTAATGTGGGATGAGACTTTGAGGCAATACTGAACCAAGACCTTTGTTTACTGCATCCAAGAGAAAGCTCTGTATAAGCATATCTGTGGTGTGCTAAAATGAAGACTAAGCTATTTCTCTCCTGCAGTCTGAATTTCGATTACTGTGCTTGTTACAGTGCACCGAGACCAGGCCTCAGTAGCCATTAGCTGGAGTATCAAACTATAATGTGTTTGACCCAATATATGTCCTAGTGAGTGACAGAGAATGGTATTGAGGAGGAAATACTGCAGGCTGTGATGGATCAGATTCCTGGAACAAAGAATTACTTTCCTCTTCTCCAGTCCCTTTATAGCCTCCTGCCAAAACACCGGGGATGGTCCTATTAACTATGGGCTACAGAGAACATTGCAGCATCTTGTGAGGAAGTCACAAAGACAGGTTTCACACTAAATAACCGGACTGTCAGAGAGAGACAGAGAGAGAAGACAACACTGCATTGCTGGGAGACAAAAACGGAAAATGATATAGTATAGAGACCCCATCCTGCAGCTTCTTTGGGGCAGCAGGCTGCTATTTATTATGTGTGTACTGTGCCTCATACAATAAGACTTTGATCCCTGACTAGGAACTCTGTAATCCAAACAGTAATAACAAACAATTACTCCATGTCAGAATGATGAATGATTAAAAACATTTTATTGTGTTTTAACAACTGGGCACGTAGAAAAAACAGGGAAGTTTCAGAACAGTTAATCTTTAATTGTTTTTTTATTAACCAAACTGACTTAATAAATCTCTGGGCACTTCATTAATGAGCACAGTTACGTGCTGTGGAAAAGCCAACTGATTATCATAAAAATTACGTTTATGAATATTTCTGTGCCTTTGTTTTACTTGCTGTGTTACCAGAGCTGCAACACAGACCACAAAGGATATACAGGCAGGTATAAATATATATATACAGGGTTTTTTTTATCTCCCCCTCCTTTCAAGCACAAAACCCTTCACCCTTGTTGCCACTGCTGGTGGTTGAAAGGCAGGTTAGACTCTTACCGCATTCATCACTGAGCAGTAAGTGAAGAGCCAAGTTCAATAGTTCCTTGTTGCTGCTCACAGTGGACAATGTTAAAGTCAGTGGCTGGGGCTGCCAGGGCTGTACCCCACCATTTTTCACCTCCGCACTGCAAGGGGTTTGAGCTGTGTGCTTTTATACCCCTTTGGGTTTGTCAGAACTCCAGAGAGAAAATTTTATGGGTGAAACATTCACAGAAAGACAATCTCAAGCAAAACCAGAAAGCATTTAGTTGGAAAATGAATTCCCACATATTATTCAAGAATCTGTCTCAGAAACACACCTGAAACTCTTATTTCTCTAACCAGGGATTAGCTCAAGGCCTGGATTTCCAAATAAAACTACACACAGCTGCCTGCTGGCTTCAGGATCTAACCCAAACGTCACTGACTTTGATAGAACATTCAGGAACCTCAGTGTACCTCGGAGCACATCTTTTGAGACAAGGCAGGAGCACGCTAGCCGTGCCTGGGGTCAATGGCCACATCATGAACAAGCCAAGGACCCTGAGGCTTCCTCCCTACTGTTAAATACAACAGGAGATGTCAACAGCCCAAGCCTTAAGGCCAAAAGGCATACGGCCATACCACAAATGTACTTTCTCCCCAGAAGAAAGCAGTCTGATCCAGGCTGGCAGGGGATCAGCATCTGCAAACTGCTGTTTGGTAAATAGTAGCACTTCGTTGCTAGCCAGCAAAACCAACCTTTTTGGGCTGTATGGCTTTAGTTTCAGACCTGAAAGAAGGCTCATTCACCTGAACATTTCCTTGTTTCCTTTCTTCTCCCTCTATACCAATAGGTCTAACACAAGGTTCTATGCCTCCTTGCCAGCCTGACCTTGCCCATATGTTTCACCATTCCTCTCTAGCATCTCACTAATGCCTGCCCTCACGCCTACATCTGTATAAAGTCATTTGTTAAAGCTTGTGTCAAAAGTGCTTGAGAAGTAAATATTTGCAAAGACCAGGTCCACTCACTCTACCTGCTGACTATTACCTGTGGTTGTGTTCCTCGTGGACAGTGAGTCAGGTGTCACCAAAGCACAGGAAAGTTGACTTGTGTCGCTGTCATCATCTGCAGTAGGTATCAGAGCCTGAACTGTGGTGCCCAGAGAAGATTTATAACTAATGCAACACCCAGAAAGCCTCAGTAGCACCAAACCAAACACCTGGATCCAGCCTGAGCTCTGATTGGACTCACACATGGATCTGTTTATTCTTGATTAAGCCACTTACCTCCAACGAGCCCTGTGGCCTAAAGACCAGGCCACAGGGTGTTCTGCTCTGCAGTCACACCAACACCTCTGATTTCACAGAAAACTACACCAGGTCTGAACTCCACCCTTGCACCTAACAAGGGAACTCCCAGTGATTTCTCTGTCTCTTCACCCAGTGACCAAGAGTACCAGGAGTTGACTGGGTGGTGGTGATCTGAGTGTGCCTTTCATAATGGCAATGGCAGGATAGTTCCATAAGACTGTGGACATGCCCATTTGAAAGACAGGTCAATGCGCTGGCATTCAAAGAAAGTGGCTTATAATCCCCCCATTGTTTTTCTGAGGAATTATCTTTCCTCTTTTTGTAAGGCTTTGGTTTTTTTTCCAGGTTCCTCCTACTTTCAAGTTACTTTTCTACAAATGTGCTTCTAAGTAATTTTACCAGCAACAATATATTAAAAATAGTATTCTGAGCAAACCTTTCACTCTGACTAGTGTAGTGTCCAGTCTGTAGCTAATGAGATGCAAAAAGCTTTGCTAGAAACAGCCCTTATTACTAGGGAAGGCATCCATACCAAAACAAATCATCCCCTTCTACCTGACTCTTTTTCTGGTAAAAGGGAATAAATAACATGTGACAGATGCTGATAACTTTGCTCAGGGCACTTCTGCAAGATATTCAGATATGGCAAGGCAATGCACGGATCAAACAGCTACCCCTGTGGAAAGAAGCTGGAGGGAAGTCCACTGCTTTCATTAGTCAATAAGCAGCCCACAGCTGCTTCTTCCTAACTCTGGATCATATTCTTAGGGCATAGGCCAACTACTAAGGATTTTAATGACTTATTATTTTTAGTAGTACAAAACATTTAAAGGTCACACTCATTTTAGTCAGAAAATAGAAACACATCAAGTACCTTAATGCATTCAGACCAGCTAATCAACACATCAGCACTGCCAGGATTTTGAATCTCAAATACCTTACTTTGAGCTTGCTCACGGACTGAAAAAATTCATAAATCAGAAATGACTAATGGCCATATTCAGCAAATAATTTTAGACAGCAAATGCATTTGAGAAGCCCTCAATCTGTCCATAGGAAGATCAGAAAGGATAAGAAGAGGTGACTTTGACCATCCCTTTCTGGCAAATGGTTTACTCATAGGAAACCCTAGTTGTTTGGCTCCCAAGACACTGGCCATGAGGAGCTGGGCAAGCCTGGGCCCAGCTCAGGACATGCTTCTGGCAATAATAACAGTTGTCCTACAAAAACCCTCAGGAAAAAGTTTCCAGAAGCTACCATATTTATTTAAAAAAAAAAACAAAACAACTAAAAAATGTACCTCTATCACTCCATCTCCTGTGTTGGTTCAATCCATCACGAAAAGAAACATCTGCTCCTGCAGTGGCTGGCTGATCTCTCTGCTGAACCGCGCACGTGGCAATAACAAAGCATTGTGAGGTTTTAAAATTAAATTTGCTACGAGATTGAAACCAGGCAGCTCTGCTGCAATTGCCGTAAAGCCATATATGCCCAATTAACAGCCAGCCACCAGGCAGCCACAGCAAGGTGACTCCAAACCCTCAGGCCTGTTCCCTGGCCACAGAAGAGCGCCCATTTGGGTGTCCCCCCCCACCCTATACTCCATCATTAGACCAGGCTGGGGACTGGATTTGGGTTGTCACCATCCCAAGGCACCCAGGCTCAGGGGCATCAGCGAGAGGATTTCACCTCTGTCCCCCGGCATAGTCTATGTAGTGTGAAATTTATCAGGGGGATTCCTCTGTGAGGAGAGCCCAGGCCCGCCCTGCCCGGGCTGGTCAGACCTGGTCCTGCCACAGGGCCCAGCCTAGGCCCTCAGCTGCGGTGGTGGCACCCACAGTGAAAACTTAAGGAAGGGTGAAACACCACAAATAAAGAGAGATGTGAGGGGGGAAAAAAAAGCGATAGAAACGACCCTGCAAAAAGAAAATGATCAGAGAAGGAGGAGGTGCTGCAGGCCCTGGGGTAAAGATGCCCCATCCGACCCCTGGCTCGCCCTCTTGGCTGCTCTCCCAAAGTGCTCAGCACGGAAAAAGCATATTATCAGCCAAAATCCAAATCTTGCTGGCTCTTTTCCCAGCTCTCTAGAAGGAGCTGCCTGGGAAGAAGGGAGGCCAGAGCACCCCTGACACAGGGCAGCTCAGCACCTGGGAGTCTTCATGGCTTCCCCCCACAGCCCCTGCAGAATCTTATCCCTTTCTAGTGACAGAAAATGGCTTTTTCTTTACCCACCATCTCATGTGTGAGAGAACACATGCACAGGTGACTCTGTAGATGTAAATCCTACAGAAGTCCACCTACACCAGCCCCAGTAAACCTGCCTCTTTGCACGAAGGAGATTGCAAATTCAAGAAGATGGGAGAGCCAAAATGTGTGAGCCCACAAGGACCACTGCACAGTCACCAGTGCTGGATCTGGACACCTCATTCCTTGTCGAAACACGTGCCAGATCCGCTCACTTTCTCCCCTCCTGCACAGATCTAATTAAAATGAAAAGAAGCTGCCACTCACAGCCAGCGGATCAGCCCCAGCCAGCCGTGCGGTTCGATGCTAGGTATAGACTTTACTGTCAGATACTCTCTAATCAGCTGAGCTGTTTTGCAGGCTTTTTTATTTTTGTGCCTTTTTTATTTTTTCCCTCCCCTTATTGTGGTTGTTTCGCTCAGAGCTTTGCTGCGCTGGCAGAGTTCTGCCGGGCTCCTGGGCAAATCACTCACACCGCAGTCCGTGCATGCCACAGACAGAGGGTTTGCACTGGGGTTCAATGTAATTGCTAGCATTTATCACTTTAATAGCCTAATGAAGGTGAGATGTAATTAGGAAGGGTGTCAACTGGAATATGGAGTTTGTTTTACAATTATCTGTACAGCGGGTAACCACTGGCACAGAACAGTGCCTTCTAAAAAGCCGGTAATATGTGGCATAAATGTTCATCACTGAGTGACTTAAAGTGACCAAAAGCCACATTCTGTAATTGCTTCTTTTCTTCCTAAGCACTTGAAAGCAAACACAAAAAGATTGAGACCCTGCCAAAGCGTCTTTTCCAACCAATGAAGATGGTTTATATTCACACAACTGAGCCCATATAACTGTCACCTCAACATCATTCCCACTTGCAGAGTGATCAGCAATGATTTTGCTCGAGTGGTTTTTGTCTGTGTAAGCAAACTCAAATGAACGCAACAATAATAAGAACTCCCAGAAGAGCCATTGGAAAAAAAAAAAAAAAAAAAAAATCAGATTTTTTTCTCCCCTAATGCAGGAGAGATACCCAAAAGAAGTAGTGGTGGGTTTCCCATACAGGGTTGTCTTCATTCCCTGTGGTCTTGCATCTTCACCACACTTTGAGTCCCATCCATACGATGAAAACAAAGAGATATTTGGGGTGTTTTGACTGTCAATGGCTATTTAGGAACCCAAGAGAGGGAATTTAGGAAACCCAGGCAGGAATTAGGCACTTTTTTGTGCAGGCTTTGCCCTGTGCGATGCTCAGGGATGTCTTGCACCCCCTTGTAACCCTCTGCCTTATTCTCTGTGGACATCCTAGTCCTAGAATAAAGCTGTCCCATGGGATGAGATTGTAGAGATCCTGTAGATTCATGCCATTTCTCCGGGGTCATCTCCCTGCTCTGGTCGGGGTGAAGTTTGGAGAAGTTGAAGGTTATCTCAGCCTGTTCAAAGCAGGGAAAAAAAAAAAAAGAAAAATCTGTAGAAGCACACGTATAGCCTTCTTATTGTACATACCAAAGGAAAAAAAAAATCACTGAGAATTAAAAGCAGTTCAGGAAGTTGCATTTCTTTCTGTTTTACTCAAAATTAGCATTCATACTCAGGGCAAAGTGAGTTTTATGCAGTTGGCAGGATGGCCGGCCCTTATTTAAGGCACGAAGGTCGCAAGGCATGAAGAACGCATTTCCTGGATAATGATCTCCTGCTGCTAAACAAATACCAGGGTTGTTGCTTGCTGGATATTGTGCAGTAAAGTAATGACGGTTGATTATGCTGTTAGGTGAGAGACCAGAGGTTCAGACAGTCAGAAGCCATCTGAGCCCAACTACCACAGTACAAAGTATGACTCTCCTTAAAGAGCTAATCTTGTTTCTGAATAACAGAGCATAGTTTTAATTTGTATAGTCTCTAGAGGGCTGGTCAGAGTACTGGAGGAGCAATTACTTCAGAGAAAGAAGACCTTTTCTTTACAGAATGGAAGCATGGATATTGGTATACGGTTAATATCGTGAGTGTACTCTAGTCCCGGTAGCTTTCTCCAGAGGTTCTAACTGTATGATTAATAACCTGTTGTACTGGCATCCTTCTGACATTATCTAAAATAGATTTTAATTTAGTGCAGAAGACTGACAAGAAGTAACGCTGAAAGTTTTAGCTCAAATAGTCCCAAACAGTGACGATGTAGCAGCAGTAAGTTTGGGCTTCACTCAGCCCTGCTGCAAAATGAAAACAAAGGGTCTTCTGCCTGCCTGTGAGGTGCTTCCATTCAGTTCATCATGACGGGGTTCCCTCAGGTCTTACAAACCCGTAAGTGGCTCCTTGTGGTCACCTTGCAGGGTTTTAGGTGCCTTCACAAAGAAGAGGCAACAGCACAGGTACTCTCTTTCTCTCGGTCAATGGAACACAGATCTTTGATACCCTTAGAAGAAAGTCTTCCTGGTTACAGTTAAGTTGCAGCAGACAATCAGATTTGTCATTTGGAGATCATGTATTTATTTTCTGTGTGGACGTCCCATACATAAGAATTAGCATAGGTTGTCCCAACAGGTGGGAGCCTGCAGAAGTGAGAGCCTGCTGTAACGTGGAGGCCATATGATGACAGTGATGGCTCAGAGATAGTGATGCTGCTAATTGCAGCAATTAAACAGTAATGATATAATTAATGCAAAAATTATGCATGGCTCAAATCCAAGCTATTGGAGTACAAGAGGTATTCATCACGCCTAGATGAAAATCATTCCTGTTGATATCAAATCTGCTTTTATGACTTGATCATGGATAATGGTTACAGGGAATTCAGGTAACAGTGACAGACCATGTTCAGCAGGAGTGGTAGCTGATGACAAGGAAACACAAAAGCACTTTAAATTTCATTGGACAAATTGAGCACTGAAGGTGAGGAGGACTGAAAAAGTCTTGCTACAGCAAGACCCTTCAGATCCACAAGAGCAAATATTATGCCCCACATAGCCAGATGCAAAGACTGCATTCAACACATCCAAATGGACACTTGGCATGTCCCCTTCAAAATGCATGACTAGAAACAGGACCAGAAAAGTCAACTGCTTTATTTTACTTTTTACAAATCAATCTTTGGTGAAGAGCAGGTTTAAAGACCAGCATTAACTCTGTGTAATCAACATCCCACATTTCCAGTCTAGTACATTCACAAATCCCTAATTTGAGATATGAAGGAAATTGAAAATTGCATTATGAGGTGTTAAGAACTGTGTATAATGCTTAAATTTCAGAAGTCAGGTGTTTCCAGGTGACTGGGAGAGTTAAAAGTAGTCTGTCACGTTTGCTCCATGCCTGCCCCAGGTCTCAGCTCATTCTGCAGTTTGGCTTCTAAATTTTCCCAATCCACTTTTTCATATTTCAAGCTACCTCCCATCAAGGCCTTTTGGAGGACATGTTAAAAATATGTCTGAGAATGCCTCAAATTACAAATAAAAGATTTTTTTATTTTATTTTTTTGTTGATTTTCAAAGCCAGTTGTGGCAGCCCAGGAATGTAGTTGGCCACATCAGTCAGATGGCTGTGCCCAGTAACTCCTTCCCACATGTAGACCAAAAGACTATTGTTGTGATTGCTGTTTGATTGTACAGCAATAGCAAAACTGCAAAACAGAGTTGTTCAGCTGTGCTACAGGTTGAAAGTGTTGGATGAACACTGGGCCTAAAGAAAGGCCTTTGATTTGCAAAACTGGACTGAAAACATGGCCAGCCCCAAGCCATTCCCACAAATCCAGCTTGAAATATTACTACATTAAGTGGTGGTTTACTGGAACTCTATTATTTATGCTTCCATATTGGGTACCTTAATGTAGTAATAAAGCTAAAGTGTTTACAGTGTATTACCATACATTTTACTTCCCATGGACAAGGACAGAGGTCTCGAGGAAAAGGGAAAGACTTTGAGCCATCTCTAAGCTGAAAATACACAGTGAATATTAGAAGGCAGCCTAATTGCTAGCCCAAAATTTCCTTGCATGTTTTTTGCACCACGGCCCACATGCAATCACTTTTAACCAATCCCTCCAGGCTAAACCCAGAATCCTCCCTCTGGTTTCTTACCAAGTTACTAGGGAGTTTTGAGAGTCAAAATTAGCATATTGTGTACAACTTTGTCCTCCAGTAGCTTAAAACGTTTTAGTTTATTTGTCTTTAGCTAAAGATAGAAAGCCCTGGGGTCCAGTAAAGCAGACCCAGTGGTTGTGTTCATGCAAACATACAACGTATTGGCCATTTGGTTTTATGAACGCACCTTGTTTGATGTCTATGGAGGAGTAATGGTTTTCCATTTAGACTGTGGAGTCTACTGCTTAATAATAAATACTCTCCTGACATTGTTAAATGATAGCCTGCTTCTAATAAACCCCATGCTGATCTGTGTGTTGGTTAAAGTGGGTAATTCATCTTCCTGGGCTGTTAAAACTTTAGCTGGAATTATAGAGACAACATGAATCAGACACAATCAGCATGTCCCCTGCTGGTTTGCTCATTTTCGCCCCATAACAAAATACCGGCTAGTTTTCTCTTCGCATTGCGGATCTTGTTATTAGTTGATTTCATTATTAATCGCTCCTAAAGGCTTGGGAGGCCTTTTCAAGGCACGTACATAAGGGATCCACACAGTCTACAGCACAAGACCACTATACTTTCACGCTCCCACTTCTCCCAGGCTGCTTGGTATCAAGTTGTAATCCCTTTGTGTTACTGAGCAAAAAAAGCCCGCAGCCAGTCTGACTCCACAAGAATGAACTGAGTGCTCCAATTTTTTCATTGATTTTTCTACCAGAAATAAAGAAAGAAAGAAGGGGGAAAAAGAGAGTAGGGGGGGAAGAATCATATTATCCTCAAATCTAATTATGGCCTCAATAGCTCCCGAGGATTTGGCTTTATGAAGTGGCTCATAAAAGCCATCCGTGTCATCGTGCCTACTAATGCCCTTTGGTCTCATGCGCTGATAAGAGCTTGTTTGAGTCATTTTAAATTAGCTGATAATATGCTGACAAGTAGGCTGCAGGATGCACCAGGCAGCCAAGTGCCCTAGAAAGAGCAGCCTCCAAGGAACAACTCGCAACCGCTTGAGCAGACCCGGCTTCTCTCTCCATTGGGGTCTCAAAACAGAGGTAAATGGGCTCCCACTGGCTCTGCTGAGGTTGGCATCGGTGCCCCCAGGAGCGGGCACGTCACACCAGGAAGGTAATGGCACACTCAGGCATCCTCCACAAGTTATCACCAGAGGGACAGGGCTCCCCAGGCCCCAGCACAGCCCTGCACACAGGCCACGTGATTTAGAAAGCAGAGTTTTTAACTCCCCATCGCCTCACATTAAAACAGCTAAAGGCTGACCTTTCAAATCACAGACTGGATCTCACATGGTCTCTTCACACCCACCCACAGCTGTTACTATTATTATTTGCCACGAAAAGTTGAAGTCAGGTTAAGGACATGTTCTTTTACTTCCCCCAATCCAGTTACTTCTTACAAAATTCACTTGAGACACCATGAATTTTTCCTTTCCCTGCTGGATGCTCACACTCTCAGGCATCTTTTGACAACTACCATTAATTACCATGATACACGAATATGGGACCTCTCATTTCCACAGATGCAAACAGGCAAACTAACAGAAAATTTGCTTTCTGCCACCAAAGGCAGCTGTGAATGTCACCCTGTCACTCACAGAATGACCAGGGCCTGCCCCAGGCCTGGTCAGCTAGGGTCTTTTCTCCCTGTCGTCTCAGGGACAACCTGAGTTAGCATCTATTGCTAGCAGTCCATCTGCTCCTGTTCAGGGATAACTTCAAGTGCTCACAAGCCAACCTAATGCTCCTGCCAAGGGAAAAAAGTAACACAGGACCCACAAAACATACCCAGTTTTGGCACAACTGGAGCAGGCAGCCTCGTGCTCGCCCAGGGGAGTTGTGGATGCCCCATCCCCGGAGGTGTTCAGGACCAGGCTGAATGGGGCTTTGAGCAACCTGGTCTAGTTGGAACTTCATGATCTTTAAGGTCCTTTCCAACCCGAACCATTGTATGATTCTATGAAGAGAGGGGATGACTCCAGACAGGAGTTACACTACAAATGCACTTCAATCTTCAGCACCAAAGTAGCACCCCAATCCCTGATACCTCTTAGATATCCTAAAAATTAGATGTTAGCACACATCAGGAAAACTTATTACAAAAGTCCAAGAGAGATGGGGAGGAGGGAGAGAGGGAAAGGTGGTGGTTTTGTTGAGGATTTTTTTTTTCCTCACTGCTTTTCCCTTTAAAGCACTCTCTGTCTTGCTGTTTTCCGTAGTTTGGCTGCCAGACTACCTAAACAGACAAGCACCAGCTGAGGACCAGAACAGAAGAACAGAACAAGCCAGAAGAAGGGAGAAGAGAGATACAAGATACTGAATCTGTCCAGACAGAACACCAAGGTGCATGCGTGACCCTCCAGAGCCACCACTTACCAACTGGTAGTCCAGATAGAACTCCACCAACCATCTTGCTGCCTCTTCCTGAAGACAGGAGGAGCCACCTGGCATCATATTTACAAAGCAAGCCCCTCAAAGCAGACAGGGCTGCCTCACATGCCCTGGTAAATAAGCTCTGGGTTACACTACCAGGCTTTGTGAGTTTCCCTAATGTGATTGGGAAATATGATACACCTGTCGTGAATTAGAGCAGATAGGTTTATCTCATTTCAGAGCCAACTCACGGATGGGTAGAGATCAGATCAGCTGTAAGAAATTCCTTTTATTGTGCAACTTGTTATTCACGGTAGGGTGAAAATGGCTTCAAAGGTGATCCTGTGCACTCTGAGGGATATCTTCTTATATCTAATGTAGTTTATACAAACCAAATTGGTTTTTGCTTCGAACATCTCTCCGCAGAAGAAAATCAATTTCAAGATGCAATGGCTGTGATCTTTCAAGCTAAGGATCCATTGCAAACATGCTAAGTGTTTGGCAATGCAAAGCAGCAGAGACGGGACAAATAATGCACATTATCAATATACGTGCCGTGTCCAAATCAAGGTTTCACTTCCAAGACACTGAATAATCCTCTCGCACTCTAACAACAGTTGCGCTAACAGAAGTAAAAATATGTAGTGACCAGATAAGCAGATCTGTTTTAACCCCTACAGCATTTGGGAGCAGCCATTTCAAACCACTATGTGAGTCATCAGCCAAAACAAAAAACCCAGGGAGCGCAGGGCGCTGACCTGAGCACCCACCCAGGCTCTCTGCACCCCTGGGAGCTGGCATTTGCACGCTCAGATGATGTGTAACCTCCCTGGTGACTCTCCAGTCCCACCTGACCTGCTGCAGCAGCCTCGCACCTCCACAATTTATTGTGTATCTTCTGACGTCTCCTGCCTTGCCCTCTGCCAGCTCTTGTGTCCCTCAGACTTCTTGCCGGTGGTTCCCACCACCAATAAATCCCCCAGGATAATTCCCCTTCATCTCAGCTTGTGCCCAGCCTTCCCCAGCTCAACCCTCCGAGGATTAGTAAGGAGGCGAAAGCAGCCTCAAGATGAGGATTAGGAGTGCTCTCTCCCCAAACTGCATGCTCTTTTCACTTTTTGAGAAATGATCGTTGCTCTGTGGGTCCTTCTTGTCAGTGGCACCGGGAAGCTGACGTCCAGTAAAACTTGTAATAGCTATCTAAATTGTGTTGGCTTAGCCCAGGAAAGTCAGAACTAATGTTAGTAATACCCTTGGATCAGGTGGTGACTACATGTAGGCTTTGGGTCCGACTCTGTATTTAAGAGAAAACAAGCATCTCTGCTACAGAAAATAAGCTGGATGTCCTCGAGGGTGATCCAGGAATTGTCAGTAGGATCAGAATTCACAAAAACTGCTCAAAGTGCTTCTAACACTGATTCATCTAAAAACATTTCAAATGCAAGAAGAGCATTATGATACCAGCATGCCGACCTACATTAAAATTGGCTAAAACTAAGGCATTTTAAAACTAGGAAGACTTGTCTCAACTTGATCTTCAGATGGGTGTTTTCTTCTTCCCACTTCTCTCAGTTTGAGCAGTGGGAACAGATTAGGCCAGGACACTTCTGTCTGTAATCAGCCCACAGCCCGAGGTAAGAAAGCTTGGGTCACAGAGACTGCAGGAAAAAGCATGTTTACAATCAGTAAATTTGTTCACACTTTTTTTTCCACCCTTCTCTGAAAAATGACCCTGAACACATTCCTACTGACTTGCAGACTCCAAAATCTTTCTGCCTAGGAACAGTCCTGATTTTGCAATATCCTTCTTTTATTACATGTATCAGGTTACATATAAGCTTTCAATGCTCCTTTTCCTTTTTTCCTTCCTTGGTTGGTTGGTTTTAGAACTGATTTTAACCCTGTACAGTAGCAATGTCTCATCCAGACACTTCTTTCACATAAATCCCAGAAAAATGAGAGACATCAGTCATTGCAATGGACAGTTGACAGATAATTGATAGATGAGCGCTTATGCAAAACCCAACCTTGAAACTCAGTCATGTTTTCTGTTGTACATCACACACAACCAGCTTGGGTTTCCTTGGGTAATACTAGAGAAAACAAAACAACCCCCTACACCACAAAAACTGCATTGTTATCTGCAAATTTATATGTTGCTTTTCGTCAGCTCTAAGCTAAAATGCAGCTCAACTTGAAACTTAATTAGACTCAGTTAGAGAGGTAGTAGCTTGTAACAGGTTTTTATTCTTACAGGCTTCTGAAGGCACTTCCAGTGAGTAACAGAACAGTGGACATATGGAAAACATCCATAAACCTGGAATAATTGCACTGGATTTCAGCCCTTAAGTCTCAAGGTAAACTGGACCTCCATACCAGACCTCCTTATACTCTTCAGCCATCTAATGCAGCGACATAAAATATTAAAACTGGAGCCAGATTGATCATTCAAAATTAATTTAGCCCAAACATTAATGAGGTTCAGTTTCTTCTGCTGCTTGTATGTTGATCGTCAACAGTTTGCATTCTGCTTGACCAGTTCTACAAACAATTCTAGCCCATAGCTGTTCAGTAAAGCTCTTAAGATCTGAAATGTGAGCAGGGCAGATCCTATCGCACAGTTGTGACCAGAGTGCAAGTGGTGAAGAACACCAACCAAAGACACTGCAGACCCTGCTTTGCTGAGGACAGTGTGGTGGGTTCACCCTGCCTGGCAGCTAAGCCCCTACCCAGTCACTCACTCCTTCCCTCCCAAAATGGGTGGGGGAAAGAATCAGAAGGGCAAAAGTGAGAAGAACTTATGGGTCAATACAAAGGCAGCTTAATAAGTGGAGGAAAAGAAAATTAAAAAAAAAAACCAAACCCAAGTAATGTAAAGGCAGTCACTCACCACCTGCAGAGTGATGCTCAGCCAATCTCCGAGCAACATCTACTGTGGAAAAACTCCTCCCCAGTTTTATTGCTGAGTGTGATGTTATATGGTATGGGATAGCTCTTTGGTCAGTTTGAGTCAGCTGTCTTGGATGTGTCTCCTCCCGATACCTCACCCAACCCTAGCCTACTCGCTGAGGCAACTACATGAGAGATGGAGAAGGCCTTGACGCTATGCAAGTACAATAAAAACTAAAACATTGTTGTGTATTATCAGCACTGTTTTGGTCACCAGTCTAAAACACAGCACCATACAGGCTGCTATGAGGAAAATTAACTCCAGCCAAACCAGATCCTGTACTGGCAGATAGAAAGGGAGCCTGTGTCTAACGGCAGAGATAGCCAGTCCCTTGCCAGACTGGTACTGCTGATTATTCTATGCAACAAAAACTAATACTTGGTTTTCTCTCTGTTCAAAAAATTCAGTCTTCACTAAAAGTTTTGGAAACTGAGTAAGGGGAATGAAGTAAACTATTCTAAGTCACTCCTAGAAGCAGCAGAAGGGATTAGCGCTCAGAGCTAGTACTTCTCTTGAAGCACAGTCCTCCAGTCTTCATCCATCAGCCCCATTTTCCTATTTCTTCATGGGATAATCAGAGATCTTTGAATTCAATTTCCTTCTTTTGACTAGTGAATTAGTACACTGGCACGTTGTAAGCTGAGGTTCCAAGTATTGATGCTTTGTGGTGTTATCTAATGGCACTTCCATGGTACAGAGAGAGGATGAGCACAAAATACCTGGAAATTGGATAAGCAGCAAGGAAAGGACTGTAAGACCTCCCCCAGCCTAACTAAAACCACGTAGGTGTGCTCTCACTGGAACATGGATCTCCTTCAGGAGGGAAGAGGAAGGCTAAGGTGCTTTTTGGTCTTTTTTTTGCATAGCCTTGGTTGACTCTTTAAAAGGCAGTAGTAGTTCTAGCCCTGAGTTTCCTGCTCTGAATCTAATTTTCCCAAGGCACAAGAAGGGACTTACCTGGAGATCATAAAGGCTGTCACGAAGCTCAACAGCCAGGATTAGAACCATATTTCATACTTTATCTTCTGTTCTTTCAAGTCAGTGCAAAATGTTACCAAAAAGCATTACTACCAAATGACATTAGGGCTTAAGAGATATAGGCATAGGAGCCCATCTAGATACACCTATCAATGTCATATATACCTGTTCACAGCATGATGATAAATGTCTAGGCAAGCAACAAATACAGAGCAAAAAAAGGTTCATCTATCTCCAGTGTATTTTAATAAGTGAAATAAACCTAAAGCTACGAGTTGGATTTCAGCAGCAGTTAACCTTTCCCCTGACACCATGCAAGGTCTCTTTGCAGGGATGCTGAGCAGATTTGCTAAATGCCATACTGGGGCTAAGTCTAGAGACTGCCCGTCCATCACCTGCTTATATAAAGCTTCCCAGGAGTCAGGCTCCTCCAAAAACACTACTTATCCACAGGGCTAATCTCATTTGTCAGACCATGAAACAAGCTAAGGGGTACAGCTGATGGATGTGCAGGAGACACAATCAGCAATTTGCCAAGCGGCTGCTGCTCCCCAGGTCTCTTAGGTACTTGGTGGCTTTTGGGCATGCAGGAGACTCAGCTGAATGATGCTACCCTCTTGTAGGGAACGCTATGCCTGATGTCATCTTCCCTGTTGCCTGCCTTCCATTGCCTCCAAACAAGTTCACAGTGGTCACCTTAGCACGTTTTGGAATAGGAGGGGTTTGGTATAGCTTTTGGATTTTCACAAAATGCAAGATAGCTGAAAAGTTGGTCAAATAACTTCTTGCTAAAATACATCCCTGCAGGTCCCATGGGTCCGTGTGTTCCAGTGCACACACGTGTAGTGAGGTAGCTGTTTCTGAGGTGAAGAGCACTGTCTGTTTAGAGAACTTTGGCTGGCAGCAGAACAAATATTTTTGGCTTAGGCGGAAAATAACAAAGCTAGATAGGTCTAGCTAGAGGTCCTAGTCAGAGAGTACCTGCCAGGTGCTGGACTTCAAAAACTGATGTAAAGTTGTTCATTTCCTGAAGTTTTGCAGATAGAAGTGGCAGTGGCTGGGCAGTCCCGGGCTGCAGGCATGGTGCAGGTGTGAACATGTTAAGCTGCAAGCTCTTGGGATCTCCTTTCCCTTGTGAGCACTAGACAGGGAATTACTAGAACTTGCCTGTCATCACCAGGGTGAAAAGTAGGTGGTTGAATTAAACAGAAGGAGCCCAAGGTCACTACCTCTCTTTGTGGAATGGGTCCATTCCGTTTTAATACTTCCCTTTGTTTCCTGCACAAAGGGGTGACATGGAAACAATGCCATCTCCCACCACGAAATGACAGCTTACTCCAGCCCTTTCATAACAGAAGCCCTTGAGGCTTGCACCAAGGGAGCTTGATTAGGTTAGTAATCACTGTAGCACATGGAAAGTATTTACACCCTGTGACCTTTTGTAAATAAAAAGTTATACTGGTTCTGCCTCTAAAGCCAGGGAGATTTACACAGCTTTCTCCCAGCACTGAGGGAGGAGAAACTGAGGCAGTAAAGCCCTGAAAGCCAGCAATTTATTCAAGAAAGGATGCTGAGAGCACTTGAAGGCTCCAAGCTTGTGGTATTTTTCCTGTAGTTCACAGGACAGGGAAGAGAGGATGGGTTTTTCATTAAACACTAGCATTTTTAGACACATGAACTGTATTTTTTTCAAGTCACATTGATGGTCCTGCGAAAGTTCTCTATGAGAGTTGTTGCAACACAAGAGCTGTGTGTGCAGCTCTTGGTGATTCACTGCCTTCAGCCTGTTGCTGTGGTGGGACCTGCTCTGAGGAACAGGGTGGGAAGGACCTTCTCCTATTCCTAAGACCCCTTCTAAGGCCTTCTGTCCTATTCGCCTTTGGCAGTCACCTCCCTCCCACACACCAGTAGCACCTGATGTGACCTCTGGTTAATCACTTATCTCCACAACCTGAAGAAATAATTTCTGCCAAGTCTGCCTATGCTAAAAGACTTTGGGGAGAGAGGTACTTTGTGACCCAGGGTTCCCTGCTCACAAGTTTGACTGGGGGAACTCCAAACCTTTTCTTCAGTACTTCACATCTTAGGCTACAAGATACCTGGGAAGCAAAAGCAGGTAATATCCTTTTTCCTTTCTCAAAGTAGTCTCTAATTTTAGGTACCTCCTCCATTCCTTCAGCAGCAGCACATCATGGGAGTCCACTCTTCTGTAGTTAGGAAATTGGGAAACACAAATATGACACAGTTACCTTCAATTACCAAAAATATTAATTTTATGGAAGAAAAGTGAAAATTTGACTTATTCCAGATCTGAAGCAGTGAGAGACACAGAGTGAGATTATAGGGGAGTTTCCCGTGGCCAAGGCTCACCCATAGCCTTCAGAGAGCAGAAATAATCACATCACTGCCTTTCCTCCCAGCTTCCCAAGAGTTTAAATCCCTTAATCTCACACACTGAATCCTTTGTTTGCCTGGGCTTTGGAGATTCAACAACCCCCACGTACAGTTAGCACGGAGCAGGACTCTGCCATTGCTTGCTGGTTTGATGCTGGCCACAGCCATAAACTCCTGCCCTGCCTCTGTATACACAACACATACGTGAATCAGATACACGTTTGAACGTACACCATGGCTCCACCCATGCTCTCCGCATGAAGACAAACTAATCTGCAGCAATTAAAAGTGCAGAGATAATTCAGTGTTTTCCACTCGATCCCAGGTGATGTTTCTTAGCATCCCTCGATGTACATCTCTCCTTGCGCACAAGTCTCACCCCCCAAAAAGTTATTGAGATGCTTGTTTTGCTGAGTCCAAGTCTCCTTTTGGTCTCCAAGGCTCTTCTACCTGTATTTCCAGAGAGATTAATAAATACTGTGCACACTGGACTTCTGTAGGGCCCATTGTAGGGCCCAAACATTTCAAGTTTGTTTTTTTGCCATCCCTTCTCTTTGAACGTATGACCGCCAACAGACATGCCTTGCAGACAGCATCCATTGTTCAACCTGGAGCACCATGTCCTTCTTTTTATCTGAACGATTCTTCTCCTGTCCCATAATCCACAAGGGCCCCCAATGGTTTTGCATTTGAGCTCCATGTGGTGCATCTTGGCCGCGTGTAGCAACGTCTCGGTGCCCATCCCCGCTGTGGAAGTCCTCCAGCAGGTCAAGACATCACCATGTCCCAGCGCTGACTCATGGCTATGCTCTCGCAAGGGTTGATGACAAGCTCTTTGGTGCTCTCATTCGTGTCCCCAATTGTCTCAGTGTCCAAACAAAAGCGTGAAGCTATATGTTCAATGTGTGACCCAACTTTACCCCATCGCTGAGGAGAAACGCACAAGAGAGGAGAAACAGGGGGTGAACAAGCTTCTTTCCTCATTATGCTTTTACTACACTGTCCCAGCATCAAGAGGACAGTTGCCACTAAGCCTTTTTGGCCTGATGAAGTACAGGGTGCCCCAGCCCGTGCCCAGCAGAGCACACACTGAGCACTTCTCCCATCAGAAGCACACTCATTTAAGCTCAGTCTCTGCCTGGCTTCAGGAAGATAATAAATTACTAAGAGCGTTTTCCCCAGGTCACTGGTTCAAATGCCAGCCCGATGATTAACTGAGAGGGAAATTTCAGCATCTGCTGGCTGACTGGCAGCCCGTGTGAACTAAATTGCCAGTTTGGGTTTGACTTCTGCAGATAAGTATCCAGATCACCACCCGCGCTAATAGACAACCTTATCAAGGCGCTCATTTAAGAGGCAAAGGGCTGAACAGGCCAGAGTCTGTGCTCCCAGACAGACTGCGCTTCCCAAATGAAGTCAGAGCACACGGGCGATTTGACGTGTGGTTAATACCATTCCGAAAGAAAGGGAACGTCAAGGAAAAGGGGGAATCAACGGAAGGGCTCACCTGCTTGTTGTCACCTTCTTTGCAAGGTGACAGCAGCACCTGGGAACCGGGAAATAGGGTGTACACGGATAAGCACAGCTGTTGCTGGCGGACTTGGTGGTTGTATGTGTACGTCCACTCCTGCAAAGAGGAAGAAAAAGAAAGGAGGTGAGGGTGATCAAGGCTGATTCTTGGTATTCTTCTACCTGGGAAGCAAACGTTTTGCCTTGGATCCCGCCCCTCTGAAACCAAGCACAAACCTCATTGACTGCTGGTGGACGAGAAGCTGGACATGAGCAGGCAGGGTGCAGTTGCAGCCCAGAAGGCCAATCGCATCCTGGGCTGCATCAAAAGATGCGTTGCCAGCAGGTCCAGAGAGGTGATTCTGCCACTTTACTCTGCTCTGGTGAGACCTCACCTGGAGTACTGTATGCAGGTCTGGAGCCCTCAATATAAGAAGAACACGAACCTGATGGAGCGGGTCCAGAGGAGGGCCACAAGGATGATCAGGGGGATGGAGCACCTCTGCTACGAGGACAGGCTGAGGGACCTGGGATTGTTCAGCCTGAAGAAGAGGAGGCTCCGGGGAGACCTAATGGCAGCCTTCCAGTACCTAAAGGGAGCCTACAGTAAGGCTGGGGAGAGCCTGTTTAGAAAGGCCTGCAGTGACAGGATGAGGGGAAATGGCTTCAAGCTGGAGGGGAACAGATTTAGATTGGAGATTAGGAGAGGGTTCTTCACTGTGAGGGTGGTGGAGCACTGGAACAGGTTGCCCAGGGAGGTGGTTGAGGCCCCATCCCTGGAGATATTCAAGGAGAGGCTTGACGAGGCCCTGGGCAACCTGGTCTAGTTGGGGGTGTCCCTGCTGACTGCGAGGAGGTTGGACTAGATGACCTTTGGAGGTCCCTTCCGGCCTGGGCAATTCTATGATTCTATGACTTCAAGACCAGGACAAGTCAAGTAGGATGTTTCAAGCCTCCCCAAAACTGCACGTGTCGCTGGGGGGCTGCGTGTACCACAGGGAATGCCTACAGAAGTTGCTGAAAGAAAACGGTTCACAAGGCAAAGGATTTCATTCCCAGAAATAGGGTGTGGTTGAGGAACAGGGTGATGGAAAAATGGCAGAAAAGGCAGAAATGTTTAACTGCACAATGTCAATCCTATTTTTCCGAGGAAAAGCAGCAGAAAGGCTTTGCCGTTAGCAGAGGAAGAGAGGAGGTGATATATAGCAAATGTTTGCAATTCCCAGGATTCTATTCCCAAGTATCACAGAAATCAGGGATAAAGCTCCCCTTTGTACCAAAGGAGTGGCACCAAACTCCAAATATTTGCTGTATTGCAATGACCACTGCTATTCCTGCTCCACTGGGATGTCTTGGAGGTTTTTTTCTCCTTATGCTGTTTTTCACGTTCACCTGCTCTTTGTCAGCTCCTCAGCCCAAGAAATAATCTTTGGGGGAGCAGAGATTCTTTGTCCTGTGTAAAGTTTACCATACAACAGGGGCTCTCTGGGATTATCATCTTTTCCACCCCTGGATGTTTTTCTTGGGAGAAAAATAGAAGAGGCTGAGAAGTTTGACCAGGATTTCCAATTGTGCTGGAGAAAGTATCATGAATGTACAGACACAACTCCAAGCCCAGGAGTATTTCACAGACGTTTATTCTACTGTTTGTTCCAGTTGAAAACATTTCCTGTCATTCACCTGAGCTCATTTTACTTAGAGCACCTCCTGAGGATGTGAAACTGTCCAGGTAGGGACATTTCCCTGCTATTTGTGTGTGGGCACGAAAAGGCAAGAGCTGATTTGGTTTATGGGAAACAACAAACCCTGGAGAGCAACTTATGGAACGAGTTTTTAGCTTCTAACTTTGCATGGGCATTAACTTTAAAATTAGGAAGAGCAGGGCTGGAAGGGGTTTCCAAGGGTCTCTAAGCCAGGGTGCAAAGCAGGATCAATTTAGGAAAAAATTCTTCACTGAAAGGGTTCTCGGGAATAGGACCAGGCTGCCCAGGGAAGTAGTTGAGTCACCATCCCTGGAGATATTTACAAGGGGGTAGATGTGGTGCTGAGGGACGTGGTTTAGTGGTACCACGGTGGTGCTGGGTTAACGGTTGGACTTGATAATCTTAAAGAGGCCTCTTCCAACCAAAATGATTCTACGATCAAATCCTGTTGTGCCAACAGCTCTGAAATGAGCAGGGGGGCTGGCAATGAAGAGGAAGGCAGCGCTCAAACACATGGCAGTTTAAGCTGGGGCTGGAAAAACAAAGGCTAAAACAGTGGTCCTGGGAGACTGCAACCCTTTCTGAGTGCTGGAGGGGGAAGCAAAGAATGGCTGCCCTGATCTCAGAGCTGGGATGCCTGCAGCTCCCCCTGACTTTGAATAGTGGAGGCTCTGGATGGCATTAACATGAGTTATTAGACCACAGGAACTCTTCCACCCTTTTGGCTTCTGTCAGGAGCTTCAACTCCTCTCCCCGACTTCAAAACAGATAGCTACAGGCATTCAATTCCTGGGAATATAAATCCCATTTCATTCAGGTTCTTAGCCACCTGGAAGGGAAAATATGCTTTTGCACAGCAGACCAAGATCCACGAGGACGACTTCACACTGTGATCCTCACACCCCATGTTTCTCAGCCTACTGTTCCCCACCAGCTATTGGAAATCAAACCTGGCTTTCTGAACAGCCTGCCCACAGCCTTCTCAGTGAGAGCTGCCCAGGATTTCGGCACATAGAGAGCATTCATTTTCAAAGCCACAGTCTGCACCCAAAGGGCCTTCTGGCAACAGCTTCTCCTTTGTCAGATGGAGCAGAGTTTACCTGATCCTACAGTGAACACGTTCCAGACATCCCAACCACGCACACTGTCAGCTGCTGTGTAAACCACCAGCTTGGGAAATCAGGTGCCAAATTAGTCCTGCATCTGTGTAGAACTGAGCCCTACGGAGCAAGCTCCAACACCTGTTCTTGGCGCCCCTGATCCCACAAGCTGCTTTGAAAACCTGCTTTACATTTTTAACTGATTGTTCATCATTTTAGCTCAGGACAGGGCTGGAGCTGCACCCATGAGGCTCCTTAACAGGAGCAAGTAACTCCAGGCTGAGAGTTGGGGTTGTCCAGTGTGGAGAAGAGGAGGCTCTGGGGAGAACTTACAGTAGCCTTCCAGTACCTAAAGGGGGCTACAGGAGAGATGGGGAGGGACTCTTGATCAGGGAGTGGAGCCATGGGATGAGGGGGAATGGTTTTTAACTGAGAGAGGGGAGATTTAGATGAGATCTCAGGAAGAAATTCTTCCCTGTGAGGGTGGTGAGACACTGGAACAGGTTGCCCAGAGAAGCTGTGGCTGCCCTATCCCTGGAGGGGTTCAAGGCCAGGCTGGATGGGGCTTGGAGCAACCTGGTCTGGTGGGAGGTGTCCCTGCCCAGGGCAGGGGGGTTGAAACTGGATGATCTTTAAGGGCCCTTCCAATCCAAACCATTCTACGATTCTATGTGTATATCTTGAAACCCCAACTAACTCAGGCCATGGAACTCTTTTTTTTGCTTTGACCTGTTATCCTCTTTCCTTCCCTGAGGCACTTCATGGAGGAATGCTCCTGTCAGAGGCTCTTCATGCTTTTTTTCCAGGCCAGTCTCTGTTCAAGCTTTCCCAATATTTACATCCTCTCATGGCAGGGCCATCCTCTCACTGCGCAAAGTGCCGTGGGATAGATACGGTGGTGGTAACCATCTCTCCAGAGCTGTTGTTCATCATAAAAAGTGAAGCCTTCAGACTAGATATATGCATCAGTTTGATAGCTGACATTAGATCCCCGCCTCTTGCCCCCAGGCTGTCCTGCTGCTGTCCTTATCTAAACTGACAGATTTTCACACGGATCTTCTATTTTGGCAGAATGGCTTCTTATGGAAGCCAGTCCTGTTCAAAGTGTTTTATCCAGTTCTAATCATGTCTTGTCTCTTTTCAGCCCTAGATAAAAGCCAAAGAAAATGATGCAGAAAATGAAGAAGATGCAGAAAATGAAGAAATTCAGGGGAAGGGATGGGGGGGGAAGTCACTTGAATACCACGGAATCCATGAAAAGCTTTGAGTTAAAATACAGGCAAACAGCCATGCACATTTTTATCCTACCCAATCTCTTCCCTTTTTTGTATCAATTGGGATGAAAATTCTTGCTTTTTTTCCCCATAAACAACTACTTTATCTTCTAAACCTTGGCATGCTGAGCACTCACACGGCCAGCACAGCAGTAGCAACAACAGAGCTTTGCACCCCAGGGGTTGTGGTGAACAGGACAGCCCAGGGTACTCCTAAGAAGAGGGAGCTACCATGGCTTCAGGGCCACAGACTGACCTGAAGAGAAACCAATGAGCTTGAGAGCTGACCCTTGGAGATCAAGAGTTCCCACTTTTTCAAAGACAAAGCAGGTCCCAGTGAAGTAAGTGGCCATGGAGCAAGGAGGAAGAAGGTGGACTGGGAGAGCAGAGCTACCAGCCGCACAGCACAACCAGTAATCCCCCTCTCCACCAAAGCCTCAGATAACACTCACCCCCATCTGAGGCTTGTCACTATTCTTCAAGGCTTTAGCATCATTTGAGCGGGCACATGTCACTGTTACTCACCATCACTGTGAATTGAGGGAATTATTTTAAAATATGACCTTTGGCTTGGCATAGTCTGGGTGGCAGAAGGAGAAAAGAGCCCCTCAGCCTGGCAAGGAGCAGCCCAACGGGAGCCCAACTTTATGTGACAGAACTGTACAAGCAAGAGGACTTGTAACCATTGTGTAATTAAAATATAAGTTCCTACTCATGACAAAAATTTAAATGTCCTGTTTTCATATTCTCCATGGGTACAAGTAACAGAGAACTGTCCTAGAAAGACAGCGAAAGATCAAAGGAAAAGGTTTTTCTCTGCTCCTGCCTGTGTGTTGAGCGTAGCTGTTCAGCAATCTGTTTGTAGTGCATTTTTCTGTTCCCCTGCAGAGATAGTCCCGGATGCGCACAAGAAACGGAGTTGCCATCCAGTGGGAAGTGCTGACCTATTGCAAACTGCTGCAGAATCAGAATGGGAAAATGAAAAGTTTGTGGCATGAAAAATTCCCAAAAAATCTCCCGCACAGAAATGTCAAAACGAAATGCGTTTGATGGGAATGAAACAATCCAACTTGTTGGCACGACACTTCTCATTTTAAAATATCACATTGAATTGGTATTTCAAAAAGACCAATGCCATTTCGTTCTGACACGCTAGCTTGCAGCAGCTTTTATCCATTCTGGTTTTCCCAGATATTTTTTCAAAAGCATCCAATTCATTAAAAGTCACAATTGTCACTAAAGCATTTTTTTTTTCTTCCTTCAGCAGAGTTGACCCCTGCAAAACATAATGACCTGCTCTCATCAGCTCACTTCTCTCGCCGTTTGTATAAAAGGTCCATGCAGCAGTGGAAGAAAGAAAAAAGAATTCTAAAACCCAGAAAGTAGTTAATCCATAAGAACTGTAACTACATGGCACTTCCAGTTATATTCACTGTATTTTCTGAACTAAAATTCAAGTAGTCACTGCTGACTTTACCGGACTGTGAAACAGATATTACTTTTCCTGACTAAAGGCAGGCATGCAACTGCATGCAAAAGAGATGTACATAATGACCTGCTTCATTTGCATATACAAATTAGGAACGTTTTCAACAGCATCTCCAAGGCTGGTATGTGTAGCTACCTGGTTTGCACGTGCAACCACCAGGGTTCAGGATGTAGAGTGGACGCAAGCGCACCGTTCCCTATTAAATTGTCTCACAGCACCCCGAAGAAGTGAGTGATTGTCATCCTCCCTGTTTCATAGATGGGAGCAGTGAGAGAACTCACTGACATGCCCAAAATCACAAAGGGAGCCTGAAGCAAAGGCAGGTTTTAAAGCTTTGGCTCTTCAAAGCCTTGCTCCAGTGACTCCACTCTACAGAACGTGTGCCTGCTCTTGGTTCTAGCGTTTCCTAGAATATGCTTTTGAGAACACTGATTGGTACAGCTTTTCTCTCGTCTCAGTGAGACTGAAAAAAAAACGAGACGGAAAAAAAAATATGAGATCATCCTCATTAAATTCTCACTAGTTTAATGGGCAATCTAATATTGAGAGAATGCAGACTATGAAGTTATAAATACCACTGCGATTCAGTGCGTTTTGAAAGAAATAAGGCTGAAAGATGAGAGGAAATTATAGTTCTCTTTGTCTTTCCCTGATCTCTGCAGATGAACGGCGCGTGGCGTTCCTGAGCAGCAGCAAGTGCTCAGCGTGGGCCAGCATGGAGATGAGTGGTCCACCACTGCTGCTGCCCAGGACCCCCACCAAGGTAAGGAGGACTTGGCAGGGTCTAACTACACGCTGCCTTAGGAAAGGGGTTGTCAGAACGGGTAATCCTCCAACAGAGCTTTAGGAAATCCCCTCGAAGCTGTCCCAGAGCCTTCTCTCCACTCGGCATCACCGGGAAAAGGCAACACATCTTACCTGTGCTGTTGCTGCCGTGCCTTTGCTGCTGATGCAAGGATTTAAGGTCAGGACGGGCAGCTCTTGGGCTTCAGACTTGTGTGATTCCAGGCAGCTCTGCCTTTGCCTGATCATCCCGGTCTGATAGAGCGATTCCTCGGGAATCCTGCGGGAACAGTGTGAGAACAACATCCCCGCTCCCCCGGGCACAGAGAGTACTCAGAAGGGAGGCTCAGTGGGGTAAGGAGGGCACAATCACACCATTTCACCTTCAGGAAATGACAGTGGCAAGATCTATTACAACACTGAACCACTGAGAGCAGGACATGGACAGGGATGCTGCAGCAGCATCAAGAGATGGATGGATGGCCTTTATAAGAGAGAAAAAATAAATAGCACCGCACGAGGCAAACAGAGGAGCAAGAGACAGACTGTGAGAGGGCTGAAGGTCAACCTTCAGCTTACAGGAGTGAGGAACTTTATAACAAACTGCCACAGCGCCGTGGCAGTCCCCGTGAATGCTCCCATGCAATGCTATACATGTCAAAAAAGAAAATGAAAAAAAAAAAACCAGCTATAAATCATTTTCAGACTGTGATTCTGCTCTCAGCCGTTGCACCAGCAGATCCCTGGAGGTATCTCCAAAATTTCTGCACCCTTTCTGAGCATGGCTCCTGACAGTGATTTGAGAGGCTGCATGCCATGATTTCTGGAGTAATTTTGGCGACTAAAAGGGATCTGCTGTGGAAGTGCATATTAAGCAAAGCACTAGGCTATGAGTAAGGCAGAGCCACCTGAATACAGGTCATAAACTCCTAGAATGGACAGTTTCACAACAGAGGAGTCTTAAGTATCACAGAACAGGGTGAAAGGACCTGAAATCAGGTGCTTTTTTTGCAAGCAAGAGTCATTAAGTACTGAAAAAAACCCACCAGAGACTGTGGTGGGCTTTTCCACCTTGGATATTTCCTGATACCACTTGTCCCACAGTGTGGGCAGGAGGATACTTGAGGATACCTGAGGATACCTATTCTCTGGGGCAGGAGGGAGGTATGGGGACTGGAGGGGGAGAGGAGAGCTCTGTGGGGCAGGTGGAGATCACACATCCATACCGAAGCTCGGGATAGACGTTTTCCAGGTACCACTTGAAGCTGTGGCATTTCAGCCTCTTCCGCAGCTCCACTCTGCTCTGGACACTGTGGGAAGAAAATGTCATAGAGATACAATGGAAATCACAAAGGTGAGACCAAATGCACCAAAAAAGGGAGGCTGGGAGAAACCCAACGTTTATGCACCCACAGCAAACACAAGAGCATCAGCAGCTCTATTTTCTGCTGTCTCCTGCATGGGCTTGGTCAGTCGTTTTGATCTCTTGTCTCTTTGGAGGTCTCACCTGGTAGAACGGCACAATGACATATTGCCATTTTAACAAGGAGTCTGGAGTTTGGTGGATGAAAGGTTCATGGAAAAGTACAGCCATTTAAAAATAACTAGTAAAAAAAAAAAGTATGCTAGCTACTCTATGCAATAAGCATTAATTTAATATATTAATGTACGAGGAAATTATAAGCTACTCTTAGTTTACAGGACCACAAAAGGCCTTGTCTCACAAGAGCACCTAAACACACCTTTAAGTCAGCACACGGTGAAATATTTCTTTCTTTCATTAACCAAGGCCAAACCTCTGCTGAGGGATCATGCTATATAGTGACCTTTTCCAAAATCCAGCTCCCCTCTGGGCCAGCTTCTAGCTGTGGAGCTATTGGGAGGTGGCATTTACAGTGCAGTAGGAAGCCTCCAGTGCCTTCTCCACATCCTCCTGTGTTTAGCAGGATGGAGCTACTGCTTCACTCCACGCTAACGGATGGGAAGAGGGTACCAATTCAGTGGAAACAGGTTAGCCACCAGCATTTTCAAATTATCTATCTTAGAAATTGAAGGGAACTTGGGGTTGGATTTGGAACCCACCGTGTTCCAAAGGAAACTTTCTAAGGAAGGAAGACCCTATGAAAATGAGAAATTAACACAAATACATGTAGTCCAACTGAGAGGGAGGTGCCTCTGACTGTTCACAGAATGAACAGCAAACTCCCTGAATACAAAGCGATTGCTCCTTTCCAAATAAAGCCTTAGCGGGCCCAAAGATTTGATGGTTTTCCAGCCCCTCAGCTGCCAGCGAGAACTCTGGACTCCCTCCCCAAAACTCCGCTCTGGGACCACAACTACTTGTACTTAATGCCAGGACGTATGCAGAGGCTGGGGGGGTTCCCC
This sequence comes from Calidris pugnax, assembly GCF_001431845.1. Taxonomy (NCBI): domain Eukaryota; kingdom Metazoa; phylum Chordata; class Aves; order Charadriiformes; family Scolopacidae; genus Calidris; species Calidris pugnax. Next base: position 947,766 of record NW_015090922.1, read on the forward strand.
TACACCTCAACTGGGTTCAGTCCCCGGGATAAACCAGCACGGCCTATCAACTAGCTGTTCCCGTGTTTCATTGCTGTGCTCCTAGCATCTGCCTGCCATTAGCATTTAATTGAGCGTTACTACAGAAACAAGGCAGGCAGATTTCCACAAGCAGGGCAGCGTGGTCCTGAAGACCCCCTGCAGCAGGCAGGGTGCAGGCAGGGTGAGAAAGACACTTACTTTCCATAAGGCCTCCCCTGGGCTGCGGGACGAGCTGCATAGTAGTACTGCTTGAATTCGTCCATCCACACCTCAGCCGTGCGCTTGGTGTTCCTGAAAGAGGCAACAACAAGGCAGGTGAAACCAAGGAAGCCTCCAAGGTGACATTTTCTAAAATGCATGGCCCAACCCATCCGGACCTCCTCCCGTCCTCGACTCGGTCTCTGGCTTCACCCAAACCACCTTTGAGCCAGCCCACCGCTCACTACTAGAGAAGCTGCTCCTCCTCCCCATTACTCCGGGGACCAAATACAACTGGCCAAAGCCCAGGTGAAGAATTGGCCATTTCAAACTTAGCTGGATGCTTTGCATCCACCAGATTCAGAACTGAAGCCTCTCTTAAGCATCACCTCCCAGGCAGGTCTGCCTGGGGTTTTATTTACTGGCTGGGATGGAGCTCTGAAAGGTGGTGCAAAATTTGCCAGATATTCAAGGCAAATTTTTCTTTGCATCAACCCTGTATGGACTCTCCTCTTTTCCACTCCTGCATTTCATTGAGGTAAACCTCAGCATTCAAAATTGAAGAGAAACCACCCTGGCCACAGCGCTGTAGCCTAAATGTCAGTCTTCCACATCAGCCAGGAGCCCGCAGAAGGTTGAGGAACCTCAGGAAATCTTCTGTTGACTTCAGATGGCTCTAACTTTCCTTTCAATGGCTTTATTGCTTCTTGCCTATCTGCCCATCCCTGCCCAGGCCAGGGGAGTCCTCCAAGCTCCTGCTCCAGGACAGGCCAGTGCCTCCAAGCTATTGATATCTGCCACTGGGCTGTGGGTGCCGCAGGGCAGGCTCTGATCCCACCAAGCCCCACATGGCCAGAACAGGAGATGACAGTCTGCATGTGATGCCAGCACGATACCGGAGCCTGAGCTGTCTCTTGCACTAAAGAAGAGGCTACGTGGGAAAAAAAAAAAATCAATATCTAGCAGAAAGGTGGAGATATATTTTGTTAACATCTCTGTTTAAACAGAGGTACCACATCGCATCAGGTTGCCATAAGCTGCTTCTCCTCTCAGTCTATATACCACTTTGTTAAGTTTAAGGCTGATAGATACCATAAGGTTAATAAAAGCCCAGCTCCTAATGCCTACGGATACGTTTCTGTAGAATGCTTTTCAGTCTCTTGCTGATTCACGGTGCTTTTTCCCCTCTCTCTAAGGCCACTGCAATAGTCTAAGTGCTCTTCCTTAAGAGAAGCAGAAGTCGCTGTGTCTACATCTACATCTCTACCTAATCTTTTTTTTTTTTTTTTCTCTGACTTCCTGATCTCATTCGGGTTTATGAGAAACACGGGGATGGCTGCCAAGGCTCACACCTGGACATTGACTCAGGCTTCCCCGAAGTCCCCGTGGGCCTGCACTTGGGATGCAGCCAGAAAAGCCGTGCCCATTCCAGCTCCCCTAGCTCCTCCTGCAGGTGATGCAACACAGACCCTGCCTTTTCACGTGAGGTTTGCAGGGCAGGGGGGAATCTGCCACATCCCAGCCTGTTGTGTAGGGGTCTTACTGCGCTACTAAAAGCAAGAGCCCTCCTCCTTTCAGGAAGAAATTTTTTACTATGAGGGTGGTGAGGCACTGGAACAGGTTGCCCAGGGAAGTTGTGGATGCCCCATCCCTGGAAGGGTTCAAGGCCAGGCTGGATGTGGCCTTGAGCAACCTGGTCTGGTGGGAGGTGTCCCTGCCCAGGGCAGGGGGGTTGGAACTAGATGATCTTTGAGGTCCCTTCCAACCCAAACCACTCTATGATTCTGTGATTGTCAACTCTCAGATGCATGGCCTCCTCTTTGAGATCGACTCTCAGATGCATGGCCTCCTCTTTGAGATGCCAGCAACACCCACTCTTTCAAGCCAGGTGACAAGGTCCACATCCTGCCCCACATGCTGTGTGGCTGGATATATAGGATATATAAATCACATATTAGATATAAGAGAGATATAATTAGCACCTGTCCCCAGTTCATTGTCTCACACAAAGTGTGGAGAAGCTGCAGAGAGCCCGGGGTCAGTGGAACCCTCACTGCAGGCAGCTGGGTCTTCACTAATACCTCAGCTCTATAACACTGGGAAAGCCACACTAATGCCTGTTGTGTGAACACACACAAATGCAGTCTAGCTGAGAAACAGCCCTGCGTTAAGTACAACTGCTCCTGATGTTTTTCTCGGTCGTTTACTTAATGGACAACCTTCAGCCTCATGCTCTAAAAAAGGAGAAAATCCTTCTCAACCTCACTAGCTGCTCCCCATCATGTTTCCCGTGCCCATTCCCACTTCTGCCTCCTTCCTTGTCTGCAGTTTCCAAAATCTTAGCCCGTTTCAGCCAGCCATTTTAGTACCTGATTCAGCCTGTGTGTGAGGACAGGTCCCCTCCGGCTGGGATGCCCTGGCAGTTCCTTCGGTGTCCCCACCAGCGAGGCAAAGCCACCCTCTCCAGCACTGCTGCTTGGCTTCCCTCTCCGAAAGGCATCAGGAACCGAATTTTCTGGTTCAGCTGAGCCACGCTCAGCCCTCAGCTAAGGTCACCGGGTACTGACAGACATTGCTGGCAGCCTGATTTCAGTTCATTCTAAATGTGTTCTGACGACCTTAGGGTCTAAACCATTTGCTAGCGCTCAGGGAGATGCTGGGGCCATCCCTCCATTTCCGTGGTGATGAAAGGTACCATCTAAGTCCCCTATTTCTGTCAATACTGGAGAAATTCTAAGGGAGAGTCGTACTGGCTTGATTTCCTTTGGCTCAGGAGACTCCTGCACAGGGATATTGCAAAATTTCCCAAAGGAACTTTCCTACCCATCTTCTGAGCTCCTTTCCCTCCTCCCTACAAGGCAGGACCTTATTCCATCTCACAAAAAACTAAGCAAATGCAAAACACCTACTTAATGTATGTGTTGGCGTTCCCCTCCGGAAAGACGTAGGGGTGTTTCTTCCGGAAGACATGTCCAACACGGCTGCAGGGGATGATTTCCAGGCTCCCTCCACACATCCACACACGGAAAGACATCTCTACAAGAAAAGCAGCTTCAGCATTTTGCCTTTCTGCCCTAGAGCAGGCTGAATTCCGGCGTTAGCTCCCACTCCCATCCTCCGTCACGTTAAACTGGGGTAAACCGATTACCAGAGGGGCTTTCCTAGGCACAACTCCCTTAAAAGTGCGTTTCAAAGCCTCCTGTGATCTGTTTGAAGTCAGTGCACTTGGAACCTGCCTGTAGCACAGCAGGTGCTATCACAATGGCAAGAGCGAGGCGGTAAGTAGGTCCCTTTTCATGCGCTCCTGCTCATGTCGCAGCATCATCTTTGCCAGTTTTGTGCTCCCGTAATTACTTCTGCACTGCCTATTTCGGAGTCACTTCCCTACAAAGGGCTGTCAGTTGACGAGGAGAGGCCATGAAGTCTGTTATTAATGACTACGACAGTCATTATCTTTATGAACCCACCACTGATTCTGCAAGGGGAACAGGGAGCTGCGCATCCATCACCCGTCCCAAAAGGGATAGGAGCTCACCCTGCCCAGCAGTTACTGGGCTGATATCATGGACCAACAGGGCACACGCCTTCACACAACCAGAGGTCAGTGGTGGGAGGAATCATCCCAAAAATCTGGATGAGCTACCAGTGTGGGAAATGCCTGCTGGGTGCCCGTAGCTGCTCCCTGGCTGGTCCACGGGGCCCTCCTAGAGGGAAAAACGAGCCTGTGGCACAACTGACACCAGAAGTTACGGGCCTCTTGGCAGGGAGCTGGATGAAATCCTAGCTGGTGAGGTAGGACGGGTGAGCAGAATGGCTGATCTAATGGGTCCATCTGGTCCTAACGCCTGTGAAGCGATGAATCTGCAACTATATTGTCAGACAGTCATGCTCAGACACAACCAGCATGGAAAAGAAATGAAGTTAAAAAGAAAAGGCTTCTGCAGTTCTTTGCATCCTGTTTTATCATCTGTTGACAGTCTAGAGCTATACATAGCACATATCTACTGCAAAACAACAAATTTGTTTTCACTCCCTCCCCCCCTACACACACATTTAGCTACAGAAGTCAGACAGGAGGCCACCCATTGTCTTTGCCAGCTTGTGCTCCCCGCAGTCCCCTCACATATGCCAGCACAAGGATGACTTGTCTCCAGGTCGGATGCTGTCCCTGTGGCAGGAAGGCCATTTGGGCAGTGTGGACAGGACTCCTCCACCTCCAGCAGCAGGCACTGCCAGCCCACAGAGCTGCCATCCCTCCAAAAATGACTTATGGCTTCAGGGAGCAAAGGAGAATTGGAGCCCGGACCTCCAACAAAGCATCCTGCTCTCCAGCCCACGTGGCTCAGCCAAGAGGTGCACAAGGTGGGATCCCAGATTCACGTGGCTCCCGTCCCTGCTCCCAGCAGCCCTGCCTGCTCCTGAGCTGATGGAAATGGGAGGCTGGCACAGCCTCAAAGCCCTCTTGCCTTGATGCCCGGGTCCAAAACTCAAGGCTTGAGCCCATCCTCAACAGCTGGCCCTGGCAGCAGGGGCCAGCAAAGGCTGGGGTGGGAAAGCACAGGAGGGAGAAGCATTTCTTTCCAGAAATCCCCTCCCCTTCCCTTCCCCGCTGTGTTTACAGGCAAGAGCAGCGACAGCAGCTGGAGCCTCACCACTTTCCCCAGCGCTGGGTATTAACAGGCCAATAAAACATGCCCTTGTGCCGTGTCCTGGTGCTATATTGGGAGCAACCTTAATCACAGCGGCCGGGAAATGAGATTACGGCGGGATGGGACCGCTCGAAGCTGCTGCACCCGGTTCCCCTCGCACATGGCTCTCCTGAGCACATCAGAAGGGTGGCCGAGGCAGGAGGGACAATCCGCTGAGCAGCTGTGAGCTGCAGCATGGGCTGCTGCATCGTGCCTTCCCCTCCCTCTGGTCCTTCTGCTCAGCTGGGGAGAAGAGCAGCTCCCTCAAGCATTGCAAGGGAAGGACTCGCACCGTTCAGCCCTCGCCTGTCTCTTAATTTACAGCCTAATGAAGAGGTGGGCTGAGGTGATCTCTCTGCGCACCGCAAACTGGGATGAGAACACACTGCTGGGAAGGCAGGAGATGGTGAGGAGGAGCCTGAGCTCTCTGCTGGAGACAAGCTGCACCCTGGAGACCCTGCTCCAGTCCCAGTTGAGGCAACTAAAGGTTTCAGCAGGTAGGGATGAGCCAGGGAGCCATCGGTGGCAGCTAACAAACAAGGTCTCCACTCAGGCAGCCAAGACCTAAATGCCTTGGGAGAAGGTAAACTGAGGCACAAGCAAAGGCACAGCATGGGGCCAACTCAGAGGAGCAGGAACCAAGAGCATGCTGCTTCATTTGACCCTCGAAGGATGTCTCCCCTGCAGGTGCTCTTCTTTTGCCTGAAGTCTCCAGCCCACTCTAGCTGCCCAGTCAATACCATTAGAGGCAACAGCAACACTCCTCAGGACCAGTCTTACATCCCCTAAGGACTAAGCTACCAGGAAAAGCATTGCAAATGCCCCAAAATGAGCAGCCACTCTTTGTCACTTGCCCAGGACTGACCAGAGCCAGCAGGGTGACAGCCACCCTTGCCTGTGGCATGAAGAAGAGGTGGGACATGCCACCCTCGACTGCTGCACCTGCAGGAGATACCACTTTGAGCCAGGCAGGCTTCTGTTCCCAGGGCGATGGGCAGGACAGGATCTGCCCTGCTGCTCTGCAGACTTTTTTGGGGGCAGCATTAACCTGTCTGGTTAACGCTGGTGTGTTCCAGCACCTGTTGGGTCAGGAACAGCCTCCCAGGGCAGACCACCAGTAAGGGGAACATCAGGGCTCCGTAGGATGAGCTCCCTCCTAGGTTTCCCCAGAGCCACCCCACTACAGAGGAGCAGATGCTTTGTGTCGGTCCGGCGGCGAGACACCCACCCACAGAGGCAAAGCATGAAGGAACGAGATCCTACTGCGTAACAAGATATAAATAAATAAAATATGCTGGAGGAAAAAAAAGGCATGTGAAGGAAACAACAGTGCCAGGCAGCTGATGGGTTACTGCAAGGCGGCAGCATCTGTTCCCTTGGATGAGTGACAGCATCCCTGTATGTGTTAAGACATGAGATCCTTCCTTCCTGGCCAGCCACACTCCCCTGAGGGCTGAGCTATTAAAGCCAGGTTCTGATCTGTCTGCCTGACATCCAGTGCCCTCCCCTTTCTTTCACGGCTCCAGTCCATTGCTCTGATCCGCAGCATCGCGACGGCTTCAAAGAGAGAAGAGCCCAGCCTGAGCCAGCTCCGCCTGACACGGGGGGACAAGGGACAGGCTGCCCCCTCTTTCCTGCCCCCTCTCAAGTGTGCACACGGGAGATTTCTTAATGCCCATCTTGCCCTGTGATAAGGGGTAGAGGTGACTGAATTTAGGTCAGCTCTTAACCCCTTTTTTTTTCATGCAGGAAAAATGATAGTGTCAAGGAAAGCCTGGCAGTGCAGGCTGAGAGAGTTGGGGTTGTTCAGCCTGGAGAAGAAAAGGCTCCAGGGAGACCTTAGAGCCTTCCAGAGCCCCAGAAGGGGCTCCTTCCAGTACCTAAAGGGGCTACAGGAGAGATGGGGAGGGACTCTTGATCATAGGATGAGGGGGAATGGTTTTTAACTGAAAGAGGAGAGATTTAGATGAGATCTCAGGAAGAAATTCTTTCCTGTGAGGGTGGTGAGACACTGGAACATGTTGCCCAGAGAAGCTGTGGCTGCCCCATCCCTGGAGGGGTTCAAGGCCAGGCTGGATGGGGCTTTGAGCAACCTGGTCTAGTGGGAGGTGTCCCTGCCCAGGGCAGGGGGTTGGAACTGGATGATCTTTAAGGTCCCTTCCAACCCGAACCATTCTACGATTCAGGAATGGAGAAGCAGCTGTGTTACTTTGACACCTGCTTGAACCATGCCCATGGAGCTACTGTTTCAGGCACCCTGCAAATTCAGTTCATAGCTTCACAATGCTGTTGTCAGACAATGGAATAAGGCATGTCTTCACTTTATTAATGAGAAAATAAGATCAGGAAGGAATAGGAGGGTGCATGTGGTGTTCTCTTATCTATTGGTAACACCAAAGCTGGAAACTCTGTGGTTAGGGGTATTTTCCTATAGAAAAAATAGCAGCATGGAAGGCAGGGCATCCCAAGTACCAACAATTGCTCACTTCTCATCATTCATGGTTGTTGGATCCCTCACTCACCTGAGACCGTAACCTATGAATGTGAGTGAAACCATGTAGAGCATCCACAGCAGAGTCCAAAATGACCTTGTATCCATCTGGCATGATTCAGGAAGAGAAGTCAATACAGCAAGGTGTAGGAGGAAGAAGAGTGACTCACCAAAGTTCTCCCCGCCCCAGATGTCCATGGCACTGTCGTACTTTCCCAGGTGAATGAACCAGGCCTTGTCGATCACAAACAGCCCCCCGGCAATGATGGGGGTCCTGCAGGTAAGGGAAGAGAGAACACATTCTAGAAGCAGCCCTTCCCTTTGCCTCCTCTTCCATCCTCATTACCTACGTATCTCCTTCTCACCAAACAAGGACAACACACCTCAGAAAGCATCTGGGCCTTTCTTTCAGCTGCCTTGGTATTTTGCTGTCAATTGTCAGACAATGGAATAAGGCATGTCTTCACTTTATTAATGAGAAAATAAGATCAGGAAGGAATAGGAGGGTGCATGTGGTGTTCTCTTATCTATTGGTAACACCAAAGCTGGAAACTCTGTGGTTAGGGGTATTTTCCTATAGAAAAAATAGCAGCATGGAAGGCAGGGCATCCCAAGTACCAACAATTGCTCACTTCTCATCATTCATGGTTGTTGGATCCCTCACTCACCTGAGACCGTAACCTATGAATGTGAGTGAAACCATGTAGAGCATCCACAGCAGAGTCCAAAATGACCTTGTATCCATCTGGCATGATTCAGGAAGAGAAGTCAATACAGCAAGGTGTAGGAGGAAGAAGAGTGACTCACCAAAGTTCTCCCCGCCCCAGATGTCCATGGCACTGTCGTACTTTCCCAGGTGAATGAACCAGGCCTTGTCGATCACAAACAGCCCCCCGGCAATGATGGGGGTCCTGCAGGTAAGGGAAGAGAGAACACATTCTAGAAGCAGCCCTTCCCTTTGCCTCCTCTTCCATCATCATTACCTACGTATCTCCTTCTCACCAAACAAGGACAACACACCTCAGAAAGCATCTGGGCCTTTCTTTCAGCTGCCTTGGTATTTTGCTGTCAATCACAAATTGCCTGGCACTTAATGACTGGCTAATGCACCCGTCAGCACAACTCCTACAAGCCCGAAGTTCACAGCCCTGATTGTAGGCTTCAGCATCAAAAATGCACTTAGCGCTCGGGGGGTTATTCACTCAGACGGGCTTTTTGCCTGGAGCCAGCCTATTAAGAGCACCGTTCCGCTGGGGAGGGGAAGGCAGAGCCAATTCAGAAGGGCTTTTTAAAAGCCATCCCTAGCTGTGTGATCTTTATTTCAAAACAGGGTTATTTTTCATTCTTCGGATTAACTACAAAAACCTGCTCAGAGAAAGCCCGTGGAGGAGGGGAGGGCAGGCCCAGAAGACAGCTTGAGGAGACCTGCCATTTACTGGCACAAGTCCTGTCTCCATTCAGCTGCAGACAGCGTGGGTGCCTCAGCGAAGGCTTGGGAGGAGCTGGGGTGACTGCTGTGCCTGGGTGAGTCTCCACAATGCCCTACATGGTGGGACAACCAGAACGTGAGCCATCAGGAAGACAGAGAGGGCTCCTGTTCACAACAGCATCCAAAGGAGAAGCAGTGCTTTGCTCCGCTGTGAGCCTTCCGAACCCCTGAGCTTCCTCCAACACTTGGTCTCCTCCATGGTGCTCACCCCAGAGCTTCATGGCTGGGGATGCAGAGACCAGCACTTGGCTTGCTGCTGGGAGAGTTCTTCAGCAGAACAAGGGATTCCACCCACCCCACGGTGTGAGGGCAGATGGCATCTCTCTCCTGTTCAGTTTTGCTGGCTCTCCTGCACATCCTGAATTTCTGAGGAGCTTTCAGCAAGGTCCAGAAGAGCTGTGCTGATCTGGAAAGGTTGGACTAGACACCTAGCTTTTATCAAGTGGGTCGAGGCCTTACTTTTCATTGACAGCTGAGCTGTGAGAAGAGCACTGGGCTTCTTCTCTACCCATAAAGAGCCTCCTTACCACTACCAAACTGCAAATAATGATAAATATCCCCCTTCTACCTTTGGAGCACCCTTGGGCTTCAGTGTTGGGAGGTGAAGCTGTAATGCAAAACCCAAGCTATCCAGGAGCTGGCTATAACTAGTAGAAATTCCAAGCTGTCCTGGAAGGAATATCACACTGCTATGGTGCACGGTGACACAGGTGAGGTCAGATGAGACACCCGTCCTGCCCCACGTTCCTCGGTGCCTCCTTCCCCCTTCTGACTTACTTAATGGGTTCGGTGGGATCCAGGCGTTTGGCCTTCTGCTCTGGGGAAAGCTGCTCCCATTTAAAGTGCAGGCTCCAGTCAAACCCTAAAACCAAAGTAAAGAAGCACCATGGGGAAATTAGGAATGGATATGGATTAGGAGGCAACGCGGGCTGCAGCAGCCGTGTTTGATGGAGTATTTTCCCCACTTCCAAATGGCTTAAAGCCACAGAGATGCAGCTCTTGGGAGAAGAGCCCAACGACTAACGTATTTTACCACCGCGTATGAACAAGAAACAACACATTGCATTACAATTGAGAAGCCGAGCGCTCCGAAGGCAGGAGAAGTCAGAATTAAAGCTGCTGCTGAAACCTCACTTGGTCCCCCTGTGCACAAAAATACACGCTCTGATGGATATTGCGTGCCACAAATAGCACCGGCATACTAATGAGCGCTGCAGCCTCATCCCCCGTTTGTTGCCTAGACATCCCCCACCTCCTCTCGTCAGCAGAATGGCTTTCAGAGCTGCCAAGGGTGGCTTTGACACGACCCTTCTTTCCCCGCTTGACCGCCTCACCCGCTGTAGCAAACGCCATTCCTCACGCCACGCTTACCTGTCTCCAAAATAGCCTGGAAACAGCCAGCGGGGATCACCGGGCAGCATTAATGCACTTTTTTTTGCAAGATAGCAGGAGCCAGCACTGCGGCGCGGAGCCACCAGCTCCTCAGGCCAGTGCGTGTTGACACCATGGGATGGATGCCCACAGGATGGGTACCATGCACGCGGCTCGGACTCACCTCCTCTGAGGTCCGAGGAAGCCGCCACGTAGGCAAAAGTGTCCAAGTTGATGATGTCGATAATAGGGCTGACCACTCGGGTGGGATCCTGGGAAGCAGAAGTGAAAACACCCATGGTTTCAGATCACACTGTTTGAACCAGTCAAGGGACACTCTAAACTCCTGGAGACACCAGGTGGCTTCAAATCTTGGTGTCATCTGCGTTTGTCAGAGACAAGTGCCCATCACTGTCACCTCCTCCTCCTCAGCCATCACATCAGTTCAACCAAGGAATGGATGGCAGCAGCACCAGTAGGCAGAAGTATTGCTGGAAGCCTGGGAAGGCCAGCACCGTGTCTCCCAGGAAAAAGGACTATGTGGTGCTGGGCCACCAAGCCATCATCTCTCACCAGCTTCTGGCTTCACCCACAGCCTCTCCCTCCGCAGGCTGTGCCTGGACTCGGCGCCAGACTCAGCTGGATGCAAAGCTCCATCTCTGCCTTCTGCGGATTGACTCATGTATTCCCCCTCCACCTCCCTTACATACTTTTTCCTGGATTGCAGAAGCAGATTCTGGATTGCAGAACTGCAAACAGGCAGTTGAAACGACAAAGGAAAAGCACAGGCAGGCAAGGAGATTAAATACAGGCATTTTTTTAAATGTATAAACTATGGGGATACAGTTAGAGTTTTGCCAAAGGTGTGAAAGGGTTAAAAGAAAAAAAAAAAAAAGGACCTGAATTATTTTAAATAGTTGGTGGTGATTTAATTAACATCTTGTTATGGGCAAGGAGATTATACAAACAGTTATGAACAAAAATATCTACAGGAGGAAGAGACTCTGACAGCTTCGACTGGTCTCTTATCTCCCTTTTTCTTTTCAAAAATCCCAAACTCCAATTATAGCTCAAACTTCAAGCTTTTACCCTCGCTAGATCAAATTGTTTTTCACAGCCATGCAAAAGAAAGCATCTGAGCACACACAGGCTTGCTCTCGCGCTTGGAAAAGACTTTGTTTTAGAAATTAGTCCTAACAAAGAAGTATTCAAATGTAAGAAGAAGCAACCAAAGGCCACGAGCTGGGAGCTGGAGTAGAGCTTAGGTTTTCCAAATGAGCATGACAAATACTCAGTATTTCCATAAAAAACGTCAAGTCAGGAGTCTAAACTAGCAGCTCTCGGCAGAGCAACCTTCTCCCTGCCATGTCATGGGGACATTTATATTCACCCAGCTTACACGAAGGTCTCTCTGACCCTCAACAGAGAAATCACGGCATGCTCAAGAGCACAGCGCTGTTGCTGTGATTTATTTGGGGTTGAGCACCAGGTCTTATTGTAGGCAGCTTCATCTTTCTGGTTTTTTTACACCCTCCCACGCCAGGGCACGTTAATATTAACAACACGCAAATCTTCAGTCCTCTTTCTCCTGACATTCTCAAAAACCTGAGGAATGCCTTTCTCCAATGCACTTCTCAGATCAAATTATGGAACTAAATCAACAGGGAAAAACTCTGAAATCAGCCCTGAAGACAATGGATGCTTTGCAACCTTGATTCCAGTTTGTCTCCTAACATCGTGGTGACCTTGTAATGGAGAAGAAAACAGGCCACGGTCACCCCTCCAGCAGCATCAGGCAAGGCAAGAGGTCCAGGCTGCCCCTCACCTGCCTCCCCCTGCCCCAGGAGAGCATCAAACTAGAGGGGCTGGGGGGGGATGCTTGAGCTGGACATGGTGGGGCTCACCATCCCAGTACCATTTGCAAATTCAGTTTGGGGTGAGCTCGTTGACTTATGCTGTAAAAACACCTTGGGCTGGATAATTACATTTTTTTAAAGAAACATTATTCAGTTGAAGTGCACCATTAATGGAAAAAAATATCCATAAGGAAAACCAAGAGCCCATGTGCCCACAAACACGCTGGTACCCACCAGTGCTGCCGCTCCCTGGGACACACAGCCTCCCTTGACCACAGGTTCTCAGCCTCCATCTCTTCCCCCTCACACTTGCTCTTAGACTTCCTAGTCTTCCTTGATTACCAACCCTTTTGCTGGACACGTGGCTGCCCACCCCTGAAAGCAACTGTGGGCCTTGGGGTGGGGATGCCACCAGCTGCTGGGAAAGCTTGACATGGGGCTCGAGGGGCACCTTCACCTGGGTGCATGGTGGCACACGGGGGCTCCGGCATTTCCCACAGTGGAAAGCTGCAGAAATAGCTGCTCTGGATGAGAAAATAAGAGAGAAGCGACACATGGGGTGGCTGGTGGTGGTGGTGAAAGCACCCAGTGTGCTTCAGGGCACTCGCCCGCTCCTTCGCTTAAAACTTAAATCACAGCAGCTCAAAGCAGGCCGTTCCGAGGGGTAAAGGAAAAGGAAAGGACAGGAAAGCTGGCGCTTTGGCACAGCCTGAAGGTGGCAGCAGCAACATTTCATACACTTCATTGAACAATATCTTAACCCTGGTGGAAAGGATGGGTAAGGTGGGCCCGGGAAAAGGGAAACAGAGGACCTGTGGTCCTTATCCTGCAGCTTCTATGAGCACTTAGAAAGCAAGTGGGACCTCAGATGCTTTGCAAGTCCCTCAACGCTCTTCACTGTAAGGTCTCCCTTGATGCCTTCAAGACACTGGGCAGGGTAAGTGCAGCTGGAGCAGCAGCACGAGCTCACCAACCACGAGAGAAAGATTTAACCCAGAAGAATAGATAAAAAGAAGTTCCCAGAGGTGAGGCTTGCGTGCAACACTATATTCAGCCCACTGATGGGCTACATCCAGTGAAAATCCTATGGTGGCATTCACGTTCATCCACCCCACGGGCACCGAACGTGGGACATGGTCCAGGAGACATGTGGGAAAGCAGCTCCACCTGCCCTCTTTCCTGCCACCACCGCTGCCCTTCTGCTGCCAAAACACACCAGAAGCTCTGCCTGGGAAAGAGATAATTGCTCTGGACACCTCTCACCAAAACACCACAGGGCTTTGGGCAGAGAACGACAAATGCCCACCTTTAAAAAGCTCTGAGAAACCACTGATGCAGTAAAGTTCAGCGGCGAATCTCACCCTGGGGCAGGCCAGCTATGAGGATTGAATGGGGTTTTGTAGCACGCGTTCTCAGAATTCTACTTGAAAAGGCTATTTTCATTATATTACCATTTATCGCCTGTGGTTGCCCAGGTTGGGACCAGCAGCACCGACCACCCTCACCAGCTGCAAAGAGACCTGACCCAGTGCTGTGTCCCCCTTCCCCATGTCCCTTCTCTGCTGCACACAAGGGATGCACAGCCCGGCACCGCTGTCACATCTGGAGGTGTGAGAAGCAGGAGACCCTGCATTGTGAACACCAGCCAAGCAGGTTCCTCCTCGAGCCACCACCTCGACTTCCCTTTGCTCCTCAGGTGCCCTTATTTCAACATAACTCGGTAGTTTTTCAATTACCAAGTAATAAATACTATCAAGCGGGAGCCAGAGGTGGAGCAAGGATGGGGCCACGAGGCGGAGCGAAGGGAAGGGACCGCGTGTCCGTGTCGGAGGTGAAGGTTTCATCCCCTGCACCGTGGCAGCAGGTCACCAGCACGGAGCTGCCCGACTCCAGAGACAAGGTGTCGGGAGCCTCCGTGGGCACGTCTGGCGAGAGAGTCGCCACCGGCGAGAGGCGAATGTCATTGTCTGCTCCGAAATCAGCAGAATTTAAATCCTATTAAATCAATTTATTAGCGCTTAATTTGCATGAAATTAAATTCGGCCCCTATTCAAGGAGCCGTCACTCCCTTAAATCATCAGCACGGAGCATTTTACATGAGCCTAATTAAAAACTCTGCTGGAGCACTGCCCATGTATTCCCCTTCCACCGCTCAACCTGTGCTTGCCAGTTAGAGCCCCACTGCCCCCAGAGGCACCTTGTCCCACCCACCCACATGCTCTCCCAGTCATGGAGATGACCCCACCAGGCTGCTGGGTGGGGGAAGACCAGCAAAGGTCCCTTTGCACCCCAAAAACTCACCGCTCTCTTACTCAGATGCCTGCATGCAGGGTGTTAGGGTTGGGTGGTCATGCCCATTGAGAGGGAAGAGGAGATGGACATCAGCAGTGCATCCCCCATAGGGGAACCCTGGTCTCTCAGGAGCACTCACCTCTTTGATCCTCTGCAGCAGAGGGAGCAGCCAGTCCTTATTCACCTCACAGTGACTGTCGAGGAAGGTCAGGACTCCTGCTTGTGCCACATCTGCCCCTCGGATTCGGGATCGGATCAGACCTGTTCAGGGACACACCACATCAGCTGCCACACAGAGGGCTGGCCAATGCCACCAGGCTCCTCCAGCCTGGTGTCCTGCACTCACACATCTCCCTGGGGTTTGACCCATCTAAATCCCATTCGGATAAAACATGGCTCAGGTTCCTCGCCTCCTCCCCAGCGCTGCAAGGCACTCCAACTCTTTCCCAAGGTCACCAAAGCAAATAAACAGTTCCACCAAGATTAATGATTTATGGCATTTCTGCCAGTCCTTAATTTGCACAATTATTTCTGCCGTCACCCTCTGGGGGCAAAACACGACTCCAAATGCATTCACAAACCCCTGCAGGTAATAAATCTAATGTAGATGTAAGTCAGGGGGGAATGGGCCAGGGGAGCTGAGGGTGGGTTTTCTGTGGGAAACTGCCTATTTAGACAGGAGTCAAATGGCTTCCAACACCCCTCCTGCCTGCAGCTGGTGCTCAAGTGAACCACAACGTAAGACAGGAGATGGTCTGCAACATAAGACGGGAGACAGTCCTCCTGGAAAACAGGAGGACATGCAGGTGGCTCAAGGGGAGCAGAATTTCTTGATGAAGGAGAAACAGTGGTAATACAGGGGGAGACAGGAACTGCTAAAGAGAGGCAGAAGGGTTTCAGGTCACATCAGGCCACACATCAGGTCCATGCAGGAGGAGGTCACTGATTTCATATTAAAACTCCTTAGAGGAAAGAGGCCAAGGAACAGCCTCTGAGCAGAAGGGAGAGGGACAGGAGAATAAAGCCTGGAGCAATCCAGCACTTGCTGAGGTCACCTCCTGCAATGCAAGATGTCCCCATATCTCTCTCTGCAAATTGTAAGACCTTGTGGGTAGGCTTGGCCCGGAGTATCCACCCCAGCCCTCCCCAAAACCTGGCAGGTACCAAGGAACACAGCTTTGGTGATGTGTTCAGTGAGGTAAGCCCTCCAGGCTGGGTTCCCAACTCTCCACTGCTTTATAGGGTACCAAGACCTCCAGGTCCATCCAGTGCTAGGGGTGAGCACACCCAATAACACAGGAGAGATGCGTGAGAAGGAGGTGTGGATCTATGGAGACCTCCCCTACCTTCCTGCCAACACAGATGTGTCTCTTAAACCCACCGGTGCCACCCTGACACCAGACCTGCAGAGCTGAAACCCTCTGCAGAAAGAATCCATGGACAAACCCTCTCTGCTCCACAGTCTCCACAACCTGATACCCACCTGGACTCGTGCCTTCGATTTTCAGCCTGAAAAAAACTTCTTTTGTTTTTTGTTTTCCTCTTACTGCAGAGCAGGACTTGAAAACACCCATTCAGGCTACAGGGAGCTGCAAAACGTCTCAGAAGGTTGCCAGCAGCAGCCCAGTAGGACATACAGGCATCCTCCACACAGCCCTTCTTAATCATTCAAATATAATTAATTAATTAAAAAAAAAAAAAAATGCCACAGAAACAGCAGGAGCAGATCTTCTCTCTTTCATTAGAGCAAACATCTTTAAAAATAAGACCCGGGGCTTCGTTTTGCCTGTTCTAATTTTCTGGCTAATAAGCTACAGCTGAGCCTCATTGGATATCTTAATAGTCCCATCTTCTTCCAGCCAGAGAGGAGGGATCCATTTCAAATCCCAGGCCTTTATCCCATCTCCTTTTATCAGGGGCCCCATCCCCAGGAGCCGCTGACCTCCCTTCTTTGCCCTGCTCCACTGAAGCTCCCCCACCGACTCCATCGCTCTCACACCTTCCCAAACCTGGGTTTCCCACCCAGGTCATGGACCTCTTACCTTCTCGACGTCCGTTCCTCAAGCACTTCACCTTGGGGAGTTTGCCCAACAAGCGGCAGTCATCGGCTTGGGAAACACAAGAGGGAGGACACGTCAACCTCAGCCCTCCCAGTGGTGGCTCCAGCAGCAGAAACGGTCCCGGGGGAAATCGGGAGCAGAGAGGGGACCCCACCAAGGGCTGGGTGATGGCACTGCTGGGGGACACCAACCTCAGCCCCCAGGTCGTGCAGCACAAACCAGGACTGGCAGAGCAGCAGTTTTCATAAAACTCGTGTAAACCCAGCAGATTTACGCCGAGAACAGCTGCGCTGTGCTGTAAAGTCAGCATAGAGGAGCCGTGGTTGGGGGCAGAGCGGGGAGTTTTTGCACATTAATGCAAATTACTATTTTTAGTAGCTGCAAAGCAACACAGAACGCTGCTCGACGCACGTCTAGCGTGGTGGGGCAGGAGCCTCCTGAGCCCCCAGCGAGGAGAAAGCGATGGTCAGAGAGCCCCGTGGAGCAGCTCGGGGCTCCTCATGGCCCGGGCAGCAGCAGCTCCGTGGGGCAGAGAGGCCCCACAACCACTGCTCTTGCCCCAGTGCTGCCTGCACCTCCAGCACCCCTCCTTACCCGGATTTCTCCCAGCCAGAGCTGGGTCGGGATGCAGGTTCACCCAGCACAGCCTTCCCTGCCTCTGCAACCCCTTCATCCCCCTGCCTCTTCTTCCTCGGCACCCCCATCCCCTCCACCCACCCCCTGTGCCCACAGCGCCCCCCCAAGTGCTTTCATCTCCTCCAGAAATCTTTGTCAACACAGAATCACAGAATCTTAGTGGTTGGAAGGGACCTCCGAGATCATCGAGTCCAACCACAAAAAAACCCACAAACCAACAAAAAAACCAAACCAAACAAAAAAAACCCAAAAAAACCAAAAAACAACACAACCACCACAAAAACAACAAACCCAAAACCACCACCCACCAACTAAACCCCACACACTACACTCCACCACAAACCAATAATCTTGGGCACTAGAGCATGCCCTGAAGAGCCATGTCTACACATTTCTTAAATACCTCCAGGGATGGTGACTCCACCACCTCCCTGGGCAGGCTGTTCCAGTGCCTGACCACTCTCTCAGGAAAGTAATTCTTCCTAATATCTAATCTGAATCTCCCCTGTTGCAGCTTCATACCATTGCCTCTGGTCCTGTCATTATTCCTTTGGGAGGAGGCCAATCCTCACCTCTCTACACCCTCCTTTCAGGTAGTTGTAGAGGGCAATGAGGTCTCCCCTCAGCCTCCTCTTCTCCAAACTAAACATGCCCAGTTCCCTCAGCCTCTCCTCATAGGACTTGTTCTCCAGACCCCTCACCAGCTTGGTGGCTCTCCTCTGGATACGCTCCAGCACTTCAATGTCTTTCCTGTAGTGAGGGGCCCAACACGAGGCATCGCTGTACCCAAATCCCTAACAATTTGGGTCGAGACCTAGCACACTGCAGGGGGGAGGGGGGGCAGAAGTGGCAGGGGTTGGCTGTGGAAGACAGAGATTTGCTGGGAAGAGCGGGGAACCCACCCGCAGAACAACTGCATCCCAGGGAATAAAAAGTCAGCGGGCAAAGAGAAGTGGGAAACAAGACACAACCGGGCAGGAGATAAAAGCACCGATTGCTTGGGGTGGGTTGCAGGGAGAGAACTGACCATGTGTGTACAGCGTATTATGCAAATGCATGCATTTTATGTAAATGCATGCAGAATAGATGCCAGCAGGCTCGGGCTATCACAGGAAAGGAGATGTAAGACAGCCGAGCAGCACCGGTTCTGAGTAGCAGATGGGCTGGTCTAAGTTTCTTGGAGAAACAGGCTTCCCCCCGGGTGCTCTGGGATGAGCTTAAACCCAGCCCTGGTCACTCTGTGACAGAGGAGATGCCTTTCTACAAACCTTTCTCCTTTCAAGAAGGCAAGCACTTTGTCTATTTGGCCAGATACCTGGCATTTACTTCCTCCACCCTTCAAAAAACCTGCTCTGCTGTACTCCAGGGCAGCTTGAAGTCCTTGCACCTTGCCCAGCCTGGCACCTCCATGCACTGGAGTTGCTCCAAAGCTCACTGGAATCACTGCAGCCCCTTTCCCCTGGTTTCAGAGACTCCCCAGAGAGTGGGTCTCATGTGAAATCTGTCCCTAACGCTCCCGGAGGCATTGCCTATTTATAAAGTTCAAGAGCAAAGCGTAGACCCATTTTTTAAAATCCTCTCTGGCTTTGTTTTCACGTTTCCTGGCAAATGGCTACATCTTGCAGCTCCTTGAAATGTGAAGTGCCATGGACCGCTCAGCCTAGGTGAGTTTTATCAGCCTTTTTATTCCCGAGGTGGATTTTTTGAGGGCTTAACTCTCAGCCCCTGGATCTTCCACTCGTCCATCCCACCAGCCAAGGTCTTTAGCTGGGGTAGCTCCCTGGGAGCCCCCGGGGCTTCAGATACCAACTTCTGCTGGAAGATTGGACCTATTGATTTCACTATTAACTGGGAGAGAAGGGCAGGAGAACGTGGGCTGTCTGTGATGTACAGCACTATTTTTTGACGGTGCATCTCAGAAACAGACAAGCCACGTGAGAAATCCTCTTTACACGGGTGGGGAAAAAAAAAATCAGTCAAGAGCGTCTGGCCACTTACATAAACGTATGCAGAACATATGCATATTATTAATGCAGAACACATTAGGAGGGTCAGGCTATGAGTATCCTGTGCAATTCCAGTGGCGTCAACCCAGGATTGCTCCCGGCTGCAGCCGAAAGCCAGATCAAACACATGGTGGCTGCAGGAGGATACAGGCAGGTAGGGATTGGATTCACGTCTGCTGGGCGTAAAAACGATTTGCTACGCACTTCTCTTGTATTATTTTCACAAGAAGAGGTTTGATCATTTGGAATTTGAATTTTCCACCCGGTGATGCAAACCTGGCACAGCGAGGCTTGCTCTCCACGCCTACAGAGCTTGAAATTTCCTTTCACTTTTGACAAACTCTTCCCCCTTCTCTGCCTAAATCCCAGTCTCTTTTCAGTTCGCCCCCTCGCTTTGAACATAGAAAGGGTCACTTACGGTCATCACTGAAGTCATCCACCAGTATGATTTCATGGACGAGGTGCACCGGGGTGCGGTTCAGCACGCTAAAGAACGAAGAGAGAAAATCCATGATGGTGCTTGACCAAATCAACAACCCAGAAAACGGGGTGGAAAAGCCCAGGAACTGATCCCTCCCAAAGCGCAGACCACCAGGCTTGGATCTCCAGAAAGGATATGCCAGATGAGACCCAGAAACCACCACACACCCCCCTCCAGTCACCTACAGCGCCCAGTTATCAGACCCCTGTAGCCTGATTTAAGAGCCGAGCACCCGGAATTCCTGGGAAATAGCTGAGATCCACCCTTACCACCTCTGGGAACAAAAGCAGTACATAAAGCCAGGAGAAACGGGCTTTTTTTTTTCCATCAACATGCACGTCCCACCAAGTCTCCTAACGAGGCTTACAGCTTCACCCCACCACCTCTCCTGGGGCTAATGATACGGTGCCCGCCAACAGCAGGGCCAACACAGAGAAAATTACCCAGCTCAAACCCATCTTTGCAGGGCTCAGAGCTGCAGTAGGATGACTCCTGTTTTTATCCGTGCGCCGACTGTGCCTCGGAGACCGCCGAGAGGATAAGAGCAGGGCTGGAGCCCGCCTATTTAATGAAAGAGAGAGGCTGGAGGATGTGGTTCACAGCTCCCTCCAGGTGAGCAGATGCTGTGAAACGTGGCTGAACGTTACAATCTTCCTTTAAGTATGCCACCAAGGTGGTTTTTGTTTTTATTATTATTATTACTTTTATTATTAAAAAGTCTAGACCTGTTCTTCCCCTTTCTCGCACCGCCCAAAGGTTGGCAGAATTACAGGTGCTTAAAATCCTGCCCCATCAAAGGGTCAAAGCTGACTTCTTGAAGGAGAAACCCCAGGGCATGCCAAAAATCTCCTAAGGACTCCACGTGGGCTTTGATAACACCAACTGAGTGGCACGGGCCATTCCAGAACCTAAATCCCTTTGTCTTCATCCTGAGCACGGTTCCTTTTTCAAACAGGATTTCAAAGCCCCCCCCCCCCCCCCC
>NW_015090922.1:968625-1024745 GCF_001431845.1 Calidris pugnax
TTTTCAAACCCCCCCCCCCCCCCCAAATTTCACACCCGAGTCTGCCTTCTGGTCTGGGTTAGAAAAATACCTTCAAACCTACTGCTTGCATAAGAGGACAGACACCGCTTGAAGCCCCTGACACCTCCAGATCCTTATTGATGGTTTTCCCTGGCCTCTCAGGCTCCCAAAGCTCCAGCAAAAAGCCTGGAAATCTGGAAAACCACGTCCCTGGCCCAGGCCCCAGTCAAGAGGGCTCTGAAGGGCAGGATCCCAGGGGGTCTGGGGGCCTGGGAACCACCAGTGCAGCCAGCAGGAACCCAAGAAGGTCTCATAGCATCACCCTCAGATATCTGAGGACACTCAGCCAAAGGGCTGCATTTCTCTGATGAAAACTTCTTGATGATAAACCACAAGCCCACCCCACCAGGTGCTGGAATTAAAACCCTCTAGAGAGAGAAAGGGTCAAATCAGTGGTTTTTTTGGAAGGAGAATGGAGCATCCCAAGGCAGATGCTTTAAATGGATCTTCCCTCCATGTTTTGGTTTGGTTTGATTTTCCAGCAGAAATCCTGAAAAAAAAGGGGGTTTTATCTCACACCAGAGTGGGAGAGGCTGCATGTCCCTCGTGGAGCTCCTCAACATCACTTCCAAGCCCAGAATTACTTTCCCTGGAAACACAATCATCTCAGCTTCCTCCAGTTTTGGTAAAAGCCATGATTCCCTCCCTACTTCAGATGCTTTGCGTGTCAGTGTTGGGGCGGGGAGAAAAAAACCTCTGTCCCCTAAGCAACAGCTATAGCAGGAGCCCTAACAGCCAGGAGCTGCTGTGGCCACCCTGGCACCACCAGGGCTCACACCAAGCAGGGTTAGACCAACACCACCTCCCCAACACCCGCAGCCTGCACCAAGTATCAGAAAAAGTGGCTGAACGCCCCTCCTCCCGCTGGGGCACACAGAACAATTTTGATGTGCTGTTCCCACCTGTCAAGTGTTGGTTGTGTGGTTTTTTTTAATTATTATTATTATTAATAGGTTTGTTATTTTTAAAAAAAATCCCCATATGTGAGAGCTGAGTTCAGCAAATTACCGCAGCTGAGCGTCAGCACAGAGAGACAGGAGAGCAATATCATGCTCAGTGGAATATTTAACAAGCGCTGATTGCCTGGAAACCTGACTTGGTGAAACCTGCAGGAAAGAAACAGACTTGTAAAAAAGCCAGCGAAATAAATAAATAACCTGCTGAGAGCAGGAGAAGGGGAGGCAGCGGGCAAGCTGAATATTCAAAGCCTGCCTCCGCCCCGTCTCCCCCGTAGATCCGCCTGCCAGAAGTGCAATGCAGGGCTGAACTCTACAGGGAGGGGGTCCAAAGGGGTTGATTCCACTTCTGCTGATACCAGCAGGAATAACTCCACCAAAACCCAGCTGCACTGGGCTGTGGACTCAGGCCTGGGCTCATACTGGCACTCAGGGACTTGGAGGAATCCTCCCCCAGGGCACTTCTCATGGAGGAAAACCCAACAGGGACTGTTTCCGAGGTGCTGGGCTGGGGAGATGTGCAGCCTCACCTCAACTCAGCTGTGGGATCTTACCATTCCCCGGCCAAGCCGTTGGCTGCCAACTCTTGTGCCTTGACTTGCCACCGTGTAAATCAGGGAAGATGTCCCCTGAATGCCAACGATGGGCATCTGTGGAATGCAGAGGGCTGACCAGAGCAAGAGCGAAGAAGTCAGCACGCAGGCTGAGGGAGGGACCTCTCCAAGGCTTGCCCCAGCTCCATGAACCATCATCCTTCCATTGGGTTAATGACAGATATCACCATGGGTGACACAGCATTACCCAGCACCATCACAGCCCTCTGCCACCACTTAGTATCATAGAATAGAATCATAGAATGGTTTCGGGGTGGAAGGGACCTTAAAGATCATCTCATTCCACCCCCCTGCCATGGGCAGGGCCACCTCCCACCAGCCCAGGTTGCTCAAAGCCCCATCCAGCCTGGCCTTGAGCCCCTCCAGGGATGGGGCAGCCACAGCTTCCCTGGGCAACCTGTTCCAGTGTCTCACCACCCTCACAGGAAAGAATTTCTTCCCAATATCTAATCTAATCTTCCTCTCTTTCAGTTTAAAACTGTTACCCCTCATCCTGTAGCTCCACTACCTGATCAAGAGTCCCTCCCCATTTCTCCTGTAGCCCCCTTTAGGGACTGGAAGGGGCTATAAGGTCTCCCCAGAGCCTTCTTTTCTCCTGGCTGAACAACCCCAGCTCTCTCAGCCTGTCATCATAGCAGAGGTGCTCCAGCCCTCTGATCATCTTTGTGGCCTCCTCTGGACCCGTTCCAGCAGGTCTGTGCCTTTCCTGTGCTGAGGACTCCAGAGCTGGACACAGTACTCCAGGTAGGGTCTCACCAGAGTGGAGTAGAGGGGCAAAATCACCTCCCTCGACCTCCTGGCTTCCCTTGTGGGACTCACCCACAGTGCGACACTATCCCAAACCCCAGGTGAACAAAGCCTTGGTGAGGGTCCTTCAAAGCCTGGGTCCACCACGGCTCCAAGGGACCTGGTGTCCACTGATTTCAGCAGGCTTTGAGCTCGTTATCACTCTTGCAAATCCATGCACAGGCAGCTGCAAGCCCGAAACTTGTGGCCGAGCTGAGGGCCACCTGACACAGGCACAAAGAGATGGGCAGCAAAGGCTGCAACACCGTGACCACAGCCATGCTTCCTCCTGCAGCACAACGGCTCTTCAGCAAAGCCAAATTCCTGTCTCCAAAGGGTTTTCTACCGGGGCTCTATCAATCACACGATAACGCACTCATGATAAACACCCCCTCCTGCAGCCCTCCTCGGGGAGGACAGAAAACAGGTACCCAATAGGGCACATTTTCAATGTTACAGGGATTTTTTTAATTTTTTTTTTTCAGTTAGACTATGAAAGCACTTTTAAAAATTCAAAGACAACTTTTCCATTAC
Organism: Calidris pugnax; assembly: GCF_001431845.1. NCBI lineage: Eukaryota > Metazoa > Chordata > Aves > Charadriiformes > Scolopacidae > Calidris > Calidris pugnax. Next base: position 971,576 of record NW_015090922.1, read on the forward strand.
TTGTGCCTTTGCTCGGCTTTGATATTTTTTTCCTTATACTTTCTTTTCTTTCTTTCTGTGTGTGTGTGCACGGCTTTTTTTCCTTTCATATGGATAAAATCAGAAGACAATTAATATTATAGGGCTTTGAAGTCCCCCTGTTATTTATAGAATTTTTTTCCCTGAAATCAAAAATAGGTAGATATACTGCAGTGATGGGCATATTTTAACAAATCAAAACAGCTTTTAAGTTCTGTTGAGTGAGAGATCACAACACTTTCACCCTTAAATCGCCAAAAGACCTGTTACCATCAAAATGAAAACTCATGCCTCTAGTCCAGAAAGTGCTCACGCTTATTCAGCTCCCTGAGACCAGATTCACTGCTGAATTATCTTGAAAAATTAATGCTGAAATTTTCAATGGATTTAGCAGACATTATGCAGATGTAACCACGGAGGATTTCACCTTAAATTTTCCATGGCACAGTCCTTCTTTCATCTTCCTCAACAGTTTGTCAGGATCCTTTTCTACCTACCCAGAGGGAAGCACTGGATTCAGCAATTTCACCTCCAAATAAACACCAGTGCAAAAGTCAGCCCGACACACAAGACATGGAAAATGTTTGCAGGGAAGAGTTCAGATCTTCTGACCAAAGGTTGGCATGGTTTTTGGTCATCACCCAGAACACCGGTTGCTTTAGAGAGGTGACTGTGGACATCGATCCTCGGGAACTCATGAACCCATTAATTCTCTCCACGGCAACCTACTGGGACTTGTTAGGAGGGGTAGGGGAAAAAAAAAAAAAACAACACTTTGAGAGCATAATAAAGTGCTGAAAGGGCCAAGGGTCACAATTATCAAAATCAGACCGAGAGCGCGGAGAGAAAATGCCCGCCAAAATGAACTGCTTCAACAACCCAAAATGGCTAATTATGTAGGAAGAGAGACATCACACCAAGAATAACCATAATGAGCTTTGATTACACGGCGGCTTTCGCATTTTATTCTTTCAAATACCCACCAAGCTCTTTGAAATTCAAGAGTTCTCTTATGTTAACATCAAAAGGTAAGAGCGCATGGAGGGCTGTGTACTTAGTCACCGTGAGAGATGATTAGCAAATTAAGAAAGGAAAAAAAAAAAAAATAGTCCCGGGTTTAAGCAAAAAAAAAAAAAAAAAAGAAAAAAAAAAAAAAAGATCCCCGGGTTTAAAAAAAAAAAAAAAAAGTAAAATAAAAAAAAATAGTCAGCACAAAGTGCTAATTATACAGTTTCTGCGCAACACCTGGCTTGTTTTTGCTTCTTTAATCAGGCTTGTTTCAGCTATGGCACAGACTCTATACGGTGCCACCGCTGCCGGAGGAAGGAGGTGCCTGGCTTTGTCACTTCCCTGCCTCTGAAGGGTCTGGGTGCAGACAAGGCAGTGTCACCAGGGGAAGGTGCGAGCTGCTAGCTGCCCGGGGTTGCTGCTTCTCTGACTTACCAGAGCCAGAAAATTAAAGCCGCGATATTCTCCTCACTAATTAACCATTTAAATATTTGATGTAGCATTCACAGCCTTCACATCGGGACTTTTGCCAAAGGACGTGTTTTGGTTTGTCGGCGAGAGGTAAATAAGTCTCCTTGTTTCTGTTCTGAGCTCCCCACCAAGTTTGAAGAATAAACAGTAGATAAAACAGGACTGTCTCACGCTCTTCCCGACAGGTTGCCAGCACAACAGCCTCCTACGCTCCTCTCCTGCCCAGCCCACAACACCGCTGACCGGCCGCCAAGCTCCCAAAATTAACTTGCTGGACAGAGTCACAGCCTGATGGTCTCTGAAGGTCCGGGGAGCAGAGCATCACCTCAGGCTGCCTGCGGTTCTCCCTCCCCGGGCAGGCAGAGTTTCTCTCCCCAGCACTCCCAGGGATGCTCCCAGGGATGGGGCACACACCAAACCTCGCTCCCTGGACCTCGCCATCAAGCACGACTGCCCACCCAATGGTGGCCCCATCTCAGCCTGCAGAGGAGGGATGGGAAGGGAAGAGGATGATATTCGCATAAGCAAGGCATGGAGTAGATCCGCCTGACCACAGAGGATGACACCATAGAATCATAGAATAGAATCATAGAATGGTTTGGGTTGGAAGGCACCTCAAAGATCATCTAGTTCCAAACCCTCTGCCATGGGCAGGGACACCTCCCACCAGACCAGGTTGCTCCAAGCCCCATCCAGCCTGGCCTTGAACCCCTCCAGGGATGGGGCAGCCACAGCTTCTCTGGGCAACCTGTTCCAGTGTCTCACCACTCTCATAGTAAAAAATTTCTTCCTGAGATCTCATCTGCACCTTTTTTCTTTCAATTTAAAACCGTTTCCCCTTGTCCTATCATTACCCTTCCTGGCAAAGAGTCCCTCCCCAGCTCTTCTATAGGCACCCACCATGGGGAGGCACTGCTACCCATTGCTGTCAAGAGCCCCAGCACCCAGCCTGGCTCCAGGTGTTGGAACCTGCCCATGCTGCTCCTTCCCCTCCAGTGACTGCTACAGCCTTAGGAAAATCCCTGGGCTCTCCCTCTGGAGGAGCTGGGTAGCTAGAGCTGGGCAACAAGTTGGGTTCCCTTCCTAAATCCAGACTAGCATGGGATGGAAAGAGAGAAAAGAAGAAATTGTGGAGTTTTTTTAAAGAATGCCTCTATTGTTTATTATCTCCCTTGCTCCTGCCTTCCCTCCTTGGCTTTACTCACAACGTCCTATCCCCATACTGTTGGAGACTCTCATCATCTGTAATGTACTGGGCCTTGGAGCTTGAAATACATGAAACTGAACCCCAGGGAGGGGATAAGAAACTTGGCCAAGGTCAATTGAAAAGGGAGTTAGCTGGAATAACCACACAACGGCAGCTGCTTTGCTGTCTGCAGAGAAAAAAAAACAAAAATTAAAAAAAAAAAAAATCTCAAGAGCTACCTTGCTATTCACCATCTCCTCCTTCCTGGGCTCTTCTCCCCTTTTCTACTTCTTTTTCTTGTGACACCCAGCTCCGACTACCTGGACACTTGTTTTGTATTCACAAGCATAGTTACCTACGCATTTATAAATGCCAAGTACATCATTTGCAGAGATTTGGGCATTCGATTAATTTAGCTTTTGGTGGTTTGTTTTTTTTTTCCCCCCCTTCTTTTCTTCCAGCTGGCAAACGGTCAGAGAAAACATCATGAAACTTTTAAATGAATTCATTATTCAGCACAGTCCACTAGCTTTTCTCAATAGCTCTGACGATGCAAATTGTTCATAAATGGACTGTCACAAACGCTGGCAACATGACTCGGGTACGGGGTGCTGTGGAGACCACGCGCTGGTGCCTCTGCTTCATGGGTCAGAGCACTCCCATCCTCACCCAGAGGCAAACGCGGCGCGCTGAGCCTGTGACAGCCCTCAGCCTCACCACTCGGTGAGAATTAAAGCTCTCAAGCACCTGGGAACAGAGCAGGAATAGCTAAATCCCTCCTGCTCCTCATGTGCGTGGGTCCCATCTGCAAGATGTCCATCCCTGCTAGAGGGTGCCTTCACCAGCATTCCCCTCTGCCACCCCTCCACGTTTACATGGGGTCCTGTAAGAAGTGCTCCCTTTTGTGGGGAGACAGTCCCCCATCATCCCACGGCTTTGGACAAGCCAAGCAATGTCCCTCAGCCCTGTTTCCTGCTCCTGCCATGGTGGTTAACTGAGAACATCCATTCCACAAGGGGGCTGGGAAAATCAGGCTCACTGGAACTCAGCAAACCGGGTTTGCAACTCAAAATCTTCCACCAGCCACAGACAAATCACCTCTCTGCTCCTCAGTCTGTCCATCTGTCACCTGGGTTACACCAACATCACACCATGGAGACGCGACGGGGAGGACAGGGTGGAAGAGCTGCCCATTTTTCTCACCGCCGTGCCCATTGGAGACACTTGGCCACAGACTGCTCCGAAAGGCACAAAGCAGTGTCAGGAGGACAGAGTTTGCTGTGACTAGGCACGGAAAATGATCCATGTTGTTACAGCCACCTTGGGATGGAGTCGTTTGGAAGATCTAATTAAACTAAGCATTTGCCAAGCAAGGCTGGGGGGAAACCAGAGCAGTCAGAAGGCACAGCAAATTAACCTACAGAGGCTGAGGAGGCAGATGAGCTCTCAGCTGGGTCCAAAAACAGGCAAGGACATGGCAATACAGGCAAGGAGATGTGCACAGTCATGGCTGGAGAGGAGCAGAGCAGGAGTTGCATCACCAGTTCCACTTGCCACCAAGGCTGGTACCTGTCGGGCTGGCTGTATCAAAGCAAGCCTCTAAATACTGCATCCAGGAGGAACACAGGGAACCCTGATTCCAGGAGGCCACCTCCAAACCATGGAAACCAGAAAAAGAATGAACAGCTCAGGAGAGCTCAGCATCTCAGCGCAGGCAGAAGGCAGGGGAGATGGGGACCCAAAGACTTTCATCTCGGTTCCTGGGATCAGTCTCCAAGAAAGAGAGCTCAGAAGGGGCCCCAGAGCTGAGGAAAACCTCCCCAAAGACAGAAAACAAGCACCGGAATCACCAGGGCACGTGACAAAGCTGTGGTGGAAATCACATGCAACCGGGCAAGGAAGGCAGTAAAGCCAACTAATCAAGTCAAGCAAAGGAAAGAAGAGGAGCAAGGAAGAAAATCTTTTCATAGCTGGAAATCAGAAACTTCAGAGGGCAATAGCCTAGAGGAAGAAGGAAAAATTCGAACTATGTCTTTCAACCTTGCCATCATTGCAATGGACAGGTCTCTAATGAAGCCAGATAAAGGGGTCCAGGCATAAGAGCCATATCATGGGTCTAACATCTTTCATGTGACATCACCCATGATTGTACCTGCCAAGTACAGTCAAGTGCTGAGTTATGGGGAGAAATAAAGTCCATTCCTGCACTTTATACGTTATAAATATTCTATATTTCAGGGGTTAGACCACTGCACTTCACTTTGCCTTGCCACCTCAGTTACAATGGGTTCTGGAGGATGGGAAATGCACTGTAAAGGTAAAAGAGAAGGTCCAGGATGAAGGAGCTGGTACACAGCACCATGTGTCAGAGCTATGACACCCAAAATCCACACACCCTAGAGAGAGAAAGCGGTGATAGGTTATTAACCGTGAAGCAAAGGAGATGGGATTGGGCATGAAACCATAAAGCAAAGCAGGAATTCAATTTCAGGACTGTCAAACCCACTTGTGACTCCTTCCTCACCTGAGGAAGGATGCTGTTTGCAGAAAAGAGCCCAGCGAGGACAGACAACACGGTGACCAGGGCACAGCTGAAGTCCCACCCCCTGGCCAGCAACCCCAGTCTGACCAGTACCAATGACGGCAAGAGGTCCCTGGAGAAGCCAGGGTTTAACTGGCAAGGCTTGCAGCACGTCACAAACCTTCACTAGGTGGGCACGAAACACACCTGCAAAATACTTATCACTGGCACAGAGCAGAGCACGCCCAAGCTCAACACAGAGGAACCCATCAGCCAAGACCTGGAGGTAGACCCCTCAATGGCCACTAAATCTTCCTACAAGAGAACTTGCAGATCGGAGGCACACACTGTGTTTAAACACTGATTTCAAAACACTGCGGTGAAAAAGAAGCCTTCAGTCTATCCACTACAGCAAAACACAGCCAAGAACAAACCGACAAATGAAGGAATGGCCGCGAGCCCAGAGCGCTCCACCGTGCATCCAGAGGCGTACGGAAACCGTCCTTGAAAATCCAGTCTGCATCTGCACCATTAGGGCTTCTCTAATTAGGAAGCCTTTCTGGCACTTGCTGGGTCACTGGAGAAGCTCAAACAGCAGTGCTGGAGCAGACATCTGCAGAATAATAGCTGTCCCCAGCGGGCTGGGACAAAATACAGCTGAGCACCGAAACCCAGCTGGATAGGAAACCTCTTATCCCAGGCTCTGTCTAATCTTCTGCTGCTCCCTGAAGAACACCCCATGCTAGACCCTGAAAAGGCAGCATAGCTACTTACTTTTCTGAGCATCCCACTGCAAAAACCTACTTCTCAGAGAAGAGCTTTCACGCTAATTTCTCCCAGTAATCATTTGAGACCATAGCTGGTAGGTCCAGTCATAGAATCATAGAATGGTTTTGGTTGGAAGGAACCTTAAAGATCATCGAGTTCCAACCCCCTGCCATGGGCAGGGACACCTCCCACCAGAGCAGGTTGCTCCAAGCCCCATCCAGCCTGGCCTTGAACACCTCCAGGGATGGGGCAGCCACAGCTTCTCTGGGCAACCTCTTCCAGTGTCTCACCACCCTCACAGGAAAGGATTTCTTCCTGAGATGTCATCTAAATCTCCCCTCTTCCAGTTTAAAACCGTTCCCCTTCATCCTGCGGCTCCAGTCCTTGATCGAGAGTCCCTCCCCATCTCTCCTGCAGCCCCTTTAGGGACTGGAAGGGGCTCTAAGGTCTCCCTGGAGCCTTCTCTTCTCCAGGCTGAACAACCCCAGTCCCATTGAGCGCAAACACATTCAGCCTTTATTCATGAAAACCTCTATTCCACCTCGTTGGTTTTTTAAAAGGTTTTATAAATAAGAGTATTTTCAGCAAAGGTGGGAGCTCTCACCTCCGAATTGTCCTTAGCAGGGTCGACCTGGCCTCATTGTGGAAGGTGATGATGACGCTGGTGGGCGGCAGGTCCTGGCGATAGCGCAAAGTTGTACACCTGGGAGGGAGAAAGAGGAAAAGGCCACTCAGCAGCTGGAATTCAAAGGGGGAACTCCATTAATGCAGGCAGCAGAGTCCATCACAAGATGGTCCACCAGCCGCTATTTAGGAAAAAAAAATCAAAACCCAAGAGTTTTTCTGCATGAATCTTTTCTGAAGGAGCCCAGAAACTGCCAAGTCAGTCATGGAGGATTAAAGCAGCAAAAAAGAGCTTAAATGTCATTAATAGGACGGGATGAGAAAGGAGGCACCCAGACTGCAGCCCTCTTCTCTAACCATTGCTTCCCAGCCAGCTTACCCTCCTGGTGCCACCAGCCTCCCACGCCAATGGGCGATGGGAAGATAAAGGCCCTCCCTTTTTACATCCCAGAATTGTAGGGGTTGAAAGGGACCTTCAGAGATCATCTAGTCCAACCCCTCTGCCAGAGCAGGTTCACCCAGAGCAGGCTGGACAGGAATGCATCATGGGGAGTTTTGAACGTCTCCAGAGAAGACGACTCCACAGCCTGCCTGGACAGCCTCTTCCAGTGCTCTGTCACCCTCACAGTAAAGAAGGGCATTATATTAGTTAGGGCAATTCCACCTCCAGCAAAGATACTCCTTGCTGACGTTAGCACAACGGCATCAGAAATTAGTCCTTCACACCGCAGGTGAGGTGCTTGCAGAAGGCCAGCTGCAAGTCTTACCCTACCTCATGGCTTTCTGAGCTTCATGGGGCCTTCGGTATCATCTCAGAAGTACTGTTTTATTGTGATGAGGTGTTTTTTTCTTTCTTAAATTGAAGCAGTGGCCCGAGCACTCCTGCACTCACCCAGCTGGTGGCACCAGCAGAAGTTAAGAGCATTGTTGCAGCTCCAGCTCTGAGCTACCTCTCTCCCACCTCCCAAGACAGCAATTTCCACCAGCCAGCTGCAAGGTAAGCCAAGTCCCCTTTCTAAATTGATTGTTTCCTTATTCATTCTGCCTTAATGGCATAACCTGACTACAGGGAAGATTAGGATTTAACACTTTCCAAGCCAGCCTGCAGGAGCTGAAAATCCACAACTTCAACCACAGCCCCAGGAGGAAACATTGCAGACGCTGTAATGACTTTGACCTTTAGCTGATGAAATTTGTGGCTTTTATAGACCGACACCAACATATTCCTAGCTCAGGAAATCTGGATACACCTCTTACTTCTGTGCTGCTCTTTCCAGGTCCCTGTCAGCCCCTGTGATGGCCTTAAGAGGATGCCACACCAGTGGCAGGAGGGCAGCTGATGCCAAGCCTGAGGAGCTCCTCCTCACAGCCATCGTGCCCCTTCCTATTCACGAGGCACTTGCCCGCTCTTGTGTCACTGCCCAGGTGTTACCACTAACCATCCTCAAATCAGGAAAGAAAACTGAAAAACCACTCTTTCAGCAAACCACCAGTTTCCTCCTCCAAAGCTCTGGCCCATGGTATCTCCAAGGCGAAGCAAAAACGCATGGAAAAATTAAGGTGGGGATGGGGAGGAAAATGCAAACAACAGTAGCCAAATGCTGCTGGTTTATGCTGGCAGCACAGCATGTTGCACCTCGGAAATGCCAAAATGCTCGAGATGCTCTTTTTAATGAGGGTTTTTTTTTTCACCTTTTTTGGATTTTGCAATTTAAACTGCATTTCCCATTACTTATAAAGTGACATAAATGAAAGGAAAAAAGAGTGAGCAACAGGTGAAATAATGCCAAAGATAAGGAAAGAAAAAAAAACATTTGCAAGCTTATACTAAATTGGTTGCTGCCTTCTCTCATCAAAACCCTTCCCAAATCCTGCCTCTGCTTGACCAAAGCAGATTTCTCATTGCTACCCTGTTCTTTCAGCGTAGTCACCAACCCCCAGAATTCGTCATTCAACCAATTCTAATTCTAGGTCCATCCTCAAAGGACACTGAAGTTGCACGGTCCCTCCGCACGCGGGAGAAAATTCAGTGACATTGCCCCGTGCAACAACACCCTCATTCATCACAGTAACATCTCAGGGATGCTAAAAGCAGTTGGTTTCTGAATCACTAAACAGCACCGGGTGGTGCCCTGAGCTGCTCAGCTGTGTCACGGTGGCCCTTTCCATCACCAACTTCAGCTGAACTTTCCCAACTCCATAGGATGGGAAAGAAGCAGCTGCTGGTGATGCTGCTGCTGCTCAGAGCCTGGTTTTCCACGCTCAGGCTGGGCTCCTGCTCGCTTTGCAGAGCTGCAGAGACAGGCGACGATTGCTCTCCCTCTGCTATTTATACACCATTATCTCCCAACCCTTCCCAGATGCGTGTCCTCCCACCCATTGCCAACGCGACACCAAGGAAGGAGGGGGGGAGGGGGAGGGCTTGTGTGTAGCAAACAAGGGGAGCTATTTCTGGAAAAGAACGAAAGAGTGTGGAAAATACAAAGCCATCAATACTTTACTTATGTTATTATGACAGTTAAGAAGCTAATAAATAAAGCCTGGGCGGATGCGTGCTGTATCACCCACCGGTGGGAGTGCCGGGGACATTGCACGCTGGATGAGCCCACCAGGGCTGTGACGAAGGCTCCTCCTGCGTGACAACTACTTGATTTTTTTTAAAACTCCAGATGTCTAGACACCCAGATCAGCCTAATTCGACAACACGCACCAGGAAACCACTCAAACATCTCGTGGAGCACCTCCAAGGCTTGGTCACTGGCTCTGTGACTCACCCCTGGCTTGTTGCGTCCTAAAGACTGGACTGATGCTACAGAATGGGCAGGGACCTGGCAGCAATCCCAGCCTCACATCACCTCTGTGACCAGCACTGGGTCACTCCCCTCCCCAAAAATCAGCCCAAAAAGGGTCAGGCTGAGCTTCTGCATCTGCCAGGGCTCCTCCGGGATCCCTGTGTGTCCCCAACTCTGTCCTTGCCCAGGATTTTCCCCTTTCCTTCAGGAGTTCTCCCAAACTTTCCTCCAGTTGGTCCTTTCTGTTGTTTTTTTTTTATCCCTTTCTCCCCCAGTGTAACTGCAGCTAAACATCCCAGCTCCTCAGAAGGCAAATTTCAGTTTAAGTTGTTGACTACAAGTGTTCTTTTGGCACTTGCTTGGGTAATAAAAACCACAGCTTGGAAAAGCATTAAATCCAGCATGTCCAGAATTATTTTGTGTGACAATTACATCTGGGGTAATTTCAATTTAATACCTCACTGCAAGTGAAAATTGCAGCATGCAGCCCTAAAATTGCTGTAATAATGAAAATAAACCCGCTAAGAGCTGCCTGTGCTACCTCAGGCTGTCACTGGATAAACGTTTTGTGCTGCTTATGGTATTTTCATAGGTCACCCAATTGCCAACAAGAAAAAAAAAAAAAACAAACCCACAAAAACAACACCTAGAACATTTTCAGGAAAACAATAAAATTTGGAGGGTTGAAGAGTTGTTTTTTTTTCCAGATTGCTCACAAAAAAAAAAACAGGAAAAAAAAACAAGAAAGGGGAAAAAAAAAAACAACTTAAGTACATTACTTATTGTTGCAGTGTGTTGAAATTCACAGGCTGAAGTCATGTGAAGTTTTGTACTTTGAAACTTTAGTATGGACCAAGGTCCCTACTAAACTTTCCTAACTTTCATCTGATGGAAAGTTTAACTTTTCTGTTTTAAGGTCATTCCCCATTCGAATTTGAAATAATTTCAGAATCAGAAAGTTATGAATGGGGGCATTCTGGCTACATCTTAGGGATCGCCCTTGGAAAATCCCAGCCCTGCTTGCTGTACGTCCTTCAGGGCGGAAGGAGAGGAACATCTCATCTCCGTGTTCCCAACATGCCGTTAACACGTGGGTACCTTGGTCATACCATTGTGCCTAAGCCCTGTCTTTGAACCGAAGCAAAATTACAGGCGATTTCCATGAAAATACTCTAAAAATAGGGCCCCTGGGCATGATACGACTTAGATCTATATAGCAACGTATGCGGCGAATCGTATGGGAGCTAATGAGTTCATAGATCTTCCTGCTGGACAGGACCATGCGCTGTCTCGCCTGACCTCTGGGTAATAGAGTCTTTGGCATTTTTCCCAGTTATCCGTGCGTTTCTCAGTTCCCCGTGCACTAGGTCCAGTGACTTCAGTCTGACTGCAGAGTACCTTTCAAAAAAATCATTACTTCACGCCCTCCAGAGGTGGAAAATTCAAGAAGCACCGTTCATGTTACAGTCAATACATCAGTCTCATGCAACAGTATAAAAGGGATATCACAAAATGGTATTTGCATGAGTGAGCACACGGAGGGGTCAGTGGCCTTCCTCATGACCCTCATCACCACCCTCAGCTCTTCCTGGCCTTTCCCAAGCTATTCTTTCTGCACGTTGCCTCAAAATGTTTTGTCACCCAGCTTTGAGAGACCTTCCAATTCCTACTTCATCTTTCCAAGATATGCCAGCACCTCCTTCTATGGGTACATTTGCACCCCCTCAATTAGGACAATTCCTAGCAAGGCTGCCACCTGGAAGGAGGGTTGACCATGGTCTGCCTTGCTGCAGGTTTCCAGTACCCACTGCTTGTACATCCTGCAATTGGGGTCAGGTCTGGGACAAATACCTACCAAGAAAGTTCTGGGGTTTCTTCCATAACGCTAAGAGCTTTGATGCTGAGCACTCCACCAGGACACACCACAGTTTGAGCTTGAATGTCACTGCTCAGAGCACATACGTGACCTTTGTGCCACTATAGGAATCACAGAATCACAGAAGTTTCATGGTTGGAAGGGAACCTTGACATCATCAAGTCCAACCACAAAAAAAAAAAACTACCAAAAGAGCCCAAAAAAACCCACTTACCAAAAAAAACCCACAAACAGACACAAGCCAACAATCTCAGGCACTAGAGCATGCCCTGAAGAGCCATGTCTACACGATTCTTAAATACCCCCAGGGATGGTGACTCCACCACCTCCCTGGGCAGGCTGTTCCAGTGCCTGACCACCCTCTCAGTAAAGTAATTCTTCCTAATATCTAATCTAAACCTCGCCTGCCACAACTGCTGCTGGGATTGCCACCAGCTAGAGACCCTCTGGCATCTACCCTGGTCCTGCAGATGCACCTCAGGTTGGCCATGACCACGGGCAGGTTGGTGCCACCAAAACACCAAAAGGTCTAGAGCAAAGAGAGGCTGAAGAAAACAGTTGGAAGGTGGAGGACTCCAGAAAGCAGCCATGCCAAAAGGAAAGGAGAAAGGAGGAGTCGTCGGGTGTCAGCTGGTGATAGCCATGTGATTGCAGAGAACTCCAGCTGAAGTTCAGCTTGCCAAAGTGAAAAAAATGCCCTTGAGAAAGGCTGGTAGGATTTCTCTGTGCTGGATTGGCACACGCCCCAGGTTTGCATCCCCAAAAAGGGACTGAAAAACTCTCCAGGGTGGCATGAAACAGCCTCAGGGGCTGCTGGGGCAGGGAGAAATGGGAGCGATCCAAAAAGGGAGGAATCCCTGGTAAAGCAGACAATTTGGGGCTATGCAAGGGTGAGGAGCCACATGTGCAACAAATATTCAATGGTGGTTAGCATCAGAGCCATCAAGGAATTATTTAGCAGGCTTTAACTAGATGTAATTGGATAAAACTGTAAGGAAGACCAACAGGAAAACACTGCCAAGGCGCTGAACCGGTTCTGGATGTAGATCAGACTCCCAGAGGAACCTGTCCAAGTCCCCGCCTCTCCCCTCCCCAGCATCTGCTACCGCAAAAATACTAGAAAAAAGGCAAAGGGCAGGAAAAGATGAGGTCTTCTCAGCCTCTGTGTTCTTCTGAAGTCCATGTGCTACCATGAATGTGATGGCCACAGCCACTGTTTACCCTGAAGGCAAGCAGCTCCAAGCCTTGGCAGGGGACCACCGTGCACACTTCCCACCAGGGCAGGGACCTGCAAACAGGAATCTGGGTTCAACTCAACTGCGGGTTGACCAGAGAAGGTCAATCATCTTGGGTTGAGCAAGGAGGACATTCTTCTACACAGCTTCTGGAAACTGAAGCAGTGCTATATTTGGCTAGTGCACAATTAGTATTTCCTCTAACTCATCGCCTCTTTTGGTCTCTTTCTTTCTTTCTTTCTTTTCCCTGCAAGATAGGTATCTAAAAAATTAATCAAACGGCTAAATTCGAAGAAAGGGGGAAATGCAAGAAGGCAAAAATAACCTTCCGTGCACATGACGTGCTGCTGCTGCTGCTGCTGCCTGCAAACCTCAAAAGCGACGAGATGATGCATTTATAATTTATTAAAAATTTGCTGGATTTTTGTCTTTGGAAAAGGGGAGGGGGGGGGAAGAACCTACTAAAAAGGAAGGAGAGAATAGCACGGCTGCACTTAAAAACAAGTTAAACTAGATTGTGTGTCTTGATTTTCAAAGCAGCTCATGAATAATTCAGACTTCTAGAGCCCTCTGCACAGACTCAGGGTCTGTCTCACTTCTTGACTCCCCCCCACCCTTCCTTCCTCAGAACTGAGGCAAAAAGAAAAAAGAAGCAAACAAAAGTGGGGGCAGAAAAAAAAAAAAAAAGGAAAAAAAAGAAAAAGAAAAAGAAAAAAGAGCCTTCTTTGTTTTCAGTAGAATTTTAAACCGTGGCCAAATTTCTGATGCCAGTTTTACTGGAATATCAGAGCTGACATCAAAGGTTTTCACTCAGTGAAAGTAAAAGCAAAATCTGGCACCTTGCACCTTCCTGGAAAGCCACCAATCCTGTATTAAAGATCTTTAGAAGATGGGACAACCCAAAATTACATTCCAGAGGGTCACAATCACCGATGTAAAGATTCATTAGGGAGGCTGCTTTCTGACCAGAGCTTCCTGGCACCACGTGGCAAAGCAAAGAGGTGAAAGTCCCCATCCCCACAACGCCTCCGTAGTCATACCTGGAAGAAGCACAAACCCAACTCCACGCTGTGACAGCTCAAAACCACTTCAAGCATGCAGGGGTCTGCAGGGCTTTCAGCAAAAATCCACCCAAATGGCCCCGAATCATTGCTTGTGAGCACCCTTTTGCTACAGTTGATGGAGGAGGACTTTGAGGCACTGAGTAGCTGAAAAAAACCAACCAAACAAGAGTTTGATGGAAGAAACTGTCTCATGGCCTTAATTATCAATAGTAGCGAGCCTTTGGAGAATTAGTTCCATTGCTTACTAATACTCGACTTCGATTTCAGCCTCCACACACATATTGGGTCAATAGAAAAACTGAGACAAGCATGAAAGTTAAACAAACAACTTCATTCTGTCAGAATTACTCGGAGCAAGTTATCAAAGTAATCGATGGCACGTAATAACGGTAAGACAGATGGTCAATATCTTATAGCAGTCAAAGGCAGAGGATGGCTCTAGCAGAGAGTGATCAATGGCACCCCAGGAACGCCAAAGCACTTGGTGATGAAGCCATGTCCATCATGAAGTCATCAGCGGACCCCGGCATGGTTCAGGAGGGCGGTGCATCGCTCTCTGCGATGGGCACTGGGAAAAGCAAGGTTTTTACTTCCCTATAAAACCCCCAGGATCCTCCCTGTCCATTACAGGGAAGGAGGCACATGGAGTTTAAAGAAGAGACCCAGTGGCTCCATGGATTGACTGGTGTTGGCACACCCATCCTGAGGGCCACCGCCAGGGCTGCTGGTTGATCCTGGTCTATCAGAGACCAGCCATCCCTCCCTCTGGTGGGAAGAAGCCCTCCCCCCGGTGCAGGGACCGCTGCTGTGCTGCTGCATCATCCCACGAGCGGCTCCGGCAGCCGCCGACACGCGTCACGGCATCACTTCCACTCCAGCACATCGTTTGTTCTAGAGGAGCCCAACCTGTACTTTTCAACTGATACTCAAAATCACTAGCTTTTAAACACAGCCTGTCATTTTCAGACGACTGAAGTGTCAAAAACATTTGTGATCTAAATGATTTATATTTTTTTTCCTTTTCAGGATGAGAAAAACAGGTCCCTTTGGCCTTAAGTTTTCCTGTGTTTTTACTTTTAGATTGGCTGAGATTTTTCCTTTTGTTTTATCTTGAAATTGCCAAGTCCTGGCTTTTCTTTTTCTCAAATAACCGAAGAATGGAAACACGGTTATTCTCTCAGCTCTGCTGAGCCCTGTCCACCCGCACAGCCCCCAGATTTAGGCTCCAGAAATGGGGGACACCAACAACACAGACGTAACCCAGGCAAGGGCAGCAGAGCAGATGGGATCCCACCACCTGCTCAGTCTCCATTTCAAGTTCCAGCCTCTCGAAGGAGAGCAGCAGAGCCTGCACCCGGGCATCGCTCACCTTGAGACGGAGCAGTTCGTCCTCAGGGCTCAGCAACTGGCAGGTCACTGTCTTTTATTAATATTCCCAGCTCTCCCCCCTCCCTCCCCGACCCCCATCGTGAGAGGGACAGGCAGAAAGATCACCGCGCCACCGACAGATATCTGGGGAAGGAGCTTTTATCTCCGGGTGAACGTGTCGCAGAAGTGGAGCTAATTAACCAGGGTTCTGTTTTTGAAAAAGGTTAATATTTTATCACATGTCTTCTGTCTCGAGGAATAATTAGCCCTGGCAGCACTAGCTTTGCTGTTTCCCAAGGGACCGAGTGAGACTGGAGGCTGGAGAGAGAGACACGTGGTATTGATGGATAGACAGCGTCTCAACGCCGGGTTAACAGCACAGCTAACCAGCAGTTACTTGTCAACACAAACCAACTTGCTGTAGAATATTTGGAGAGGCCAAACCCGGCTCCAAAGGCTGTACACATTCTGCTCATCGTCATCTACACCCTCAGGTCCAGGGGATGCTTTAAACCCAGGTGCTGAGACTCAGACAAGAGCTGCACAGCTCTAGCACCACAACATCAGGTCCAAGCCCCTTCTCTGCCAGCGCTGGGGCAACCTCTCCCTTCCTTGTTCTGATGCCCATCTACACAAAAAGGAGACCCCAAGGGGGCCCCCAACTCTTCCATTCCAATGACAAAGCCGTTCTCGTGAGAGGAACCCACCGCTGAAGCAAATTCCTATGGGGACTACAGAGAAGAAGGGTCCCCCAGTGCCTGCACAGAAGTCCTCATTGTTGGGGGTGCAGCACACATCTCCCCAGGAGGCTGCTGAGAACAGGGCTGGGATGCAAGCAGAGTAAATGGAAAAACTGGAAAAGGACGAGGGAAGAGTTGTTTCAGATCAACCCAGAACTATTTTGTGCACGCGTTTTTCTTGGCAAAATGCAATGGACAGGTGGGTGGGGAATTTCCAAAACTGTCTCACGGGGAAAGAAAACCAAAACAACTTCGGTGAAGGAAATCTATCACTTGGAGAAGGGGGATAAACTGTTTTCAGCTTTTTTTTTTCCTCTCTGAAACAGTAATTTTTGGCAAGCAAAACAATCCAAACAAAATAAAGGTGGCCTCCTCCAAGGAAGAGACAATTAGGATGGAGAACGTGGCTCCTTCCGAGTGAGCTCCTCAAACTCGAGGATGCCTCTCCTGTGTGGATGCTCCTCCTACACAGCTAGGCACTGTGGGGTTGGGACCAGGGACAACTTGGGAGATTTCCTACCCAGCTAGTGGGGTTGGGACCAGGGACAACTTGGGAGAAACTTTGGGGTTGTTCAGCCTGGAGAAAAGAAGGCTCCAGGGAGACCTTAGAGCCCCTTCCAGTCCATAAAGGGGCTACAGGAGAGATGAGGAGGGACCCTTGATCAGGGAGGGGAGTGATAGGATGAGGGGGAACAGTTTTAAACTGGAAGAGGGGAGATTTAGATGAGATCTTAGGAAGAAATTCTTCCCTGTGAGGGTGGTGAGACACTGGAACAGGTTGCCCAGAGAAGCTGTGGCTGCCCCATCCCTGGAGGGGTTCAAGGCCAGGCTGGATGGGGCTTTGAGCAACCTGGTCTGGTGGGAGGTGTCCCTGCCCATGGCAGGGGGTTGGAACTCCATGATCTTCAAGGTCCCTTCCAACTCTAATCATTCCATGATTACATGATTCTATGAAACAAAGGACAGCAAGTAGGAAATTTAATATTATTTATACTATGGTGTTTGCTGGAGCAGTGCAGAGTCACCCCCACTGCTAGGAGCCAGGAGTAGGAAATTTAATATTATTTATACTACGGTGTTTGCTGGAGCAATGCAGAGTCACCCCCACTGCTAGGAGCCAGGCTGTGAGACACCGAGGTCCTCTGGGCTCCCCCGGTACCAGAGCTGCTGATCCCCTTTGCCCTGCAGATGCCTTTTAGCTGGGAATACAGCTCAGGAATGGTTTCTGCTGGCTGCGCAGACAGGTGCCATAACTCACACTCCCAGCACAGCTCTTTCAGATATAACTGGCTTTGCCCTCCAGACGAAAAAAAAATGAGTAACACAGTCACTTAACTGACACATCCCCCTGCATTCAAAACACCCGCCTATACATTTCCATCAGCTCCTCGTACAGTCTAGCTCTCTCCTCAGCTCCTTCCCAAGGGTTGCCCTCATCTTTCTCGCTCAAGAAAAAGAAAAGGAGGGGGAGGGATAGGACTGCAAATCCATTGCTGCAGAATAAGCACCATCACATTGGCCATATCCCTCCAGCATCCATGAGGGAGACACAACCAACCCTGCTCCTGAACATCACCAGCCTCCACTTTTTCTCCACTTTCAGGCAATGTCACAGAGTGCAGAACTCCATGGCATTTTTGTCTCTGAGTGGGAGACAGGTTTTTGTCTCTGACCGATTTTTGTCAAGTCTTAGGGAAGAGAAAAGTTTAGGAGTTCAGCTCCAACTTGAAACAGGGAATCAGGGTCACCACATCTCATACTGGATGCACTACAGAGGATGCACAGTGGAAAGTAGGGCATGAAAACAGCTGCAAACCCCAAGTAGCATGAGAAGCAGATAGTGTCGATGATCTGAAAGGTTCCCTTCCAACCTAGACAATTCTATGATTACATGAAAACAGCTGCAAACCCCAAGCAGCTTGAGAAGCAGACAGTGTCGATGATCTGAAAGGTCCCTTCCAACCTAGACAATTCTATGATTCTCTGAAACGCTGTGGGGACTCTGCTGAAGTCCAAGCAACCTCACCACCGGCAAAGCCTTTCAATGTCAACCCAGAAGAGACACATGAGTGTGGCAGTTAAGTGAATCATTCTTAGGTGGTGAACCCCAAAAGAGGAGAAGAGAGAACTCCTCTCATTGCTGTCACACCAAGAATGACCCGACGCCACCAAACACACCAATGTCACCCAAGCAGCAGCATGGACTCTTGCTTGTTGACCACATGGGCGAAGGTCTTCAGTCACCTCAGCACCTCTACCAGAGCGACCACACAGCGCTACACAGATTGGAAACACAGATTTGCTACTGACATAACAATTAATCCTGGAAAATGTGGCAGGCAGCGAGGACAAGAGGCTCCAGCAAGCGTGCTCCAGGGTGCACCTAACCCTCCTCTCATTTAAACGTGCTCTCTGTGGGTGAATTGGGTGCATCATGTCTGCAAGATAGGAAAGATAAGGGTGATGCAAGTGCTGCAAGGACAGGCTTCTCAAGCACCTTCCAAGCTTCTCCCACGAACACCAGGCAGCTGGGGGAGAACTGCCAATTGCGTGCGCTGCAATCAGGGAGTGACAGGCAGCAAGGACGAGAGGCTCCAGCAAGCGTGCTCCAGTGTGCACCTAACCCTCCTCTCATTTAAACGTGCTCTCTGTGGGTGAATTGGGTGCATCATGTCTGCAAGATAGGAAAGATAAGGGTAACACAAGTGCTGCAAGGAAAGGCTTCTCAAGCACCTTCCAAGCTTCTCACACGAACACCAGGCAGCTGGGGGCGAACTGCCAATTGCGTGCGCTGCAATCAGGGTTTGTAAATTACGCTCAGGTCTTACAAAACGCTGGGCCAAGCCTGAGAGGCAGGAGCCCAAGATGGCTCAGTGGTTTCTGCAAGGAGAGAAAAACCTGGTCTGATTTCATAGCTGACCCTGCTCCAAGCAGGAGGCTAGATCAGAGACCTCCTGTGGTCTCTTCCTCCCTGATTATTCTATGATTTTATGAAGTGCCCATTTCTCATTAATACCAAGGAAACCTGTCTTGCTCTCCTTTCTTAGCTGCCAACAACTGCAAATCCTTGTTCTCTCTACTACCTGAAAACAATCTTTCAGGATTCTGATCACATACCTGCTCCCCAAATCTCCTTGGAGTTTCAAGTTTGAGTCCATCCAGAAGACCATGTACAAAATGCCACTATGTGTGGCGAGGACTCCAGATGGACTGAATCTACAAAGTGCAGAACTGAGCTCTTTTGACTGAAAGACTCCAATTGTGGCCCACCTATAGTCATAGGAGGTCCAAACCTTGAGTGACAGCAGGTATAAACCCTAGCACAAAACTAGAGGTAGTGGGTTTTAACAAAAGGAGCTCCATACTGTGCCTTTTGTTAGCAGATGGCAAATTTTCCCAGCAAGGGGAACTGACTGTGTTAGTAACCAGCCTGTATAGCAAAGGTCTGAATTCCTGGAGGGCTGAAGAGCTTGGAAACAGGGTAACTATGACCAGAAGAGATAGTAATGACAGTTCCATTAAACAGAAAACAAATCCCAGCACACAACAATTCCCTCTTACATAGATGGTAAGGCTGGATCTCAAATGGTTGATGGGTGGTTGGTGAGCTGGCTGCCCAAAGCCATCTCTTTCACTGACTTTCAGCTGCTCAACTGCATTACGAGAAGCTAAAAAAACCACATTAAAATACTTTCCCTGACATAAACAACCTGTGCTAGCTATTTCTACTGCTGCCAAACGGTTACCAGGTTGCACAGAAGAACAGGCACGAGCATTTCTCTCTTAAGACATTGCCCAGCTTGTGAAAGTTTCAAACTTAGGCCACAAAAGCCAGCTGATTGACAGCAGAAATAAAACCTTGGCCCTTTCAGGCGGTCCCACTTTATGCCCAAGACACACAGCAACCCCTGTCCTCCTTGATGGACTGTTCTCATATCTTCATCCCCAGAGGTCACAGCCTAAGGAGGTGATGGAAGAACACAGCAGTCGAGCACTAACCTCTTGGGGCCTGGTGTCCAAGAGACAAAAGCAATCGTGCTGTTTCCTGATGGAGACACTTCCATTTCAAACTGTGTTTTCCACAGTTCGTTCGTGTAACTGCTCACCTGCAGGGTCATGCTGTGCTCTTGCCTGCCATCAGGAATAAGAAGGATACCACGACCAAAGGGGCAGGGTGATTACAGGTCTTCTCTTACCCAGCTAATTCAGCCTCAGAGCATCCTCTGCACCACGTATGTCTCCTGGGAACCCCCAGCTCACACAAGAGAGAGCAAAGCCAGCAGCACAAACATATAGCAGTATAGGGACACCTCCTCCAGCTTTTGCCACTGCTGAGTCCAAAGGTGTTGAAGCCTTTGGGCACCCCCTCTCCCCCATCCTCCTCACCGGGCTCCCTGCTTCACATCTTAGAGTGTTATAGCTCCATCCATCCTCATGGATAGAGGTCCATCCACCCCCACCGCCTACGAGGCACCTCTGCTCAGACATGCCCCGCTCCCTGCTGTCCCACCACCCCTCTGCCCTGAGCAGATGGAGCCAGCAGGAGAGACCACCTGCACACACACGACTTCTTGCCCTGGTCTACTTCACAGCACATCCAGAGTTAGCAACTCAAAAGACACTGCTTGAATAAGCATATTTTAAAAATAACAGAATCCCTGGGGACTTAGTCTGCATTACACAGGAAACCAGATTAGTTCAGCTACAATCCAGAGGCCACGGTGAGAAATGTATGGAGTCAGCAAAGGGAAGGGCAACAGCAGATCAGGAAAACGTCCAGTTTCAGTTCTGTTCTCAACCGTTCAAGAACCATCCAAGTAACATCCCTGCAAACCTTCCCTCAGGTTCAAAGGGGGCTTGGCCATCTGCTTTTGCAGGTCTAATGATCAGGTACCGCTGAGTACAGCGGAGCAGAGCCCCACTTCTGTCCTCGCCATGGAATAAGATGGGCTTTTCCACACATGTCATTCTCCAGACATTTAATTCCTCCTCTGGGGACTCTCAAGAAAGGAGGCAAGAAAGATCAGATGTCTAAATCCCTATATGGGGCACAAAAGGCATTCCTAGCTGCTGAGACCTAGTGTTCTCCTCAATTCACCTCAAAGTGGTTTTGGTGTAACGGACAAGCAAGTTGAAGGAAGTCAAAGCAGCGTGAGTAAGTCCAAGGGGATCATAAACACACTGAGCCAAAGGCAACACTGTCAAAATCTACTTGTCTCCTCTTCAACTCTTCACTTCCAAGAAGATATTACAATATTCTCAGTGCACTTGACTGCTTGCCGCTCCTGGGATGCAATCATCAACTCAGTCAAAAAAAAAGGAGCCACTTCAAAAAACCTGCATGTGATAGAGCTGCCCTCACGCCATCTGCATGAGGGTGTCTACGCAGGCTTTCACATGCTGCTGGCCAAACTACGTCCACACAGGACACGGGGAAGGTATGCAGCAGCAGAGATCCACGCAGGTACCACACCTGGCAGAGGTAGGGCCGTCCTTGGGACCACGTGTTCCTCACAGTCATCCCATGGAAAGCACGGTCAGGTATTTTCCATGACCCCAACAAGAACTGCAGGGTGTAGTGCTTCAAGGCTGAAATCCTGACTTTTCTGGACCTTGAGAACTCAAGGCAGCAGCTTTCTGCCCCAGGGGAACGTCACAGGCATCACCTCTTTCCCAGCCTTCCATGAACTGTCCCCATAAGCAGAGCCCATCAGCCCTGGGCTGCTCTCCCATCCAACAGGCCCTCTCCAGCTGGCACCACACTGTGATTTGAGGGAGGACACTGGGAAGGAGTCTCACGGTGTGTGTCTCTCCCTGCCAAGGGAACAGGAGAGACTTCAAGGGCAGAGCTTCTCTAGGGGGGCACGAGTTGGCGTGACTGGGCCACCAGGCTGCCAGGGTGTTCTCATCTTCAGCAGATGATGCAACGCCTGATCTTAGTATCTGCCAGTATCCCTGCCAGCCTCGCAGTTCAAATGTAACTTGATTTTAGAGCTGCTTTCTCTCCCGCAGACACGCACACAAACATACCCCCTCAAGCAGCTTCTAAATTCAAGTTGAGCTGGGTAGGGAGGGCCTCTTAGAATCATAGAATTGTCTAGGTTGGAAGGGACCTTAAAGATCATATAGTCCAACCATCAACCTAACTCTGACAAAAAAATAAAAAAGAAATAAGCAATAAGAAAATCACTAAACTATATTCCTGAGGACCATGTCAACCCATCTTTTGAACACCTCCAGGGATGGTGCCTCAACCACTTCCCTGGGCAGCCTATTCCAATGCTGGATAACCCTTTCCATGAAGAAAAGTTTCCCACAGAATCACAGAAACACCATGGTTGGAAGGGACCTCTGAGATCATCGAGTCCAACCTTAAAAATAAAAGAAAATAAAAATTCCCAATATCCAATCTAAACCTCCCCTGGTGCAACTTGAGGCCATTTCCCCTTGTCCTATCTCCTGTGACTTGGGAGACGAGACCGACCCCCCCGCCTCTCTCTTGTAAAGCACTTGGGACTTGGGGAGTGAGAGAAGGAGCTTCAAAAATTCTGAGGATTGTTGCCTTATGCCAGGATTTGAGAAGGCTTCATCACTGGCCTCCTTGCTCTACCAGCTCTTGAGACAGCGCTGCAGAGGGAAAAAAAAATAAATCACAACGAAGAGAGGAAAACAGGCAGCTGGGGATGCCTGAGGCTGGCTGACATGATTTGCAATAGCTTGAGAAGTTGGCTGAGGCTTTTAGCTCTCCTCCAAGCCACTCAACCCATCCGCAGTGTCACCTCCCTGCTTCACCGCTGGCAGTGGGTGCAAACCCCAACTCGTGGGTCCCATCCTCAGCCTGGCAGCCGCCACAGCGTGGGCACATCTATTAAACCCGATGGAGCATTTGGGAGGTGGAGGGTCAGCCCCAGCAGCAGATGGAGCAACAGCGTGGCGAGCACTGGCCTCCCCAGGAGCTGTCTGCCGCAGATGGAAAAAGCCCAGGAGCCATCACGATGAAATCTTCTGGCTGGAGGGGGGTGGGGAGGAAAGGGGTGGGAAGGCATCCTCCCTCCTGGCTTTTCCAAGCCGCTGAGCAATCCTGGAAACCTCAGCTCCTCTCCCCATATGTGCCTGGCACTGACTCACTCGCTGCCGTTCTCGGTCCTGCGCTCTGCCGGTGGGAGTTGTAGAAGGTGGGACCGTTGCTATGATGTAATCCCAACGGCGTGTGGCTACCACAGCGGAGGCGGACTAGCCACCCACTCCAGCAGCACGAGCTGGCTGTGCATGACGTGGATGTGCCAGGTAGATCCGAGTCCAGTCTGCTCTGCTGTGGTCATGGGGATATTTTTTTAGCCTTGACTCTTGGTGGGGATGTAACATATCACCATAGGACCATACGTGCTTCTCTCTTGGAGAAAGACATCCCTTCATGTGGTCCAAGGGCTTAGTCAACGTGCAACCAGGAATGCAGTGAACAACAGGGAAACACTGGCAGGTCACCAGGAGTAATGCTCCAGCTATGACATCTTCCAGGCTGAGGGACATGACGTGGTCCACAGAAGTCATGGCATTTCCCTGGCTGAAATCACCCACAAACCGAGCACAAAGTTGCAGCCCCACACTGGCCGGAGGCAGGCAAGGAGAGCCACCATGGTTTCTCCAGCTCTGATTCCTCGGAGCACTGCGATTGCTCTCCATCTGAAACCATTCCACTAGCTGCAATTTAAAAACATAATCAACCCGGCAAACATTGCTAAGCAACTGGCTGTCGGTGCCACATCCCACCCTGTTAAAAGTATTTGCCCTCTCCATGACCTTCTGGCAAGGAGTTTTCTGCTCAGGCCTTGCCAGATTTTGTGTATTCAGCTATTGTTGGCAAGTCCAGATGCTTGGCTGGATTAGCAAACAGAACTCCAGGAAATCTTCTGCAACCATCCTGGTGAAGAACATTCCACAGTGGGGCTGTAAGGAGCAGCATTCCCACAACCCCAGGATCAGTACGGCGAGATGCTGGTCTCTGGGCATTACCACGGCCTGCACATCTCCAAGTCTTGGTGCCGCCACGCGTTGTACAGAGGGGATGTAAGATGGAGAGCAAATGTGTTGAAAACCTAGTTGGAGAGCAAGCTGCTTTGGGCAACAACATTTGGCTGAGAGGCTGAAGGAGAACCTGTTTGCCCATGGGGACATGCTCAAGAGGTGGGAAGACCCTCTCCAAAGTCTGCTGCCCCTCACACAAGCTTTCTTTGGGAACTTCAGCTGGGAAGGAGCGTTTTGGCACAGCTCCTGGCATGGTGGTGCCCCTGGTGTAGGGCCTATGCTAGGACACACCTTCCTCCATGGCCAGCTGGAGCAGAACTGAGGTCCACATCTTTGGCTTTGCTATCACACAAGAAAAGCCTGAGCACTTCCAGCCTGGCTTGCCCGAAGCAGTTTGCCATCAAAACCAAGTCTAAGCACAGCCTCCAGCAGGTCACACAGCCTGAGCCCTATGGGTTCCTCCCCATCTCTCATACTGGGTGTACAGAACCCCCTTGTAGGAGAGACCCCAAGCTGGACTCTCTTCACATGTTCTTCTTCCACAGCCACCAGCAACTTCGCCCTGCTCTCCAAGAGCAGACCACTCTCATCCACGCTTTCCCACCAGAGCATCACCTGTGGCAGTTCCCTGGACATCTGCGTCGCGAGCAAGGGCTTCTTTCCAGAGAAGCCTCTGCAAACTCTGCATCTCCTTCTCCTTGCCAACCACAGTGCCCAGACCCTTCTCCCTCCTCCATCCCACCCATCAGCTCCTGCCTCCCCCAGATCTCCCGGCAGCCCCATCATTTCCTCTGCGGCCACTCTAATGCTCGGCTAATGGTGCATCATCCGCAGCGGCCGCTCTTCGATAAATCAGAACCCAATTACCGGGTTAGGGAAATTGGAAGCAAATGCAATTAGCCCCAGCCCCTCCCCCGTGCTGTGCCCCTGGCCTCCTCCTTAATGAGGACTTTTTCTTTTGCGGGAGCGCTCAGAGCCGCGTCCGCCCGCTGGGGGACGAGGTGGCTGCCACCCCACAGCGGGGGTACGGCGAGGGGGAGACCCGGCCAGCCCTCACTTTTAATAGGGCAGATGGTTAATATCCCTGGCATTAATTCTCTCCAGGAATAGCGCGCTCCGCTCAGCTCCAACAGGCGTCCATCAGGGCTGACAGCTCCTCTCTGGAGAAAGGAGCATCTGGTCCTTACTATAAAAAGGAGCTAAAATAATAAATAAATAAATAAATAAATACGTAAGCACGTTGCTTGCTGGAGGACTGGTGCTGTTTGAGCTTTTCAGCCTAAATTGCCGCGTTCGGACTCGAAGAAGGGAAATTCAGAGTCAGGTCAGGATGCCAGGAGTTGAGTCACTCTGACCCGGGAACAAAGTGCTATGGTTGGGTCCAGGGCACAGCTCCCACCAGAGCAGGACTTCCCTCCAGTGGGCTTCCAGGAGAAGGCAGGAGAGGACAGCTGCTGGGATATGATGCCAGGAACAGCTCCTTTGGAAGGGACATCACTGGGGGTCAGGCATATGCTGTGCCCTCAAAGAATGAGGAGAAAAACTGCATTGAGGGAACCTTGCGGGTATTTCCCACACCAGCAGGACACCCCGGCATCACTCTGCCCAGCAGACTAAGAATTAACCCCACCGACCATCAACAAGCTGTCGCTGCAAAGGGCAGATTTTTGGGGAGGGACTCTACCAAGGAGTGGAGTGATAGGACGAGGGGTAACGGTTTTAAATCAGAAGAGGGGAGATTTACATTAGATCTCAGGAAGAAATCCTTTCCTGTGAGGGTGGTGAGACACTGGAACAGGTTGCCCAGAGAAGCTGTGGCTGCCCCATCCCTGGAGGGGTTCAAGGCCAGGCTGGATGGGGCTTTGAGCAACCTGGTCTGGTGGGAGGTGTCCCTGCCCATGGCAGGGGGTTGGAGCTGGATGATCTTTAAGGTCCCTTCCAACCCAAACCATCCCGTGATTCTATGATTTTCCCTGATGAGTTTGGAGGGGTGACTGGAGGGAGGTTACAGCTGCAGTCATGGCATGGGAAGGTGCACCAAAACTCCCACCCTGCCCAACTCACACTGACAGCAGCAGGCGACCACGGGTCCCACAAGGCAACTGCACTCCTCCCTGCCTCTCCCAAGAGGTCCTTTGGCTGTCGAAGGACTTTTCGAACCCCAACAGAGCTGGAGCAGCTAGTAACCCAACAAGTTCTTACCTTCCTCTCCCCCTCACTCACCAACAGCTCCTTATTACCCCCTTTAACTCCTCCCTCTGCAGAGAAAAGTAAGCGTGCTCAACGGTTATCTTACACCCCTTGCACCATCTTATCGCATCCTCTTGCAGAGCAAGAGTTCCCAGCACCAGTGAAGATTTAGCCCATCGTGGAGATGTGCTCTCACACACCCATTACTTTACTGAAAGGAAATAAAAAAAAAAAGGCTTTTCTTTTCTTTCCCTATGGTCCTGGAATAATTTATACAGGTTTAATTAATAGGTTTAGGACTGCCAGACATGCCAAGAAATCAAGTAAAGCAGAAGATTCAACGCTAAGAACACAACCCAGGCAGAACCACCCCCAAGCGCACCCACTGGGGGTGGGGGAAGGGGCCCAGACCCACCTAGCATCCCAAAACCGCCGCCCTGAAGAGGAACGGGACTATCCACCCACAGAATGAAGGTTCGTGAGGAAGATGAGGAGAAACCAGGGGTGAGGCAGAACCTGTGATGGCGGGTGTCGCGGACGGCGCGGTCACTGGGGATCCTCTCGCTCTCCCGTTGGTTAAAGGCATGGAGCCGGTACGGGTCCTCGCCGCCCTTCCACCTCCGGGCACTCAGGTACCTCCGCTCTTCAAACTGATCCCAAAGGTCGTCCCAGTCCACGTCTGAGCCCTGCGCGCACAAAGTCAGCCCCGTTAGAGAGAGGAGAGGTCTGACCCCGCTCTGGAGGTCCTCCTCAGCCCTGATGGAGGTCGGTCAGCCCTCCCCGGGCAAGCATCGCAAGAGCAGGCTAACAAGGAGCCTCATTAGGTCTTCAGGTTTTGGTTGCTTGCTTCTTTTTTTTTTTCCCCTAGGTCTTCAAACGGCATGTCAAAGAGAGCCTGCCAATTTGAATTTAAAATGACTAATTTGAAAACAAACTCAGGTCTCTGGTGGTTCCCCCTCTCAAACAGTGCCGTCTCGAGAAATATAAAAGCGCAAAGGTCTTGTTAAGGTTTTAATTTCTCTCCAGCAAAAAAAACCCAAAGGTATTTTACACCACATGCCCCCTCGCCCTTTCAGGTGGGAAAGGGCCATGAGATAGTAGCAGTTTCATCAAGCACGATGATCCCACCTTTCCACAGCCATACTCTAGCCCCAGGGCCAGCTCCGGCAACGGAACCCTTGAAGAAGGAAGCCATGGTCCTCCCAACCTGATGCCCCTCCATCTTTCCTGCAACAAGGCTCCCACCAAGGACTCCAGCCCTACCACAGGGAAAAGAACGGGCAAGCTCATGCCCGTGTGGTGTTCTCTCACTCCAAAAGGATAGAGGAGCTGTATTTCAGGGGCTACTCAACAGCTCCTACAGCTGCTGGGGGGTTTAAGCATCCCTCAGGAGTTCCTGAGCCAGCGAGCACCTGATAAGATCTCATCGTTACAGCAGCACAGCCTCTTTGATCTCAGCCCACGTGCAAGACGGAGAGATGCAAACATTTACAGACATCTCAGCCCCAAAGAAAATTGTGATCTTATCCAATAATTGATCTTTTCTTCTTTTCTTTTTTTTTTTCCACCCCCCCCTCCTCAGCTCACACCATCTCAAAGCCGATTTTGCCTGCTAATAGTGCAAAATGAAGCTTTTGAAACGGGTGATTTTTATCCCGTAATTGATTTTACTCACATCTGGCAGCATGCTCTCTCCAGTCATAGGAAGGGGAGGAGGGAGCAACGGCTCCTGCAAGCGAACCACGGCAGGACCAAGCTGGGCATCTCCAGCCACAAGATGCTCTACACCATCCTAGGCCACGGCAACAGGAGCACCCTCCAAAAGCCACCACAGCCCAGGGATGCAGGGTCATATTCTTCCTCACCCAGTATGACCCCATGGCCTTCTCAGGAGCTCCTCCAGCACCTACCCCAGTGCGGGGAAGATCAGAAGAAACCCCTGAGCCACCAGCCATACCAGGTAAAAGTTATTCCAGACCGGGAAAAACTTACTCAGAGCTGGAAGAAAGTTCTGAAACCAGTAAATTCACTGCAGGAGGTTCACAAGGAGGATGTGTGTAACCCACCCGCAAGCTTTCAGGAGGAGCGACGCACACAGGGTGATAAATATTGCTTATGGTTTTTTTTTTCTAAGGCATCTTGCAGAATGTGATTTACTGCCGCAGTAAAAGATCGGGGAAAAGTGAGGCGATTGCATCGCCGAGCCACCGACAGCCTGACGTTTATAAGATTCCACGATGACCCCAGGGGGGTCTGGCGCCGCTGAAGCAGCCGCCGTGCAGTTGCAGTCCCTAAATTTTAATGCTGCGAAGAAAAGCAAAAGTTGGTTTTACCAAACTTAATAAGAAGATGCATGGCTTTTAACAGCAGCCACATACCACTTCAGGCTGTTGGATGGACATGTATATTTACTTTTTGTAATGTGTTAAACCCAATAGCCTTGCATCAGCCGGAAGGGTGCAGCTGGGCAAGCATCCGATGGCTCTTGGGCTGGCAAATTCCTGCAGGAAGCCATGGTTCCAGGAAAACTGGAGCTTCTGCATGTGCTGCAAGGGCAGGGGGGGCTCTGACCAGGCCAGCAGAAGCAGGACTTGGTCCACAGGAGGGTCCTGACACCTGCTTTGAGGTCTGGGATGGCATCTCCCCAGCATCCATCCATCCCCACTACCATCCTGTTACTGCGAGTGGTCCAAGCGGTAAATGGATGCATAGAAAAACACCAGTGTCTCATCCCATGGTGTTTGTTTCTCATCCTGCCCTGCATATACCTTCCATCCAAGAGCTGCATTCTTGGTTGACACCACAGTGAATAACTAATACCTCCACGAAATCTGCATCTTGATCCCCCCAGGCTCTCCTTTTCCAGTCGAGGAAAGCTATCAGTAGGATGGTTCCTAAATATTGGCAGCTAAATATACACCTGAAATCAATAGCAACTGGACATCAAATAGAGATTAAGGAGTTGTTTTAACCACTACCTGGCCAAAGAGCTTTAGTTATAAAACAAGCTCAGGGATTGGGTTAACTTTCTTAACTTTTTTGGGTTAACCTTTGCAAAAAAATACCTGTGCATAACTGTGGGGGAAAGCAAGGCAGTGGCCTCAGATGAGAAGCTCCCAGCCACTCAAGCAGTGGGAGGCAGGAGACCACCCTGACCTCCACCCAGGGACTGTCCTGTTTGTCAGCACCTGATCAGGGATGGAAAAAAGCGAGTTTAAGTGGAAGGAGAAACCCCCTTCACTCACCCAGGGATGCCACAGCGGGTATGGGTTACTGGATAAGGTCTTCATCATCGTATTTCCGCCGTGTATTATCACCTTTTCCTCACACCAGAATTCTGTCTTGGGAGTTATTTAACTGATGTGCAGAAATCTAAATTTAATTTATTATGATCTAACTCACTTTAGAAGCCAAATTACCCTGCACTAGAAAAGGATCAAGTCAATACTCCACTTGCCTTTCTATTTATCTTCTGCAGGGCTCCTCTCTCCAAGTTTCATATTCATTTTCTCTCATGTACTGGTAATAAATTTTCATTTTTTTCCTTGGAATTAGGTAATTTCTCTTTCAACATTGCAGTTTAATGGCTGATATTAATTATAGGAAACACAGTCAATGCTTAAAGACTTGGAGAGACTCAATGAGTCTGCAGGAAAGAGAGGGGAAAAAAAAATACCCAAGGGGCAGCCAGCTGCTCTCTGCAAACAAGTGCCCCCCTTCCAACACTGTATTGGGGGGGGGATCAACGAGAGGGACCCCTCCAGGTGAGGAGACATGGACAAAACCCATCATGGAGAGGACCTCCTGCCTCAGACCAGCACCAGGCCAAGAAGAGAGCTCACTGAGAGCCTTCTCCTTTGCCAGCCCGCTAAAAGCAGACCCCCCCAAAACCACCCGCTGAAGGCACACCCCCCAAAAACACCCACTAAAGGCACACCCCCCCCAAAAAACTGCCCACTACCTCACCAGCAAAGGGCAAACAGCAAACCCCCCCGAGCAAGCACAGAGGCGGCTTTTCACCGCGACTGTACGTTAAAGATGGAAAGCCTCTCGGTGCAAAGATGTAATTCCTCATCTGCCTCTTAAATCACAGCTCAGAAACCCCAAAAAAAAAAAAAAAGGGAAAAAATAATATTAAAAAAAAATGGGGGTGGTGGTGCGGGGGGAGAGGAGGTCATTAGCAGTAAACCCACAATTTTCTGGCAACTGCTAATGCCTTGTTTATGTGGATTTCTGCGAATATGACATTTTAATGGCATAATAATTGTGTGATTAGAGTACAGCGGGGATCGCTGGAGCGGGGAGGAGGAAGGAGCGAGCCCGCCGGTGGCTGCTGCCAGCCCACGGGATGCTCGGGCCCCTCCTGCCTGTCCCCTCAGCCACCCCTCGCTGCCACCAGAGGCCAGGGCAGGCTGGACACCGGGCAAGGGGCCAGCGTGCTGTGGTGGTGAGGTGGCCCAACAGGGAAAGGGCATTTCGGGTGAAAAGCCTGGCTCAAGCGGAGCCGGGGGTGACCAGGGACAGGCAGGTCACACTGGTCCCCAAGGCCAGGAAGAGAAGAAAAAGAGTGGGTGGCATGAGCCAAAACCGGGCTCTGATTCACTTTCTTCTTTCCTGGTCCTGTTTTAAAATAGAGAACTGAAGCCTTGGCTAAAATAAAAGCCATTTTCCTTTTGGGGGTGCTCAGTGTTGTCGTTAGACCGAGGTGAATGGGACAGGCACCACGTGTATCCTTTCCGGAGGCAGCAAACCCCAAGGCTGGCTTTGCCAGGGAGCCCCAATATTTGGTCAGGCAAAGGGGTTTTGCAGGTGCAACGATGACCCCAAGAGGGGTCTGGCAGCAGCCAAATGTGCCTCAGCCCTCCTCACATCCAGCTTTCCCTGGAAAACCTCATCCCTGTCTGAGCTGAGCTTCCGTCGTGCCTTCCCTGGCGCTCAGGCATTAAATAAAATAGGAGGGAGGGAGAAAAAAAAAAAAATATATATATATATCAGCCTAGCAAAAGCTCCAATAAACAAGCAAAAATTCTGGAAACCTGGATGCCATTTGGCACGTTTCTGCCCATCCACGCTGGGTCGCAGGGGACATTTGGAGCACGTGTGCCCACTCGGTGCAGCTCGGGGGCATCGGGGGCGGAGGGCAATCTTTCAGTAGGAATTGCAACCAGGCATTACACAAATGAGATTTAAACATCTCGCTGAAGCACGAGGCCCGAGCAAGCAGGAGGTTCAATTATAGAGCTGTTACCGGCCGAGACGCTAATGCCATCTGAAAGGATTATAATGCTTCCAACAGGGCAGGGCTCATCCTTCCTCGTCCCCCGGGGCCGGCGCACGCACTAAGAGGGTCAGCAGCCCCAGAGGAGAAAGAAAGAAGGCAGCATCACACCGCCTCTGTCCTCCTCCCCGTCTCCCCAAACAGCCCAGGTGGAGCATCAAGACACAAGATCCATCAGTTGAGTTCACGCTTCACCCCGTGCATCCCCGTGGACTCATCCCCAAGATACAAGGGGGAGATGGACAGAACACCATGGCCATGCTCTTTGCCCTGTCTGAAGGGTGCGTGGTGCTGCCAACATCAGGCTGTGGGTCTCTGGAGAGCAGCCTTCACACCCATCTTTTGTCAGTGCGAGGTTGACGATGGACTAGATCTGAAAGGTTCCTTCCAACCTGGGCAATTCACAGAATCACAGAATCTTCTAGGTTGGAAGGGACCTCAAAGATCATCTTGTCCAACCGTCAACCTAACTGACAAAAATAGACACCCGCACATCAAACAAGAAGCATCACCATCACTAAACCATACCTCCCAGCACTACATCAACCTGTCTTTTGAACACCTCCAGGGATGGTGCCTCAACCACCTCCCTGGGCAGCCCATTCCAATGTCTGATAACCCTTTCAGTGAAAAAATTCTATGATTCTATGTCCTCCAGCACATCAGGTACTGCTCAACAGCAAACCATCACAGACCCTGGAAGGGTCACATCCCAGACCTCCTTTCTCTTAGCCCCCTTCTCCACACTGCACAGCCCCCAAGACAATCAAGCACTTAAATACAAACCTAAGCAACTCCAGGTGTTCGGAGGAGCCCACAGAAATCCCTGTTTAGATGCCTGAAGTTAAGTACCTGCTTAAGTGCTTCATTGGCTCAGTGCCCTCTTCTCCAGCTTTGCGCTGACACCAGCCATGCATCGGAAACGGATGTAGCTCTGGGCCTCAGCTATCATCCACCCTTAATTAGTCTTCTACCCAGTGGGGATTTTAGCTCCAGATCCTTTATTTGAGGGCTGTGAAGCTCCTCTTCCTCTTGCACTGGGACCTGGGTGGAACACTCAGGTGCACTTTGGTGGCAGCTCCTCTGGGACCCCACAGGAATGCACAGCAGACCCATGTCTGCCAGGATCCCACCCTGCCCCACGGAGGGCCAGCATCTCCCACTGCCTGGCAGTGATTTGCTGACTCTCCAGGGAGACTTGCAGATCTGAGTCTGCTCTGACCCTACTTGCTAGGGGAAGAAAGAACACACCAAAAAAAAAA
Organism: Calidris pugnax; assembly: GCF_001431845.1. Classification (NCBI taxonomy): domain Eukaryota; kingdom Metazoa; phylum Chordata; class Aves; order Charadriiformes; family Scolopacidae; genus Calidris; species Calidris pugnax. The sequence continues at coordinate 1,004,002 of NW_015090922.1, forward strand.
AAAATCAAATAAAATATTAATACGGATACCTAATTAAAGCAAAGCACTTCAGCAAAGTGTGTCCTGCAGCTGGGGTCCCTGGAGAAGCTCTGAGCATTCACCATTAAGCTTCTCCCTGCCAATGACCTTTCCCTGCTCGCGCACATCCACAAGCACGCTGCTCTATCTTCAAAGGATGGAACATTGCTGCCTCCTCCTCTGCTATCTCAGCAGGCAACATGAGTCCCTGAGGACCTTCTAGCAAGTGTCCCGCTTTCTTACTTAGCCCCGAGGCCCAGGTCATGCTATCACCACCCTTGCTAGGGTGGTCATCTAGTCCGACCTCCCCGCAGTCAGCAGGGACACCCCCAACTAGACCAGGTTGCCCAGAGCCTCATCTAGCCTCTCCTTGAAAATATCCAGGGAAGGGGCCTCAACCACCTCCCTGAGCAACTGTTCCAGTGCTCCACCACCCTCACAGTGAAGAACCCTCTCCTAATCTCCAATCTAAATCTGTTCCCCTCCAGCTTAAAGCCATTGCCCCTCATCCTGTCATTGCTGATCTTTCTAAACAGGGTCTCCCCAGCCTTCCTGTAGGCTCTCTTCAGGTACTGGAAGGCTGCTATTAGGTCTCCCCAGAGCCTCAGGAGACTTGACCCTCAGGACCTGGAAGAAGACTTGACCTTCAAGAATTACGGCTGCAGCCTGGAAGGAAATATCCCCATTCAGGCTCTGGAGAAGGCTCTCCAGTGCCCTCCTCTGAATGTCCCCATGCTCAACTAGCATCAGCACAGGCTGTTGGCCGCTAATTCAGTTCAAGGAGCCAACCTAGGGCAGCTGTGCCATCATTAAGTCGATCACAGCTAGAAACAGCTATTTGTGCCTCTTCTGGTCTGCATCTGCGGTAAGCCATGCACAGGGTCCGAAACACCCTCCAGAGGTTTAAATCTGCTAAAGTCTCCAGCCAAACACAACAGCATGAAAAGCCGCCAGAGAATTATTGACGTTTTTTCCAGTAAGGGCACCAAAGCTTCAGTTTTAAAAATGGATGGCCAGGGCAGCCACCAAAACGGGGGAATTTATTTGCAAATCAGGAGCAGGGGACACAGACTCGCAAGGAGAGAAAGATGACAGATTCATTGCTTTGATGAAAGGCCAAATTTTGTTTCCAGGGCTTCCCCTGAGGAGAAAGCAAGTCAGCTCAGAGTTCACGTGGGTTTATCAGCAAGCACTGGCCGTGCCGGCAGCCATCCCAGCTTAAAATATCTCCCTCCACCCCCTGCAGACAGCCTGGGCCTGAGCTTCACGCCTGGACCATGCTCCTATCTGCTGGCTGTAGCATCAGGACACCGTCCTGCGTCTGATGGGGGGGTGTCTGGATCTTTCCTGTGTTGCACACGCACACATTTACACAACTAAGACACCTACTGCTTCAGGCAACAGGGCTGAGAAAGGCTGGGAAGTGGCTATGCTCCCAGCCAGCCTCGCACGCCCCGGCCACATTCCCAAGGAACCTCCATGGTGATCTCCATCATCTGGTGATGGAGAACCCCTGTGGTGATCTGCATCGAGAGAAGCGTAGCCAGCAGGTCGCGGGAGGTGATTCTACCCCTCTGCTCTGCACTTGTGAGACCCCACCTGGAGTACCGTGTCCAGCTTTGGAGTCCTCAACACAGGAAGGACATGGACCTGTTGCAACGGGTCCAGAGGAAGGCCACAAAGATGATCAGAGTGATGGAGCACCTCTCCTATGAAGAAAGGCTGAGAGAGCTGGGGTTGTTCAGCCTGGAGAAGAGAAGGCTCCAGGGAGACCTTATAACAGCCTTCCAATATCTGAAGGAGCTACAGGAGAGCTGGGGAGGGACTCTTTGTCAGGAAGTGGAGACATAGGACAAGGGGGAATGGTTTTAAATTGGAAGAGGGGAGATTTAGGTTAGATACCAGGAAGAAATTCTTTCCTGTGAGGGTGGTGAGGCACTGGAACAGGTTGCCCAGAGAAGCTGTGGCTGCCCCATCCCTGGAGGGGTTCAAGACCAGGCTGGATGGGGCTTTGAACAACCTGGTCTGGTGGGAGGTGTCCCTGCCCAGGGCAGGGGGTTGGAACTCCATGATCTTTAAGGTCCCTTCCAACCCAAACCATTCTATGATCTCCAATGTGCTAAGGAACCTCCCGCCTCACTACAAGAGGAGCACAGGATCCTGTGACCTCTAGAGACAACCTCCAGCTACAAAATTCCCTGCGTTCCCACTGGGAAAGATGCTTTTCCTTCTCAGACCCCCAAAATCAGGTGCGCACGGGCAGATGTACAGAATTGTTTCGCTGTGTAAAGAACACAGACTTTAATTCTTTAAAATAATACATTAGCCCATAGGATAGCCTGACACATGAAGACAAATCCTGTATAATTAAAAAGGAAAGGAAGCCGATTATATCCTCCTGGAGAATATTGCTGCCTGCTTCTGTTTTATTTATACGTTACACTGTATAATGAGCTGAATATTTAGGAGGTCAGCACAAACCAAGCTGCTGACTGGAGAAAAGAGAAGGCCCAGCTCTGTCTGCGCCGGGAGCCAAGCAGAAGGATGGAGAGGATTTTTGGTCATCTTATCCCACTGCAGCTCCCCTGCTCTCAACAGCTTGTGCTCGGGCTGCATCAGCCTTCCCAAGCCTCCACCAAAAAAAGCTCCCCAAGAAAGGAGGAGGGAGGTCAGCCCAAGCCCACTGGTCTCCTGCTAACTCTTCCAATAGGTCTGCAAACACTAATTCTGGACAGCAAACAAGACTAAATTGGTCCTAAGAGTCTGCAAGAGAGTCTCTGCCTCCACTGAGGATTTTATGTTTTTAAGAGTTCAGCATTTTGTTTGGTTTGTGTTGTTTTTTTTAAAAAACAAACAAACAAACAAAAAAAACCAAAAACCCAACCAAACAAATTATAAAAAAGGGTGGAAAAAAAACAAAAAAAGAGGCCACTCCCACCAGCAGTGGGAGACCTGCCCTCCCCATCCTTCCCTGATGCCACCTCCCCCAAGAGTCTTTGCTCCCTTCCAGAGGGGGTCCCTTTGTCACCCCATCCCAGCCTTGCTGGGGTGCTGGGGGATGGCAGAGAGCATCTTTGCCACCCTTGTGCCACCTTGACTGGGGCACCACAGGCAGCCCCTCCACAGCCCATTGCCATCACTCAGTGCCACCTCCCGCCAACTGCATGGCGTGGGCAAGCCTTGAAGGTCAGCAGCAATTACAGGAGGCACTAATTGGGAAAGAAACGAAGGCAGCATCCCACATCCCCCCTGCACACCAGCTCATCCCCAGGACCATCAGAGGTCAAACGTGTTTGGGAAGAGCCTTGACCCACGGCGGGTAAATAGAGTGGTGAAAGGGAGCTTCTGCATGGACAGACGGTGGGTTTTTTTTTTTTTTCCTTCTGTGCCTTTTCAGGACAGACATGAGCTGCTTCCCAGCCATGAAGGTCAAACCCAGCCTTCCCAGGCTTCAGCAGGAGCAGCAGATGATTTAGTACTTAGGAGCCCAGAGCTGCAGCTCGGTCTCCAGCTGAGCTTTGCTCATCCTCCTGCGCGGAAGCCAAATCTCCCACCGAACCACAGAGCTTGAGCATCTCAGAGGTCGGAGAAGGTCTCCCCTCCCTTACCCATGGAGCTGTGGGTCCCACGTGCCAAGGGACAGCCCAGGATGGGGTGCACTGGGGGGAAAAGGAAGGAGGGGGGGGAAGGAAGAGGAATAGATCCAGCAGCCAGAGTCCTGCTCTGAACCTTTAAAAAGCAGGCTGCTAATCCCCAGCGCACCTCCGGAGCAAGGAAGGGATCGTGCTGTTAATACACTCGGCATCCTCGACCCGACACGGCCCTTTCGCAGCGGCAAAAGCCCAGGGTAATCCAGCTGGTAATTGCTTCCATGGGGATCTTTACATGGCTTTAGAAACTAATGCTACTGCCCTTCCCCGGGCAGCCGCCCTTCCAAGCCCAGCCACAGTGAGGGATAACAGCAGCGCATTAACGGGGAGGGAAAAGTGCCTCCAAGAGAGGGAAAGCTCAGCCTTCGTTTCACCTGGGTTTATTCTAACAGGGGGAAAAAAAAAAACAAACCCAGAGATGAGAAAAAAAGATATTAAGGCATAATAAAACAATTGCAAATAGACAAGGGAGTTAAATACATGGCTTTAGCTGTCTTCAGGAAGCCACCAGCTTGCCTTTCCCCCTCCCTGTGTCAGCCAACTGCTTTTGAATCATAGAATCATAGAATGGTTTGGGTTGGAAGGGACCTCAAAGATTATCTAGTTCCAACCCCCTGTCATGGGCAGGGACACCTCCCACTAGAGCAGGTTACTCCAAGCCCCATCCAGCCTGGCCTTGAACACTTCCAGGGATGGGGCATTAAGGAGCAGAGCTTTACCAAGCGGGCACCAAGGCACAAGCTGCTCCAGGGAAGGAGCTCAGAAAGGACAAGAAATGCCGTCAGTCAAAACTCCCCATTCCTGCACTCCATATCCAGCTCTGGAAGAGCCCCGGCCCTGGAGGCACCCCGGGGAGCATCACCTGCGTTGAGTAACTCCAGCACAAGGGCTCTTCTTTCTCTTCCCAACTCCTGCTCTTTGCAAAGTGGGAAAAGTGGAGGAAAACCATGGCTGGTGACTAATGAACCCCCTCCCAAGCCCTCTCAGAGAGGTTTCCTGGTGGACGCACGCCGTGCAGTGATGTGCTGTGGGCCAGCCCAGCCCAAATCACACCAAGCAGCTACCCTGGTACTGGGAGAGAAAAATCTCAGTCAGAGTATGACCTCTCCGACATATTTAAAAGCACCACCAGAAGATGTGCATTGAGAGGATGTAGGTGTCAGAGTGGGGTTTCCTGCAGCTGTGGGGTACAAACCCCTGGGGCATCCTGCAAACCCTCAACGCAGAGCCTGAGTGTGGGGACCCACCAGTGCCCACCTCTCAGATGCCACCCCACCAACAAAAAGCACCCAGGCTTCAATGTGACCCATCTCCTCATCTCAGACACACACACACACATTTTGCAGAGACCCAGGTGTTTCTGTAACCCCAAGCTGGTCCTCGACATGCAGGCGCGAAGGAGATGAAGCTCAGGTCACAGCGATGATGCTCCAGGGTGCATGTACTACCCATCCTCTCCCCCCAGCTCTCCTCAAGGAGAAATTAGATATAAAACATTTGTGACAGCAAGAACTGATCTAAACCTTTGATCCTTAGGTACCTGCTGCTGGAGCGTCTGCAAGATCCCAAGCCTGGGAGCGACATGACTGACAGCACCAGAGATACAGCAGCATAATTTAGAGCATATGTGTCAGCCCAACCTTTCCCTATCTCAGCTCAGTAATAGGAATAAAATAAATAAATAGAAAACCCTCGCTAGTGAAAAATGCACCATAACAAGGTACGGTGGGTTAGAAAATAAATAAGGCTGTCGAGAAAGGACTGCTGGCCACAAGCAGAGGGGTTGCAGGAGCCTCAAGAAAGGTGCTGTGCCCTGAGATGATGTGGGCTTAGCTGGGGATGGGGTAGACCAGAGGCAGAGCAGGCTGGTGTGACCTGGTCTGGGCAGATCTCCAGGGCCTGGTCACCTTCCAGCAGCACCACGCTGCTTCTTGCACGAGCAGACCCTGAGCAGATCTGTGGCCAGGCATGGGACACACAAGGTCCACGCAGCAGGGACAGCCCGAGGACAACACAGAGCTGGAAGCGAGGTCCAAAGCTCATAGGAAGGCCTGAGCAATATTGTAGGGTAAACCTGCCCCCAAAAATCATCCCTGTAGGAAGAGAAGAGACAGTACTGAGAAAAAAATCACAGCTTTTTCCGCAGCAAGGACCACCTTCTGCCACCCCCAAAGCCACTGCTTCCCTTGAGGGACAGGCTTAAGCAGCATTAAGCACCTTCCCAAAAAGAGAAGCAGGCAAACGAGCGTGGAGATGCACATCCCACCACCCCGTCCTGCTGTGCAGCACGAGCACAGCTCCCCACACTGCCAGGAAGATCAGAGATGCTAAAGGGAAACAGGAGGAGGAAGGGGAAAAAAAAACAAACCAACAAACCACAAAAAACCCACAACCAAAGCTGTAATTGGGCTTGTAGCAACCAACATCTGTAATCTGGAGGACAGCTGTGTTACCACCAAGGGACCATCAGTGGAGCTCTCATTCCCAGGAGGATGGTGGTTCAAAAAGCACCGCTATGGCACAGCCCGAGACACAAGACAACCTTCCCTTCCCCCTTTCCCTAACACATTGGCAACATCTGATCAGTATTTCTGCACATCTCTGGAAGCTAAAAAAAAAAGAAATAAATAATAAAAATAATTTGTACTGAAACCCACTCAAAATAAAAATAAAAACCAAACCCAACTGCTAAGTCACCTGCTGCAGCACACTCAAAACACCTCCTGAAAGCAGAGGGATCTGGATGGAAACCAGCAACCAGGCAGCAAGCTTTGTTGTTATTATCGGGGACAAATAATAAAATCTGCGTTTGGCACTGGTTCTCCCTCACACATACACACACGTTTCACTGCAACAAGGAAAAGAGGATTTTTGGAGTCACCCGTCGTGAAAACGCAGCGTGGAAGTCTTGATGATGCTCCTGATGGGGCACGCACCAGAGATGGTCACACACCAGAGCAAGCAAAAGCCTTGTGGAAGGAAGGGTGGGGAGCAGAAACCCTGTGGATGGGGAAGACCTGCCGAGGAGCAGACGTGCCACTCCACGGACCCTTCCCAAAAACCCAGCCATCAGCGCAGACGTTCTACCAACCACGGGGCGGGCAGGCTTGAGCACCTCAAACCACCTCAAACTGATGGCAGGTCCCTCTTGGGACCGGTCCTTCTGCAGCTGCTGCTGCCCATACCAATGCCGATGCCAGGGAGAAACACACCAGAAATCACTGCTTACACAAGCTAGGACTTCCTTTTCTCCTACGCAGGCAAAGGGAGTTTTAATCCCAAACCACCTGGGTACAGATGAGCATCTGAACGCATCCTCCCCCCTTTCTGCAGCTGAAGGAACATCTCCAGGGCAATGAAATTGGCCCCCAAAAAAGTGCTGAGAAACCCAAGAGGTACCAGTGGCTTGTAACAAGTAGGCTGGTGAACGTCTGTATGGCAGCGAGTTTCTGCTCTTGGTCTGCCAGCGATCTTTATGTCTGCTCTAAACCAGGGGCAATAATGCTCACTTAAGAGTCTCACGCTGAATTAATCGTTGCAAAGTGCTCTACGGTTCAGCGGCGAGAGGCAGGAAGGCAGCGCTCAGCACGATCCTGGCTGTGCTCAGCAAGACTAATGGTCTGTGCCGAGCTACAGTCCCTGGTAAGCTGTCTCCAACATCGCTTAACGCCCCGGAGGAGGTTGCACAGCAGCCCGGGCAGCAGGGATGCACGTTCCTGCCTGCTCTGGAAGGGAGGAACGGCAGCATCGTTGGCCAAGAGTCTCATCCCAGCCAGGTACGGCCGCTGCGGTTGTACCCCTGTGTAAGAACATGGCCAGCAGGTGGAAGGAGGTCATCTTCTCCCTCTACTCTGCCCTGGTGAGGCCACATCTGGAGCACTGTGGCCAGTTCTGGGCCCCCCAGTTCAAGAAGGACAGGGAACTGCTGGAGAGAGTCCAGCGGAGGCCACGAAGATGATCAAGGGCATGGAGCATCTCTCATATGAGGAAAGGCTGAGAGACCTGGAGAAGAGAAGACTGAGAGGGGACCTCATCAATGCTGAGCAATATCTAAAGGGCGGGTGTCAAGAGGATGGGTTCAGGCTCTTCTCAGTGGTGCCCAGTGACAGGACAAGGGGCAACAGGCACAAACTGAAACACAGTAAGTTCCATCTCAACATGTGGAAAAACTTCTTTACTGTGAGGGTGGCAGAGCCCTGGAAGAGGCTGCCCCCAGAGAGGGTGTGGGGTCTCCTCTGGAGACATTCAAAACCCACCTGGATGTGTTCCTGTCCATCCTGCTCTGGGTGACCCTGCTTTGGCAGGGGGTTGGACTAGATGATCTCTGAAGGTCCCTTCCAACCCCTACCATTCTGTGATTCTGTGCCCTGCCCACCAGGCTCCAGCCCTCGGTGCTTGTTATGGGGCTGGTTGTGCTCCCAAGCATCATTCCCCTCTGCCAGCAGCAGAGTAAAACCCATGCACGAGTCACCTGGAAGAGGCTGTTCAACAGCCCTGTCCCCTGCCCCGCTACTTAAATATCTACAAAAAAACAAGCAGCAAAAGCCTCATTATTCTAAAATATGAGTCCATGCTGCTAAAAGGCATGGGACCTTTGGGAGCAAGGTACACCAGGGCAAGATGCTCTTCCACACTGAGATGGGAAACAAAACCAGAAGGGGTTTGGTGGGGGCTCTGCTATGTCCACCACCATGGCTGAGCTCTGGCAGGCTCCTGGTGGCTTATCCCTCATCTTCTGCCCATCATCAGTGATGCTGAACAGGAAAGGGCATCAGCCAGCGCTACCGGAGCAGGGCTCTGCTGCCAGCACCAGCACTGAGCCCACCAGCCCCTTCCTTTCCGAGACAAAAGTGGTGAATGCAGGGAATAAAATTAAAATCCTTCCTTGTGTTTCTGTTTAACATTTCGCCCGTGTCAGAAGCAGCAGGGAAGACACATGGGAAACGTGAAGCCAGGAACCGCTTCGTCTCAATAGCAGGAGAAGCCAGAAGAAACACCGGGGCACCCAGGGCGAGCTCGGTGAGGCTCGTTTTAAAACGTTCCCTCCGCCAACGCGGACAAATATTTGAGCAAAAAATATTACAGAAAAATCCAGTTGACTCACGAAGAGCGAGCGCGTTAAATATAGAAAATAAATTAAATAATTAAAGGGCAAAAGAAATGGGATTTTAGCCCTGCTTTGAGCATGATTTTCATTACAGCCTTACACGATGAGCTCCCAAGCCGCTTTTAACCCTCCGAGTGGGTGAAGCAGATACAAATATTTGAGCAAAAAATATTACAGAAAAATCCAGTTGACTCACGAAGAGCGAGCGCGTTAAATATAGAAAATAAATTAAATAATTAAAGGGCAAAAGAAATGGGATTTTAGCCCTGCTTTGAGCATGATTTTCATTACAGCCTTACACGATGAGCTCCCAAGCCGCTTTTAACCCTCCGAGTGGGTGAAGCAGATGGCAAAGAGAGCTTTTGCCCTGCTCCCAGGAGATATTTCCCCCAATTTGGAAGCACAGAGCAGTGGGGCTGGCACAGGGAGCTCCCCTTGGCCACTGTCCCATCCCTGGGGCACAACCCTGCTTCACCCAGGGCTCCCCATCCCTTCTCCACACCCTGAGGGGGCAGCTAAAGGGCAGAGACAGTGGGTGCTTTGCCCACAGTGGCCCAGAAACTCTCCGTGGGATGCAAATCCACCTGGAATGGGCTATAAGCTGTTAGCCCAACTACTGGGCTCTCCCACAGCCGTGGGGGAAAAAAAGCTGCTTTTTTCCAAGCTTAAAAAAAAAAATAGTTAAAAAAACCAACCCAGCTCCAAATAGACTCAAAGATCTTGGGAGAGGCTGAAATTTAGGCTACAGATGTTATGGCCGGATCCTGTTATTGCCAGGAGCCAAGCCCTGCAATTTAAAGGTACCCTGGCACTAACCCACCCAAAACGTGGCTCCCGGCCCCGGCTGCTCTCACAAATTACACGCAGCAAAAAGGGCAAGCTCGAAGCATCTGCACCACTTTTGAGAGCTCAGCGCTGATCTGGAAAAGAATTTTACCCCCCTCCAGGCAGAGCAGGGCAGCTCCTTGCTCAGACCAGCAGGGAAGCCCGAGGTTGCCCAGGAATGAGAGCATCCACACTCTTCTCCCCTCCCAGAAATGATTCCCCAATATTAAAGCAGGGACCAAACTCGTGGCGAGACGGTGCTGGCAGGTACCCTCTACAGCTGGGGGACCAAGCCAGGCTGCTGGTCACACATTGCCACCAACCTCTTCCACCAACCTCCTCTCCAAAGCAAAAAGTCCTTTCCTCTTTCTGGAGTGACATCCCCAGAGGCTCCACTGCCACGATACCAGGGCAACCTGCCCAGCCCTCAGAGGTGACACAGGAGAAATGACTTGAAGACATATTTTTTTCTGGGCCTGTGATCAGGAGGTTGAAAACCAGCAGCATCACCTCCCTAAATAACACCTGGCGTCTGAGGCTGATCTTGCCAACAACCCCTTCCCTCTCAGCTACAGAAAACCTATATATAGGAAAACATACGTGTATATATATATATGACTTTCATATTATTTTGCCATTTCTAAAAAGTCTGGTAAAGCACCACGGATTCGTTTTTTCCCAAGCAGGAGACCCACATGCCCATGGCTAAGCAGTGCCCCCCCCTCGCTGAGCCACACTCCCTCAGTCTTCAGCCCCGGGCACCTTCCCTTGGTCATGGAGAGGATTAAATCACCGCTGCAAACTAATTGAAATATATCCAAAATATTCCTAAGCTTCATCAGGCCTAATCTTTCTATTTATGCCAGTATCAGCTTTACAAGGATGGCAGACAGAAGTATATGCCTCGGGCTGCCGGGCCACAAAAGGAGCAGCCCAAGCAGCAGGGACAGATACCAGCAGTTAATAACAGGGCTGCAGTTAATGGTTTGCAAATGTTTTATGAATGGCCTTCCGTCTTGCTCGATGGTGAACCATGCCTGTTGCTCACGTGGGGCTCCACATCACTATCAGAGCCACCAGTGCTACCCACGTCCCCTTCAACACACCCATAACACGCCGTGCTTGCAGCAGGACCACAGGGAAGGGAAGGTGATGTCTGGTGGCATCACTTGGTCCCCTCCTGGGGGACCGTGAAGCATCACTATGTCACTCTACACACCAACAGCATACAGCCAAGTGTCCCCTAAAGCATCTCCTCAACTCCTGGGGTGGCCACATTCCATCTGAAACACCAAAGTTTCCCACCCTTCCCCAGGCTATAGAGCGATCCTTAGAAAACCTAGTGATACTGAAAGTGGTGGTGTCTACTACAGGCCACCCCGTCAAGGGGAACCTACTGACAAAGCCTTCTTACTCCAGCTGCAGAAGAAGAGATGGCTCCTAGGACACCTTATTGCAGCCTTTCGGTGCATAAAGGGGGCTTATAAGAAAGATGGGGGCAAATTTTTTAGCAGGGTCTATTGTGCCTGGACAAGAGGCAATGCCTTTAAAAAAAAAGAGGGTACATTTAGACTAGACATAAGGAAAACCAAATTTTTTTACAAGGAGGGTGGTGAGACACTGAAGCAGATTGTCCAGAGAAGTAGTAGATGCCCCATCCCTGGAAACATTGAAGGCCAGGTTGGATAGGGCTCTGAGCAGCCTGATCTAGTTGAGGATGCCCTTGCTCATTGCAGGGGGGTTGGAATGGATGACCTTGAAAGGCCCCTTCCAATCTCCGTGGGATGCAAATCCACCTGGAATGGGCTATAAGCTGTTAGCCCAACTACTGGGCTCTCCCACAGCCGTGGGGGAAAAAAAGCTGCTTTTTTCCAAGCTTAAAAAAAAAAATAGTTAAAAAAACCAACCCAGCTCCAAATAGACTCAAAGATCTTGGGAGAGGCTGAAATTTAGGCTACAGATGTTATGGCCGGATCCTGTTATTGCCAGGAGCCAAGCCCTGCAATTTAAAGGTACCCTGGCACTAACCCACCCAAAACGTGGCTCCCGGCCCCGGCTGCTCTCACAAATTACACGCAGCAAAAAGGGCAAGCTCGAAGCATCTGCACCACTTTTGAGAGCTCAGCGCTGATCTGGAAAAGAATTTTACCCCCCTCCAGGCAGAGCAGGGCAGCTCCTTGCTCAGACCAGCAGGGAAGCCCGAGGTTGCCCAGGAATGAGAGCATCCACACTCTTCTCCCCTCCCAGAAATGATTCCCCAATATTAAAGCAGGGACCAAACTCGTGGCGAGACGGTGCTGGCAGGTACCCTCTACAGCTGGGGGACCAAGCCAGGCTGCTGGTCACACATTGCCACCAACCTCTTCCACCAACCTCCTCTCCAAAGCAAAAAGTCCTTTCCTCTTTCTGGAGCGACATCCTCAGAGGCTCCACCGCCGCGATGCCGGGGCAACCTGCCCAGCCCTCAGAGGTGACACAGGAGAAATGACTTGAAGACACATTTTTTTCTGGGGCTGTGATCAGGAGGTTGAAAACCAGCAGCATCACCTCCCTAAATAACACCTGGCGTCTGAGGCTGATCTTGCCAACAACCCCTTCCCTCTCAGCTACAGAAAACCTATATATAGGAAAACATACGTGTATATATATATATGACTTTCATATTATTTTGCCATTTCTAAAAAGTCTGGTAAAGCACCACAGATTCGTTTTTTCCCAAGCAGGAGACCCACATGCCCATGGCTAAGCAGTGCCCCCCCCTCGCTGAGCCACACTCCCTCAGTCTTCAGCCCCGGGCACCTTCCCTTGGTCATGGAGAGGATTAAATCACCGCTGCAAACTAATTGAAATATATCCAAAATATTCCTAAGCTTCATCAGGCCTAATCTTTCTATTTATGCCAGTATCAGCTTTACAAGGATGGCAGACAGAAGTATATGCCTCGGGCTGCCGGGCCACAAAAGGAGCAGCCCAAGCAGCCTCGCTGTGCCACACTCCCTCAGTCTTCAGCCCCAGGCACCTTCTCTTGGTCATGGAGAGGAGGATTAAATCACTGCTGCAAACTAATTGAAACATATCCCAAATATTCCTAAGCTTCATCAGGCCTAATCTTTCTATTTATGCCAGTATCAGCTTTACAAGGATGGCAGACAGAAGTATATGCCTCGGGCTGCCGGGCCACAAAAGGAGCAGCCCAAGCAGCAGGGACAGATACCAGCAGTTAATAACAGGGCTGCAGTTAATGGTTTGCAAATGTTTTATGAATGGCCTTCCGTCTTGCTCGATGGTGAACCATGCCTGTTGCTCACGTGGGGCTCCACATCACTATCAGAGCCACCAGTGCTACCCACGTCCCCTTCAACACACCCATAACACGCCGTGCTTGCAGCAGGACCACAGGGAAGGGAAGGTGATGTCTGGTGGCATCACTTGGTCCCCTCCTGGGGGACCGTGAAGCATCACTATGTCACTCTACACACCAACAGCATACAGCCAAGTGTCCCCTAAAGCATCTCCTCAACTCCTGGGGTGGCCACATTCCATCTGAAACACCAAAGTTTCCCACCCTTCCCCAGGCTATAGAGCGATCCTTAGAAAACCTAGTGATACTGAAAGTGGTGGTGTCTACTACAGGCCACCCCGTCAAGGGGAACCTACTGACAAAGCCTTCTTACTCCAGCTGCAGAAGAAGAGATGGCTCCTAGGACACCTTATTGCAGCCTTTCGGTGCATAAAGGGGGCTTATAAGAAAGATGGGGGCAAATTTTTTAGCAGGGTCTATTGTGCCTGGACAAGAGGCAATGCCTTTAAAAAAAAAGAGGGTACATTTAGACTAGACATAAGGAAAACCAAATTTTTTTACAAGGAGGGTGGTGAGACACTGAAGCAGATTGTCCAGAGAAGTAGTAGATGCCCCATCCCTGGAAACATTGAAGGCCAGGTTGGATAGGGCTCTGAGCAGCCTGATCTAGTTGAGGATGCCCTTGCTCATTGCAGGGGGGTTGGAATGGATGACCTTGAAAGGCCCCTTCCAACCCAAACTACTCTATGATTCTGTCAAGGCGTTAGCCTGCTGCTTTTCCTGCCTCCCTCCAACGTGAGGCATTAACCTGCTGCTTTTCCTGCCTCCCTCCAACGTGTGCGGCTCAGTTTTTGTTTTACTCCCGAAGTCTCCACATCCTGCAAACCAAGTGTAGCTGAAACTGAAATGGAAAAGTAAACCCACCTATCGACAAAAATCAAAGCACTGCACTGCCAAAACTGAGTGACACGCACAAAGCAGGGAGCTTAAACAGGGAAGGGGGCAGGGGGGGGAAAAAGGGAAATTACATTTTTCATGTTTTCTTTCGTAATAATCCGAGAGACGGGTAATGACACTGGAAGGTGAGCTCCCCTCGGCCCAAGGAGACGTGGCTGTTTATGAAACCATCTGGCTGTCAGCGGCTCCAACGCCGGGCGAAGGGAAGGTGTAAATGGCCACTGCCACACGTCGCTGTGCCAGCCACAGCCAGGAGGACACGGGCTGGCAGCAGCCCTTTGGGCTGGGAGAGGATGCTCTGCCCTCCACCTGGCAAAAAAACCAAAAAACCAGAAATCCTCTGCATTATAGGAGACCTTATAGCGGCCTTTCAATATCTGCAGGGGGGGGAAAAAGGGAAATTACATTTTTCATGTTTTCTTTCGTAATAATCCGAGAGACGGGTAATGACACTGGAAGGTGAGCTCCCCTCGGCCCAAGGAGACGTGGCTGTTTATGAAACCATCTGGCTGTCAGCGGCTCCAACGCCGGGCGAAGGGAAGGTGTAAATGGCCACTGCCACACGTCGCTGTGCCAGCCACAGCCAGGAGGACACGGGCTGGCAGCAGCCCTTTGGGCTGGGAGAGGATGCTCTGCCCTCCACCTGGCAAAAAAACCAAAAAACCAGAAATCCTCTGCATTATAGGAGACCTTATAGCGGCCTTTCAATATCTGATGGGTGCCTATAGAAGAGCTGGGGAGGGACTCTTTGCCAGGAAGGGTAATGATAGGACAAGGGGAAACTGTTTTAAATTGGAAGAAAAAAGATTCAGATTAGATCTCAGGAAGAAATTTTTTTACTATGAGGGTGGTGAGACACTGGAACAGGTTGCCCAGAGAAGCTGTGGCTGCCCCATCCCTGGAGGGGTTCAAGGCCAGGCTGGATGGGGCTTTGAGCAACCTGGTCTGGTGGGAGGTGTCCCTGCCCATGGCAGGGGGTTGGAACTAGATGATCTTTAAGGTCCCTTCCAACCCAAACCATTCCATGATTCTATGATTATGGGGAGGAACAGCAGTCTGTGGTTCATAGGGTTTGGGTGTTGTGGGTTTTTTTTCATTGTATGTAACTTGTTTATTTACAAAGAGGTTTATAAATCATTTCTTTCTCAAAAGTGGGCACCAAGTAACGGCTACAGGAGAGCACTTCTTTGCTTTTAAGGAAGCGTCGCACAAAAGTGATCAGATCTATTTAATAGGCTGTTGAAACAGTGTAACACCAGCCTCTTTCATTATCCTGGTTCCTAATGATTTCATTAAGCAAAGAGCCGGAAGGAGATCGACTCGGCATTCCTGGCCTCTGCAATTATATTCTGCTCAGACACAAGCAGGAGCTACATCCAAACAGCAACAGGTAGGATAATATTTAATGCCCGTCTCTTCCCCTTGACATTCGCTGGTTTGAAATAGAGTCCTAGTGCCATTTACCGGCAGTGAAACTAATAGGATTCTGTAAAAATCAATCCATAACGCACAGACGCTGGAATGAATGGTTTCCTTTCTCTTCAGCTTAAGGGAGGGCTCTTTTACGGATAACTATATGCCGGCATAAAAATACCAGGAACAACTTTTCCAAGTCTTCATTAAATTCACGGGGATTTTTGCAGAGAAGACTGCTTTAAAAGCAACTGCTATTTCACACTCACAACTGCAGCTCGTTGTTAACCGCAAACCTCAACGAGGGGCAGGTTGTGGGCATCACGACTGCATCATCTTCCCCATGGGACACCAGAGCCGAGCCCCACACCCAAGACAGGAGCTACTGAACTGAAATGACATGCCACCATCCACCAGTATCCCTGTCCCTTCTCCAGCAGCCCCCCACACCCACAAAAGGACACTGCTGACGGCAAAACGCTGCCCAGATCCCAAGAAAGCAGCAAGGCCGGGGGGCTGCTGGTGGTGGAGGGTCTCCAGACAGAAGAAATAAGTTAATTAACTGAAAGTAAGTGCTTTTGGGCAGGCCAAAGTGAATGTTTCTTCATAAAATATTTAATAAAAGTGAATGAAAAAAGAAAAAAAAAAAAGAAATATTTCTTCCTTGCCCAACTCACTGTGCTAATGGCAGGAGGGGGTGGGTTTGGAGGAAGAAAAAAGGACCGTGTCACCTGTTTCTCACTTCTGAAAACAAAAGTTTATCAGAGCAGCCTGAAAACTGACAGATTATTCAGATTTCCGCCTCCACAGGGGTATTTCTTCCAAGACCACTTTCCTGACAGAGCTGCAATAATTCCTGCCCCAGAAGCGAGATGAGGATGCCAGGAAAACACCTACGTTGCTCACTGAACTAGCTCTGCATCCCCTTCTCCACAGCCCTGCAGGCTCTGGGCTCAGCCTGAAGTCCCATTTTGTGGTCCCCGGCCCCCCTGCTTGCAGGCAGGGATGCTGCCCCATGGCTTCCCCCAGCATCATCCCACCTGGATCTCATTTCATTGGTACCACTCGGATGCAAGGACTCTGCTGGCTCCAAGGGCCGAAAATAGATGGCTGGATAAGAGCCAGTTCAGAAAAATCACACCTCTGATCCCCAGGGGACATCAGCTGCCAGGCTTTCCTCACCAGAGGAGGAGAAGACAGTGACCCACAGACCAGCTCTGCTGGTCAGTAACACCGACACCCCTCGGTTAGTCCACTGGGAAAAGCCAAAAGGCAGAAAGCCACTAGCACATCACTGGATCCTCTACCAGGAATAATTTTCCATTGGGCTTACAACTATCTCAAACATAAATCGGGATAAAAGGAAACCCGTACATCCAAGCCCTTTGTACCTCTGCAGCAATCCCTCTTGTCTCCGGCAGCTTAACATCTCCGGAAAGATGTAGCTCTGCTGTAGGAAAAATAGCTCCTAAAGTGCTCCCGGTTGTGACAGATCCCAAGGAGCGCGGCAGAAGTTCACCACAGCCTGCTGGCTGACAGCCAGGCTTGCAGAATTGAATTTCACCTCACCCTCTTTCACCTCCTCCTTCAGCTACGGAAGCTTTTCTCCAGCTCTCCTTCCTTACAGTTTGCTTCCAAGGGAGCAGGATGACAGTGGCATTGCTTTTTCCTCCATATCCAGCCCCAGTACCAACCAGACACCTCACCCAGTACCTTGCCTCCACCATGGTCCATGAAGGTGCAAAGATCCTCACGCTGGTTGGCTACACGCAACTCCTTTACGAGTGATGTTCTTCCCTAATTTTTAGCCAGTGAGTGACCATCCTGAGTTACAAAACCTTTTTTTTTTGCCATCTATATTCCTCCTTTTATAAAAGCTGTGGCTGAGGTTGGCCACGTAGACATCAAATCCTCCTGCTGCCAGCCATCAGGTGCTCGACCCCACAGATGCCTGGCGGGAGCAATGTCCACTGGTGAAATCCCTCTCTCTCCTCCTGCAGGTAACTTTCCTTGTCCCACCTTCATTTATCCCAAGCCAGCATCCATCCCAGTGAGATGACCAAAACTCAGCAGCATACTCAAGGTTGGGACAAGCTCACAACTTCATCAACATAACTAACTCTTCGCTTTCGCCTCCGATTTCTGCTTTCCTCCCCCCACCCAAGAATGACAATTCTCCCATGATTCTAGCTAAATTTAGCGCAGTTTTAGTTAATTTGGCTAAGATTTCGCTAAACTTAGCTAAGTAGCTTATTTTACAAAGCAGCCTCCCATTAAATCTTCCCGTGCCTCGAAGTCCCCGTCTATAAAAAGAGAATCATTATCACCAGTTTGTCTCCAGATGACAGGGGCTTTAAATCACTGCCACCCGACATCTGGTTTGTGGCCCACGGGGAACTGCCAGGCTTCGTTCAGCTCCGAGTGGATAATTACCCACCGGTGGGGATACCACCAGCTCAGCTCCAAACACCCTTCTCCTTGGCCCCAAAACACGAGGCCAGGGCTGAGGGACACGGTCTGGGAAGCTCAGGGACCCAGAACCCGCCGCCGTCGCTTGCAGAAATCAGTAAGGAGGCTTAAGCCTTGGGGGCTGTCAGCCTTTCACCAGCAGAAAAGCGCTTTAAAATTTTAAAAAAAAAGAAAAGAAAAAAAAACCCAGGTAAGGCAGGCTGCAAATGGAGAGGTTGCAACCTTAAGAGCTGCAGAGACATTCAAACAATAGTATCTCAGCTCAAACCTTCCTCACAGCCCGTAGACGGCGAGACTATAAATTGGTCTCTGATTTAGCTCCATTCGGTGCCCTCTATTCAGCCCCACGCCTCAGCACGCACTGCGGATACCAGCTTTCATCCTTATCTCCCCCAGCCATTAGCTGCTGTCAGCAAGCTGGGGGCCGGGGGGGGGAGGAGGTGGGGTACCAGAGCAGCTCTGCAGACACAGGAACCCCCTTTTCCTTCCCCAGCAGGTCCCGTTGCAGCACCTCAAGTCATCGCCAGGACTATGCTGCTGAGCCTAGGGTAGGTATTTCATTAGGGTCGAGGTAGGCATTTCATTTCCTAACCCATATGTTGTTGAATACACCTTTCCCCCCCCCATTTTTCCCCCCTTTTTTTCTCTTTTTTGTTTTTTAATTCACATTACAGCCACCATTTATCTCCTCAGCCATGGGAGCCTGGCAGGACAAGAGGGAATGAGACAGGGCAGAAAAACCTCATAGAATCATAGAATCATATGGGGTTGGAAGGGACCTCTGGAGATCATCAAGTCCAACCCCCCCACCGGAGTGGGTCTACCTAGAGCAGGTTGCACAGGATCTTGTCCAGGAGGTTTTTGAATGTCTCCAGAGAAGGGGACTCCACCACCTCTCCGGGCAGCCTGTTCCAGTGCTCCTCCACTCTCACAGTAAAGAAGTTCCTCCTCATATTTAGGTGGAACTTCTTATACTCAAGTTTGTGCCCGTTTCCTCTTGTCCTGTCACTGGGCACCACTGAGAAAAGACCAGCCCTGTCCTCCTGACTCCCTCTCTTTAAGTATTTATAAGCATTGATCAGAAAGATCCCAAGAACCAAGAGCACCAATAGCACAATTTTCCTCATTCTTTATTGCGGGAAGAGCCCGGCGATGCTGGGACAGATTAAGAGGGGAGGTTTGAGGCTGAGCACTCAAGGAGCAGAGGAGATTTGGGCAAGACATATTTTTTCCCCCCCTCTCCTTAACCAGGCAGCAGAGAAACCTTCTCCATCAGGATCGACTTGGAGCGTTTCTTGCTAAGCACCTAATTCGTTTCTCCCTCCTCCTAATGAGCGGCGTGACAAGCTCAAAAATCAATGGAGGCTCGGCGAAGCCTGAGCAAAGCCTCCTGCCGGCGCCCAGCCAGGCGTCCCCGCCGCGCTGCTCTCTCTAACCAAAACCGACGGGGGAGCGATTAACCGACAGGTTCGTTAATGGCCACCTCGTCAGGTCTCTTCTCACCAAGACCCTGTAAAGGAGTCATTTATGGGGGTGCCAGCCTTTTCCCTGTCGATACCAATGCAGAAAAGAAGGGCTGAGGCCACCGCGGCACCTCCAGGAACCTACCTTTGGGAAAACCCCAACGTTTCCCCATGGAAACATTGTCCCCCCAATGTTCGACTCAGCACCCCTCTTCCAGACACCCATGGGCCCTTCAACACCCCCAGTCCCACAACCTAAAACCAAGTCTCTATTGCCAGATGGATGCTGCACATTTTGGGGCGGAACGGGAAGCACTGGGACACCTCTGAGATGAGCCTCTGGTGATACTTGTGGTTGAGCAGGGAAGCAGGCAAGGAGGAGAAGACACAGCCTCAGGGGACTAGGAGGGATGAAGAGTGAAGCAGGGTACCAAAAAACTGCTTTTAGCTCTTTTCCCTAAAATACCCAGCATGCTGAAGCCCCCAGTGTGGTGGCTTAGGCTGGGTGTGAGGGACGAGGCTTTGATGGGGACCCGTCTGCATCCCAGTCCCAGCCAAGGAAACCTGGGAGATGGGACAAAGGCATGGGCATGGCAGGGAACGGACGCCCCCCAAACTCAACACCAACTCATCCAAAACAATCCAACAGGGAGAAGCTTTCCCCCCAGCACCCAGAAGAGATGAGGATGGATTGGGGACCTTCCACCATAAGCAGCTGGTGGCTTCTGGTGGTGATGCCCTGCCGTAGCACCCTGTGCCGCTCCCTCAATTTGCTGCGCTACCAAGTATATAGAGGTATATCTATACATAAATATATATACATATGTATATGTCACTCAGCACACTGTTTTCCCATCGGTGTTGGAGAAGAGCAGGAGGAGAAGCGGCGCGTACAGCAAAGCTACATCCCCCCTGTGTTGCCCTGACCCCCTGGTTCCTTTCCCTGGCAGCACCCGTGCCCTTCTTCTCTTAACCTCTCTGCCAGAGGCTCGTTTCCCTTGTTCTCATTCCATGGCTCTGAGCCATTCCCTCTGTGTTTTGTTTGCTTAAACAACAGTGCCCGCTTAAGAGATGGAGGAAAAAAATAAAAAAATTAAAAAATGGAAAAAAAAAAAAAATAAAAAAATTAAAAAAAAAAAAAAATAGAAAGTGAAAAGAAGAAAGAAGTGAGAAAAAAAAAGAAAAAGGAAAGCATGAAAAGAATATATAAAAAGGAAGAACAAGAGGAAGAGAAAAAAGGAAAAAGGAAAAGGAAAAAGTGAATAAAAAAAAGCAAAAGCTAAAGAAGAAGTAAAAGAAAGAGAAAACTGAAGAGAAAATATAAGAAAAAGAAAATGAAAACAAGGACTAGGAAAAAGCCAATTTAAAAAAAGAATGTAATGAATAAAAGTTTTAGCTGGAAAATAAAGATCTATGTAAATTGGATTTTAAAATTATTTGCCTAAAATATGTTGTGTTTTTTTTTTTTTTTAAAATGCCAGAAGTTAATGTGTTTCAAAGTATTTTAGTTGATTTTTCAACTTTAGTCACCCTCCTGCACC
>NW_015090922.1:1041524-1045567 GCF_001431845.1 Calidris pugnax
AGACATCAAATCCTCCTGCTGCCAGTCATCAGGTGCTCAACCCTGCACATGCCTGGCAGCAGCAATGTCCACTGGTGAAATCCCTCTCTCTCCTCCTGCAGGTAACTTTCCTTGTCCCACCTTCATTTATCCCAAGCCAGCATCCATCCCAGTGAGATGACCAAAACTCAGCAGCATACTCAAGGTTGGGACAAGCTCACAACTTCATCAACATAACTAACTCTTCGCTTTCGCCTCCGATTTCTGCTTTACTCCCCCCACCCAAGAATGACAATTCTCCCATGATTCTAGCTAAATTTAGCGCAGTTTTAGTTAATTTGGCTAAGATTTCGCTAAACTTAGCTAAGTAGCTTATTTTACAAAGCAGCCTCCCATTAAATCTTCCCGTGCCTCGAAGTCCCCGTCTATAAAAAGAGAATCATTATCACCAGTTTGTCTCCAGATGACAGGGGCTTTAAATCACTGCCACCCGACATCTGGTTTGTGGCCCACGGGGAACTGCCAGGCTTCGTTCAGCTCCGAGTGGATAATTACCCACCGGTGGGGATACCACCAGCTCGGCTCCAAACACCCTTCTCCTTGGCCCCAAAACACGAGGCCAGGGCTGAGGGACACGGTCTGGGAAGCTCAGGGACCCAGAACCCGCCGCCGTCGCTTGCAGAAATCAGTAAGGAGGCTTAAGCCTTGGGGGCTGTCAGCCTTTCACCAGCAGAAAAGCGCTTTAAAATTTTAAAAAAAAAGAAAAGAAAAAAAAACCCAGGTAAGGCAGGCTGCAAATGGAGAGGTTGCAACCTTAAGAGCTGCAGAGACATTCAAACAATAGTATCTCAGCTCAAACCTTCCTCACAGCCCGTAGACGGCGAGACTATAAATTGGTCTCTGATTTAGCTCCATTCGGTGCCCTCTATTCAGCCCCGCGCTGCGGATACTGGCTTTCATCCTTATCTCCCCCAGCCATTAGCTGCTGTCAGCAAGCTGGGGGGGGGGAGGTGGGGTACCAGAGCAGCTCTGCACACACGGGAACCCCCTTTTCCTTCCCCAGCAGGTCCCGTTGCAGCACCTCAAGTCATCGCCAGGACCGTGCTGCTGAGCCAAGGGTAGGTATTTCATTAGGGTCGAGGTAGGCATTTCATTTCCTAACCCATATGTTGTTGAATACACTTTCCCCCCCCCATTTTTCCCCCTTTTTTTCTCTTTTTTGTTTTTTAATTCACATTACAGCCACCATTTATCTCCTCAGCCATGGGAGCCTGGCAGGACAAGAGGGAATGAGACAGGGCAGAAAAACCTCATAGAATCATAGAATCATATGGGGTTGGAAGGGACCTCTGGAGATCATCAAGTCCAACCCCCCCACCGGAGTGGGTCTACCTAGAGCAGGTTGCACAGGATCTTGTCCAGGAGGTTTTTGAATGTCTCCAGAGAAGGGGACTCCACCACCTCTCCGGGCAGCCTGTTCCAGTGCTCCTCCACTCTCACAGTAAAGAAGTTCCTCCTCATATTTAGGTGGAACTTCTTATACTCAAGTTTGTGCCCGTTTCCTCTTGTCCTGTCACTGGGCACCACTGAGAAAAGACCAGCCCTGTCCTCCTGACTCCCTCTCTTTAAGTATTTATAAGCATTGATCAGAAAGATCCCAAGAACCAAGAGCACCAATAGCACAATTTTCCTCATTCTTTATTGCGGGAAGAGCCCGGCGATGCTGGGACAGATTAAGAGGGGAGGTTTGAGGCTGAGCACTCAAGGAGCAGAGGAGATTTGGGCAAGACATATTTTTTCCCCCCCTCTCCTTAACCAGGCAGCAGAGAAACCTTCTCCATCAGGATCGACTTGGAGCGTTTCTTGCTAAGCACCTAATTCGTTTCTCCCTCCTCCTAATGAGCGGCGTGACAAGCTCAAAAATCAATGGAGGCTCGGCGAAGCCTGAGCAAAGCCTCCTGCCGGCGCCCAGCCAGGCGTCCCCGCCGCGCTGCTCTCTCTAACCAAAACCGACGGGGGAGCGATTAACCGACAGGTTCGTTAATGGCCACCTCGTCAGGTCTCTTCTCACCAAGACCCTGTAAAGGAGTCATTTATGGGGGTGCCAGCCTTTTCCCTGTCGATACCAATGCAGAAAAGAAGGGCTGAGGCCACCGCGGCACCTCCAGGAACCTACCTTTGGGAAAACCCCAACGTTTCCCCATGGAAACATTGTCCCCCCAATGTTCGACTCAGCACCCCTCTTCCAGACACCCATGGGCCCTTCAACACCCCCAGTCCCACAACCTAAAACCAAGTCTCTATTGCCAGATGGATGCTGCACATTTTGGGGCGGAACGGGAAGCACTGGGACACCTCTGAGATGAGCCTCTGGTGATACTTGTGGTTGAGCAGGGAAGCAGGCAAGGAGGAGAAGACACAGCCTCAGGGGACTAGGAGGGATGAAGAGTGAAGCAGGGTACCAAAAAACTGCTTTTAGCTCTTTTCCCTAAAATACCCAGCATGCTGAAGCCCCCAGTGTGGTGGCTTAGGCTGGGTGTGAGGGACGAAGCTTTGATGGGGACCCATCTGCACCCCAGTGCCAGCCAAGAAAACCCGGGAGATGGGACAACAGCATGGGCATGGCAGGGAACAGACGCCCCCCAAACTCAACACCAACTCATCCAAAACAATCCAACAGGGAGAAGCTTTCCCCCCAGCACCCAGAAGAGATGAGGATGGATTGGGGACCTTCCACCATAAGCAGCTGGTGGCTTCTGGTGGTGATGCCCTGCCGTAGCACCCTGTGCCACTCCCTCAATTTGCTGCGCTACCAAGTATATAGAGGTATATCTATACATAAATATATATACATATGTATATGTCACTCAGCACACTGTTTTCCCATCGGTGTTGGAGAAGAGCAGGAGGAGAAGCGGCGCGTACAGCAAAGCTACATCCCCCCTGTGTTGCCCTGACCCCCTGGTTCCTTTCCCTGGCAGCACCCGTGCCCTTCTTCTCTTAACCTCTCTGCCAGAGGCTCGTTTCCCTTGTTCTCATTCCATGGCTCTGAGCCATTCCCTCTGTGTTTTGTTTGCTTAAACAACAGTGCCCGCTTAAGAGATGGAGGAAAAAAATAAAAAAATTAAAAAATGGAAAAAAAAAAATAATAAAAAAATTAAAAAAAAAAAAAAATAGAAGGTTTGCTAATAGGAGAGATTTAACTCTGCCTTTGAATCTCCTGGCTGGAGGGGCTTCACACGCTGTTCCAGGCAGCATCGGTGATTTAACCATCGGTGCGATGCGATTGCAAACAGCAGCAGAGCCCGCAGGAGTCACGCTCTCTCTAACAGCATGAATATTAAGGGCATTTAACGGCCCTTGTAATCACGCCGTGGCTTCGTGCAAGAGCACAGCCAGGCAGCACGAGGGAGGGCACTAAACCACGCTGCCGGGCTGCCAAACTCCACCGCGCTCCTTTGCCGGCATCCAAAAATCAGCTCCACTTACAGAAAAAAGCCAGCACTGGCTTCCCAGGACCTTCTCTCAACAGCCCTTAAGCACGTGCTGGGATGAACTGGGTGGCTTTAAAGACTCCTTCAGCAAAAGCTGGCCCTGCGTGGGAGTTGGGTCCCCATCAGACAGAATCACAGAATCTTCTAGGTTGGAAGGGACCTTAAAGATCATCTTGTCCAACCATCAACCTAACTTTGACAAAAATAGACACCCACAAACCTTAAGACCTTGGGCAAATCAATCTCCCATACCTCTGTCTGATGCACTGGGAAAGGATTACCAGGGGAGGAGAAGAAACCCTGAGCACAGCAT
Source organism: Calidris pugnax (assembly GCF_001431845.1). Taxonomy (NCBI): domain Eukaryota; kingdom Metazoa; phylum Chordata; class Aves; order Charadriiformes; family Scolopacidae; genus Calidris; species Calidris pugnax. The sequence continues at coordinate 1,045,311 of NW_015090922.1, forward strand.
GAGTTTTCCTGCGCCTCAGGACTAGGGATGTATCATACTTTTCAGGTCAAGTGTTAGTCTGTTCTCAAAGGAAAAAGCTCCCCAGCTTCTACCCTTTAAAAGTTTTTTACTCTTTTATTGGATTAATATCATTCTGAAAAGTTCCTCACCATTTTGATGCCAAAATGGCCAGTTATCTATTGCAACCTCCTGTGACGAAACGCCTGTCAACTACAGCCACTCCTGCCCTCCAGACTTGAAACACAGTTTCTGGAAAT
>NW_015090922.1:1045592-1059143 GCF_001431845.1 Calidris pugnax
GGGGGAGAAGTGGGAATTCATCTGCTTTTTCTTCCAGATAAAATAACAGCTGCTACTGCTGCCTGAAGATGGGGAGAACATCGTGGGACCCAAGCCTGCATCCAGGAAGAGAGATGCTGGGTTGCCCAAGGCCATACACACAGCTGGTGCTAGTGCCCAAACTGGTGTTAATACCAGGAGATCTGCATCAACAATTAGTCCAACCAGGTGGCTATTCACATCTAGAAACTCAGAATTAATGTGGCTGGGAGATGGTCCCATCCCTGGAGGGGTTCAAGGCCAGGCTGGATGGGGCTTTGAGCAACCTGCTGTAGTGGGAGGTGTCCCTGCCCAGGGCAGGGGGTTGGAACTAGATGATCTTTAAGGTCCCTTCTAATCCAAACCATTCTATGATTCTAAGGAGCAGGCAGTTTTCAGCTGGACTAACACCTGCATTGCTGGGTGCTCCCACCTCCCTGGTTATTTCAGTGCAGCCTCTGCACCGGAGGGAAGGGAAATAACTACCCAGCCTTTCATTCACACCTTTAATTATTCAGCTTATATCGATATAAAATTAATTGAAGCAGAATGAGCTTTTATCCCAAATACAGGTGCCCACACGCTGGCATCGCTGAGATTAAAAGGTGCAAATTACACTTTATTCAATGAGCTTGTTTCCAGCAAACCCCTGTGCTGGACCCACACGTGCTGCTCCACCTTCGGAAAATGCCCTTTACAGCAGCTTCTGTCCCAGTTCTACAATTGCTGTCTCAGTACAACGCTCTGGTTAAATAGCGGAAGTCCAAGGTTTTTGGTTAAACAGCAGAAATATCATGAGTGGTTTTCTACTGCAGTGGGATTGAGGGCTGAGCAGGGAGAACCAGACTCTCTTTCAAATGACAAAACCAGGGGGAAAAAATAAAGTTGTTTTGGTCCCATCACAAAATCCTGGTGACCTCTGTTTTCAGACGTCCTTCCTTCTCCAAGCTCTGGGGCTGAGACTTCAAATCAGGCAGATGACAGCCGCTCTAATTGGCTCAGATATTTCACTTTTCCCTCCCGAGAATGCCACCAAACTGGGCAAAGTGAGAAGCTTTTGCAAAGCCTAATTTTGCACAAACACCTGACACATCCTTAAGCCTGCAGCAGCTGAAGTCTCAGTAGATTTCAGGCTGTTTCAGGCTGTAGGCTTGATCTGCTCATCGTTTCTGCCGCTGACCAAATCCTTCATGCACCACCTCTGCTAAGAGGGATGCACATCCTTATTTATCCAGGAGCTGTGCAAATACAATCATTACTGCTCGTTAAGCCCTGGGCTGCCAGAGCACTGAGCACCACAGAAAAGTCTGTGTGAAAGTGTGTAACGCTGTCCTCCAGCTATGGGCTTGGGGGTCAGTGGGGGACCAGAAGGCATAAAACAAAATAGTTGCTGGAAAGGCTGAGCACGCTGTGTGGGACTCGTGTAAATCACCGCATTGGGCAGGACTCGAGCTACACCCTCTTATTAGGGGCTAAATTAAAGAGGTGATGGTCACAGCAGCACGCTCCACTCTAAAACCTCAGTCCTGGTCTTCAAACACCCAGAACAGCATTTTCGTGGGTACTTAATTATATGGTAAAAAATGTCAAAACTTAAGAGGAAAAGGCAAATCGCTTTTCCTTCTCACTTCCCAGAAGTTCAACCCTACAGCAGAATCGCTGCTAGCACCTTCCCAAGACGTGTGCCATCCCTCTGCTGCAGCAAGCTGTCCGTCTGTCCATCCATCCATCCCTCCATCCATGCCATGGCAGCAGGGCAGGGAGAGCTGCTGCTGGCCAGCCCCAGGCCGCACCTGTCACCTCCTCCATCCCAAAATCAGCTCTTCCCATGCCACAGCCAGCACACAGGACCACCAGGGCACTGCTGGGCTGAGCACCCATCCCCAAGGGCTGCATGGTGGTTGGTTCTTCTGTTTTACTCAAGAGATCTACTCTGCTCTGGTGACACCCCATCTGGAGTACTGCATCCAGCTCTGGAGCCCTCAGCACAGGAAGGACATGGACCCATTGGAACAGGTTCAGAGGGGGGCCACAAAGATGCTCAGAGGACTGGAGCACCTCTTCTATGAGGACAGGCTGAGAGAGTTGGGGCTGTTTAGCCTGGAGAAGAGAAGGCTCCAGGGAGACCTTATATGGGCTACAGGAGAGATGGGGAGGGACTCTTATCGGGGGGGGAGTGATAGGACAAGGGGGAACGGTTTTTAACTGAAAGAGGGGGGATTTAGGTTAGATCTCAGGAAGAAAATTCTTTCCTGTGAGGGTGGTGAGGCACTGGAACAGGTTGCCCAGAGAAGCTGTGGCTGCCCCATCCCTGGAGGGGTTCAAGGCCAGGCTGGATGGGGCTTGGAGCAACCTGGTCTGGTGGGAGGTGTCCCTGCCCATGGCAGCGGGGTTGGAACTGGATGATCTTTAAGGTCCCTTCCAACCCAAACCATTCCTTGATTCTATGACCTAAACCAGAGACCTTCCTGCGGGATGGGAGGTGGCTTCACGAAGCGTTTCTCATTACCAGGAGAAGCAGGCCATATGCAGCCAACACACCGTACACAGCTTAACTCCCAGCTCTGTATGGATATTCATCCCTTTCGATCCCAGTCGCAGGAGCAGATGGCTGGTTAATGCATGTTTGAGTCTCTCTCTCTCTCTCCAAATTACACCGTATTTTCACGCAACGAGCACAATAGACGCCGCAGCTCTTCCCTGCTCCGCTCTTGCTGAAGGGCAGGTCGGAGCAACACGACAGCTTCCTTCCCGGCTCGGCTCCCAAATGCCAGCTCCAGCAGCCCCAACCTGGGTCTTCCCACTGCCCTATCCATTGGGAAAACCACCCACCTTCCCCAATCAGACCCCGAGTTCCATATTTCGGTTGGGCAAGCTCACAGTGCAAAGGAGCTGCACTCGAAACATCCCCCTGACACAGATCCCAAAAGGTTATCAAAGGATATTCACAGAATCGTAGTGGTTGGAAGGGACCTCAGAGATCATCGAGTCCAACCACATGAAAAAAAAAAAAAAAATAAATAAAGACACACACAAACCACCACCCACCCCCTAAACACACAACAACAACAACCAAACCAAAACCATCACCCACCCACACAACATCCCACCACAAACCAATAATCTTGGGCACTAGAGCATGCCCTGAAGAGCCATGTCTACACGTTTCTTAAATACCTCCAGGGATGGTGACTCCACCACCTCCCTGGGCAGGCTGTTCCAGTGCCTGACCACCCTCTCAGTAAAGAAATATTCTTCCATCCTGAAGGACCCCAAGTCAAGCCATTGGGTAGAGCAGATTACCCCGTCTCAGAGAAAAAAAAAAAAACACCCTCTTTTTAAAACTAAAAAATATAAAAATAAATAATCAACATTTAATAAAAAGAATTGACCCAAGGCACTGAAAATAAGGCTGCTCACACCTGTAACACCTCCCTCCCACCTCTCATCTCACCTAATGCCAGGCAACTAAAAATACAACACACAAGAAAGAAAAGATGAGCACAAACTCCCCTCCTTTCTCCTGGCCCGGGGGGGGCTGCAACCAAGGCCCACTGAACATACTCGTGTCTTATTTGCGAGCCGTGTGCCTCCATAATGTGTTATGAGGTGTGTTTGTAACCGGCAGATGCCAACAGTGGTCCTTGAGGAGGAAATGGTCTGTGTCTAAATGCAGGCAAAGCTATTTAGAAAGCCAGGACAAAGCAGCCTCGCTCTCCTTGCTTGGGCCAAATTACATCCTTTGGACTTACTCCTTCAGTGGCTTCAAAAAAAAATAAAAATCCGGAATAATAGGTCTCAATTTCCTTGGCTCCGCAAATAATGTTTAGAGAATAGAAGGTGATTTCAGAGCTCGTTTGTTTTTGCACTGCACGAACCCTTTTCTCTTTGTATCCCTTCCCAATCAGGTTTATTGTTGGCCTTTCCACTAGAAAACCGAAGAGGAAAAGGCTGAAACCCTCAAGTCGCACTTGAGATGGAGGGGGGAAATAAATAAATAAATAGATATATAATCTACCTTTCCCTTGTCTTTCAGACTGATGTGAAAATGAACCTGTTTGGCTGCTGAATCAATTCTCTTCTGGTACTGCCCTTCCCAGGGTCCTTCCCGAGATGAGATGCCATCATTAGCTTACTTGCCCCTCCAAATAATATCACAAAGCTGGAGCTCAAGCTGCTTTGTGGTAAATCATCACTAATTTCTGCCCAGGTGTGGGCAAGGCAGGGTTTGGGGGGGGACTACGTGGCCCTGGCCCCACAGTTGCCACCACCGATGCCTCTGCATCCCTTCTGGCTGGGGATAGTCCCCAATCCAGCATGTCATCCCCTTCCCCCCCACCCAGAGAAGTGTCCCTTCCCAAAACGCTTCTCTGTGATGTGCAAAGGACCAGAGCACCTCTCTCACTCCCTCAAGGCCGCAGTGAGGGTTAATTAAGGCTCACAGGAGCTTCCTGACAGCAAACTATTAGCGGTACTAATGCCCGCCTCCATAAACAAAGCAGTGAACTCCTGCTGAACTTGTCACCACCCATCATTTTCCGAAGGCAAGGTGTTAATGATGAGAAATCATGATCATCATCATCCTCCCAGCACCCCTCAGAGCCCCAGCTTCCCTGGGGCCACCCTATAGACTGATCCAGCTCGACCTCGAGCTCCTCACCCTACCACAGCAGCACCCAGATGGGAAAACCTATACCCAGGAGCCCACCTTCCCCAGCTCCTATGGAAATACATAGGAAGAGTGGAGCAGCACTGATTTAGACGAGCAGAGGATGGGGCCCAAGATCTCCTCCTCTCCTACTCTTCCCGTAACGCTGACTCCTGCTGAGATTTTGGAACCAAAAAGGGGAAAGAGGGTGGGAAATCAATTTAATTGCAGCTTAGTAAGCAACTGTGCTAAGTGTCGCTGGCAAATCTGAACATTTCTTTGTGAGAGAAAGGGGGGGGGGGGAAATGGCTTTTTCATTGCAAGGGAAAGTGGATTGAGAGCAAACGCACGCACACACACACACACACACCCCATCATCTGCTCCTCACCCCTTCCTTCTTTAAACAGGAGGAAACCAGCAAGAAACACACAGCTAACGCCAGCAATCTCCTGCGCGCGCTACTCCAATTAATAGTCAATCCGCTGCACCCTTTTGTCGTTAGGCTACACATAATTACCCCTTCATGCAAACATCTTTCTTAAACAGATCCTACTTTTGCTTTCTCTGCAGATACATTCCCCGTAATTGGTTTTATCGCACCAAATGCCGGGCTGCCCTGGCAGAAGGGAATGGTTAGAACCGTGTCTTTCTCTCTCTCCCAGCTGCAGTCGGCTGCTTTTACGTTTCCACAGCTTCTCCCAAGCTTGCTTTTCCCACCAGCAGAGAGAGTAGAGCACGGGGAAAACACACCCAGAAGTACCAAACCAGCATCCCGTGGGCTGTGTGGAACAGCCTGGCCTTGAACGCTTCCAGGGATGGGATGTTCTCTTATCATGGAAAGGAAGAATTTCACGAGGAGGAAAGTTTTGAGTAAATAATCCACTTCTGTACGTAGCTGAGGTGGCAAAAGGATAAACAGGCAAGTGGAAAGTCAAGACCAGGCTGGATGGGGCTTTCAGCGACCTGGTCTAGTGGGAGGTGTCCCTGCCATGGCAGGGCCATTGGAACCCAATGACCTTTAATGTCCCTTCCAACCCGAACCATTCTATTCTACGAAAAAGACATCTTCCCTGACAGCCAGCATCTTTCTCAAGCATGAAGATGCTTCACGACACAGGTGCTGTGTCTCTGACACCTTGGCATCCAGACACAGAGCTGATTTCAGAGATCCCCCCCTGCTCAAAAGCAGGACTTTCTTTTGTCAAGCCCACCCCTAAGGGTCACCCAAGGGCTGAGGGCTATGAGCCAGCGCTGAGCCCTCCTGAAAAACCCAGCTGCAGGGACAAGGGCTGATGCCTTTCCCTGGCATGAGACATCACTGGCAGCCCAGAGACATCCCACTGGAAGGAGGTTCCTCGGGGACCTTGCCAGGAGAAGCAGATTACAAGAGAGGCTGTGACACTCCTGAGCCCAGCTCACCCCAGGAGCATCACCACCTCTGACACCCCTCCAGAGCACAGCAGAAGGACTTTTCCAGCTCTTTCTTCCAGAGCACAATGAAAAGTATTTTTTCCTCTTCTGGTGCTCAACACCTCTTGACAACAAGATGCGTAACAGCTGCATAAAAATTTATTTAGCATCTTAACAAGCAAAGAAGCATAATCCTCACACCCTCTCCATCCTTCCCTGGTGGTTTTTTTTAAAAGCACTGAGCCAGGAAAGGCGCCTGGACACCCCAACGCTCACCGTGCTGCAACGCCAACAGGTCTTGTTCAATCAATATTTATGCCCCTCATCAGTCACAGCTGCAACAGGGAGCTCTACCAGAATGTAATGGGGGTAAAATTCATGCTTTGCAATTACCAGTGAAAAATTAACAGGGTTTTTATCAAGTGCCTATTGTTTCACAGGTATCTCAGACAGCGCCTTGATGCAGCAGTCGGTAGATTAATTAAACAAGAAGTAAAAGGCAGACTGGTTTGTCCATGGCTGGTTTAGTAGCCAAGGTGATCGAGTGCTGGTTTTGGGAGGACTTCTCTCCCCACTCCAGCTCCCTGAGGACACAGGTGTTTGCACCAGGTGGCCGTGCTGAGAAAACCTCTTCCCCAGGCCCACCAGCAGGAGGGTGAACACCAGAAAAACAGCACCATTGATCATAGAATGGTTTAGGTTGGAAAGGACCTTAAAGATCATCCAGTCCTACCACCCTGCCGTGGGCAGGGACACCTCCCACCAGACCAGGTTGTTCAAAGCCCCATCCAGCCTGGTCTTGAACCCCTCCAGGGATGGGGCAGCCACAGCTTCTCTGGGCAACCTGTTCCAGTGTCTCACCACCCTCACAGGAAAGAATTTCTTCCTGAGATCTAACCTAAATCCCCCCTCTTTCAGTTAAAAACCATTTCCCCTTGTCCTATGTCTCCACTTCCTGATCAAGAGTCCCTCCCCATCTTTCCTGGAGCCCCTTTAGGTACTGGAAGAGGCTCTAAGGTCTCCCTGGAGCCTTCTCTTCTCCAGGCTGAACAACCCCAACTCTCCCAGACCAGACCTGTCCCGACTGGTCCCACAGAGGTGGGCTTGGGCATAGGTTTGTGTTGTATGTTTCCCCACTCACCACAAAATATGCCGGCAGGAGATAGCAACTGGATTCCACCCCATCTCCTACACCACCAAAGCTTTGGGCGTCCTACAAAGTCTGGGTTTGCTCCTAGAGATTCCACTGGTAAAGCATGACAGAAGTTTCTTCTTCTCTCCCATCCTGGACCTTCCCCTGCCCTGAGCCGAGCCCCCCACCAACATGAGCTTCCCTGGTATTAAACGCTCTGCCTTTTTGTTCCCGACAGCTTTACCCACTTCAATCCCTTAATTGTCAAGATCTGAATTTTTGCAGGATACACAGTTATTTTAATCTGTTAAGTGCCTCTGCTGCTGCAAAACTGACAGGAATTTAATATCTGGAGACTGTCAGCTGAGCTCCAGGTGCCGAGGCTCTCTAGAAGGCGACGATGCAGAAGGAGGCGCAGGCTGGTGCGAGGCGCAGAAGTGCAGAGCTGGCATCGGGGTCCCATCCTGCCGGGTGCCCAGCACCCCCAGAGCCCTTCCAGCAGGCAGTGAGGGGGCTGAGCTTCCATCCCCTCAGCAGCCACCCCCCAGCTGCACGTGAATGCCCTCAGAAAGGAACTGTTTCACAGCAAACACTAGTGCAGGTATATTAGGTCATTTTTTTTTAAATAAGGAACTTTTCCTCTGAATATTTTCTCCAGCCCACGATGGAGCCGCTTTCCCTCCAGAGGCTGTCAGCTGTGCTTCAGCCATTCATCACAGGGAGCAAGCTGGCACCCAGGAAGGAAAGAAGAGAAAGAAAAACCCCAAAACCCAACAAAAAACAACCACCTTCCTGCCCCTCCTGCACACACAGCTGGCCCCGAGCACCGGAGCCCAGACCCTTTGCCAGCCCCTCACTGCCAGCTCCCCACTTTGGTCTGATACGGATTCACCAGGTGGAGAAGACGAGATGATGGTGGGGTTGTCCCCTACCCTTCTCTTGCTCCATCTTTAGCATCCTCCCAGCCTGGCACGGGGCACCGGCAGGAGCCGGCAGGCTGACGGAGCATCCCTGCAGAGCCAGCCACACGTCCTCCTCACAAATCAATTTGGGAATTTGCTTGTAATTAATCCCGCGTATCAGTTCCTCTCATTATTTCTTAATGTAATTAAGTTATTAATTTATACGTGCATGTGTGCCTCCCCCTTCCCAAAGCAAAGCAAAGGGGAGGCAGGGGAGATGCTGGGCTGTAGTCCGGGGCCACTGAGCCCAAATTACTGGAGCACATGCCAAGCCCTGATGCCACCTCCCTGCATGACTTCAGGTGGGTCACCGGGCAGCCTGATCTTCCAAGAGGGTTGAGCGACTCCCAGTTCCTCTGGAATCATCAAGAACCATAAGGATACAAAGTTCAATTAACCTCTCCGGGTCCCAGTTTATCCAGCTGGAAAACTGCCGGGGCAGGGAGACAGGCTGGAACTAATTAATGCTTGCAAAGGATTTCGAAATCCTCCACCAAAAGGCAAGGAGAGGGCAGGATGTCCCAAGGAGTCCCAGCCGATCCCTAACCCCGTGTCCTTAACACCCTCATCCATCAGGCTTGGCTTTCCTGCCGGCTGAGCCCGTGGCTACTAACCAGGCAGCCGGCCGGGCCCCAGGGGCAAGGAACCCCAGGAGAGACAAGAACGTCACTCCAGCTCCTCTTCTCAGCCAATTTATAAATTATAAATTTATAAAGGACTTTTATAAAGGGCAGGGTGAGGGCAAGTTTCGCTCGCTGCGCTAACAGGGTTTGATCTGCCCTTTGGAGGACTAAAAAAAAACCACAAATCCCAAACGACAGCAGCAATAACAGCACCGGAGGGAGTGAGGAAGTTGTCCCAGGAACAGCTTTAAGGTCCTAAAAGGAGCGAATTACGTTCTTCTAGAGGCTACCAGCCCTACAAGGTTACTACACCCCACAGCCCGGAGGGAGTCTCACACCCTAAAATCCAGCCTCAGCCTGCTCGGGCAGCCCTGGCACGTACCGCCCCCGGCTGCAAGCGGCAGGGAGGAGGAGGAGGAGAGAAAGGAGGTGATGAAGATTGAGGGGAGCAAGGGCTGGCGAGAAGGGGAGCCCTCCTAGCCCGGCTGGTACCGGGCAGGGGTGAGAGAGAGCACCACGGAGATGGGATTAGAGGAGAAAACAGACACACACACACAAAAAAAAAACCACACCAAAAAAAAAAAACTCAAAAAAAAAAGAAACAAGGAAAAAGAATAAAAAGAGGAGGTGAAGCCAAGTGAATTACAACATGTGGTTGTGTCTACCTTTTTGGGCACAAGCAGCTCAGCAAAGCCCAGCTACCACTGTCAGACCTGCCCCAACACCCACCTCCACCGTGGCCAAGAGAGGCCAAGCCAGCAGCATATTTTGGGGGCAGGCAGGACTGGAAGACCACAGCAGACCCCTCACACCAAGGACCTGCTCCTTGCAGACCTTGCCAACCCCAACACAGGGATCTCTGCCTATAGGAAAAAAAAACCAAACATCACAAGCCTTCCTCTGGGAAGCTGAGGGCTGAATCTGGCACAGGATTTGGGGAAAAGGGGGATGAGAGGGGGGGGAACGCAGACCAAAAATAAAAGCAATGAACGAGGAGAACCCTCCACACGGATGGGAGCAGCAGGTCTGCTGCTGGCCCTTGGCAAGTCACCAAGGAAGGCCACCACGGCCTTCCCTTCCAGCATGGGACACGTGCCGAGAGCTCTGCCGGGAGACAGGCGCGGGCAGGAGGAGGCATTACCAGCTGGAGCCTAACTAGAAAGGTCTAAAGGTTAAATCCACACGAGGCATGATATATGGTGTGCATATGGCTGCAGAAATAAAGCTCAACTGAGAGAGAAGGTGGCGTTTGGGGGGGAGGATAAAAAAAAAAAAACACCCCACACAGGTCAAGAAACGCTGCCAGGAAACTTGATGTGGATTTGCTCCGTTTTCCGTAGCTGTGACACAAAGTTTGCAGTGCTTGGAGCAACCTACCACCTCCAGGTTCTGGAGCAATTTGGGAAGACAACTCTTAACTGCCTGGTCCTGTGGGCCAGGGGAAACAGAACCCCCCCCTCCTCTTTGGAGGCTGGCATCCCCTCCCTCTGGTACCCACGTCAGCTCAGAGGGGTTAACTGAAGTGACAAAGGAACACCATGTCCCCCCCCCACCTCACAGCCAGCTTATTAATTCATACTACTCAAAAGCGCCTTCCAAAGCTAAAAAATAGGATGTATTAAAAATAATAACAATAAAAAAAAAAACCATCAAGAATCTGCACTCTATGGACGTCAAGGGGATGCAACTGTTTTGACGAAAAATTCAGAGGAAATGAAGGAGAGGCAATTTGAGCAGTCAAATTGCTGGAGTGATGGCAACTCGGCGGTCGCAGCTTCGGAGCTCGGGGCCCGATCCTGCGGGATGGGAGAACTTTGCTCCGACAGCAGCAGGAGCCCAGCCTGGCCCCTGAGAGCATCAGCAACCCCCTCCTCGGGGTGGGGGGAGCCTGGAACGGGAACGGAGGGTCAAAACAGGCCACAAAATGAAACAGCATCTCGGCCGCAGCCGGCGCTAAGCGAGAGGCGAGGTTCATTTCAAGGAGAGAATTACAAGAGCTCACACCAAACAGGGCAGGTCTCATTTTGCAATTTTTAAGAAGCCCCTTCAGATAGAAACCTACTGACACCAAAGCATAGTTATGGTTAAGAAAGCGTCCGTCTTCCAACTCCGTTTTCAGTGACTTATTACCTTTCCCCGCTTAAATAAACAAATAAATGTATATAAAATTATTTATTTGGAGGCCTGAAATTGCACGGATTCATTCCCCTCTGCTAGGAATGAAAGATTTCTGAAAGCCTGAAAAAAAAAAAAAACCCTCCTCAATCATTTTTATTTAAAAAACATGGAAAACCAATAATTCCCCTGCTCGGGATGAAAAAAAAGATTTGAGCAGTCAAATTGCTGGAGTGATGGCAACTCGGCGGTCGCAGCTTCGGAGCTCGGGGCCCGATCCTGCGGGATGGGAGAACTTTGCTCCGACAGCAGCAGGAGCCCAGCCTGGCCCCTGAGAGCATCAGCAACCCCCTCCTCGGGGTGGGGGGAGCCTGGAACGGGAACGGAGGGTCAAAACAGGCCACAAAATGAAACAGCATCTCGGCCGCAGCCGGCGCTAAGCGAGAGGCGAGGTTCATTTCAAGGAGAGAATTACAAGAGCTCACACCAAACAGGGCAGGTCTCATTTTGCAATTTTTAAGAAGCCCCTTCAGATAGAAACCTACTGACACCAAAGCATAGTTATGGTTAAGAAAGCGTCCGTCTTCTAACTCCGTTTTCAGTGACTTATTACCTTTCCCCGCTTAAATAAACAAATAAATGTATATAAAATTATTTATTTGGAGGCCTGAAATTGCACGGATTCATTCCCCTCTGCTAGGAATGAAAGATTTCTGAAAGCCTGAAAAAAAAAAAAAACCCTCCTCAATCATTTTTATTTAAAAAACATGGAAAACCAATAATTCCCCTGCTCGGGATGAAAAAAAAGAAAATCAAAGTAAGCTTTATGAGTTCTGACTTTTTTTTTTTTCTTTGCTTTTTCCTCCCAATCAGGTCGTTAATTCAGTTGTAGAGGTGACGCACACACGAGACTCTCCAAAGACCTGGCCAACACATATAGTCACTCTAAGTCACAGGCCACACACTGGGTTGGGTGTCACTGGTGAAAAATTGGGGCTGGGGGCTTGTACCCTTCCCTCTGCTGCAACAGCCCTTAATCTCAGCTGATTTTCAGGACCTGGGCTTTAATTTATTGAAGATTTACAGCCGTATCAGTAAGATCAGCATCCAACCCGTGTCCTTTGGGAAGTTAACACCCGGCTCTGAGCTCAGGCTCCTCTCAGCCCTTAGAGAGGAGAAGACACAGGACCTTGTTCAAACCCAGCTGCCTGCAGCTCCCTGCTTTTTCACAGCCTTTGGGCAGTGAAACTCCGCCGTTTCACTCAGCGGGATGCTCTTCCCATCTCTCCCACACTGTCACTCAGGGGTCTCAAACACGACGCAGAAAGCCATGATCCCCCTCTTCCACCCAGGGCAACACTTCGCCCGGCTGAGCTCGGGCTCCTCTCATCCCTTAGAGAGGAGAAGACACAGGACCTTGTTCAAACCCAGCTGTCTGCAGCTCCCTGCTTTTTCGCAGCCTTTGGGCAGTGAAACTCCGCCGTTTCACTCAGCGGGATGCTCTTCCCATCTCTCCCACACTGTCACTCAGGGGTCTCAAACACGACGCAGAAAGCCATGATCCCCCTCTTCCACCCAGGGCAACACTTCATCCCCTCCCCATTGCCTTCAAACAAAACCTGTAATTAAAAACCCCAGTGATTTAATGAGCCTGATGTACCCGCCAACTGACGTGCCCCAACCGGGGGACCACCTGAACGCTCTCTGCCTCTCTTTTGGGTCAAGATCGAGCTCTTCTTGCTCAGAAAAGGGCTCCGAAACGCTGCGTGACCCAGGGAGGGGGGCGGGGGCAAGGAGTCCCCCCCCACCCCACTCGTGACACCACAAAACACGCGCTTTTTTGTCCTGGGGTGCACCCCGTTCCCCGGGGGACCCCAAGCCTTGAAGTGAGGGATGCTCCTCCAAGTTGGCGGCGGGACAGAGGGCTGGTCCCCCAGCCACCCCCCCCCTCGGGGACCCCCGACGGCTGCACCCTCTGGTGAACCGGGGCGGGGGGGAGCGTTAAGGGGGGACACCGCGACCGGGTGGGGGTTAATTCACCGACGGAGAGGGGGGGGAGAAGGGGTAAGGAAAGGGCACACGGACGGGGCAAAACTTTAAGGGGAGCGCGATGGGATGGGGTGGAGTGGGGGGGGTGGTCCCGAAAACCACCGGGAACTTCTCCCCCCCGGCCCCGCCGCCCCTTCCTTACCTCCGACGGGCGTCCCTCGGTTCCCGCCGCCTCCAACTTCCTCCTGGCCCCGAAGAAGAAGAGGAGGAGGGCGGCGAGCCAGAGCACCCCCAGCACAGACAGCGCCAGCCGCCGCGTCGGCCGCCTCATCCTCGGGAGGGATGAAGAAAAGTCCCGAGGGGGGGTGGTGGGGGGGGGTAAGGGATGAAGAACCGGGGAAAAGGGGGTAGGGGAAGGCGGTGGGCGCCCTCCGGGGGCAGCGGGAGCCGGGTTAGGAGGGGAGGAAGGTCTCGCCCGCCCGCCGCGGAGCCGGCGATGCGAGTCCCGGGCTGTGCATGCTCTGCAGGGGAGGGGAGGAGGAGGAAGAGGAGGAGGAGGAGGAGGTGCCGGGAGGATGGGGGGGAGGTGGGGGGGGCGCTGGAGCCGGTGCCGCTCGCCGGAGGAAGGTGCAGAGCACAGACAGGCGGGGTGG
>NW_015090922.1:1059153-1287735 GCF_001431845.1 Calidris pugnax
GGGGACAACCCCGGGACCGGCGGGGATGCGGCCACCCGGGGACGGGGACACCGAGCACAGCGGTTGGAAGGGAGGGGAAGAGGAGGAGGAAGGGGGGTGTAAAGGGGGACGCCCTTTTCTCTCCCCTCCCACGCACCGTGCGTGGGTCCGGGCCGCTTCCCGAGCGAGAAAGGATACACGGGAACGGGAATCGCCGCCGAGAAGTTGTCCCGGACCGGTTCTCATCCCGGTCCCCATCCGGCGACGGGGCGAGGGGAGGCCACCGTTCAACAACACCCAGAGGATGCTCAGACATGACGGGAAAGATTAATTTATCCAATTGAAACAGCAGGGGGAATTGAGGTAGGTGGAATTTAATTACTGGATGTGGAAGAGAAGACGCGAGTCTCCGGAGCTGTCAAGAGCACTTAAAAAATAAAATCATAATCATCAGCTGTTGGTAACGCCGGCAGCAGCTCGGGGCCGGGGCCATGGTCCTGTGGGGATAGCCCTCAGCCAGCATCCCTGTCCTGTGGAGTCTTCCCTGCTGGATCCACGCACAGCCCCGGTCCACGCAGGGCAGCCAAATTGGGAATTCCAGACATTGCTAAGGGGAAAAAAAAAAAAAAAAAATAACCAACGGAGTAAGGAGTCCAGAAAAAAAAGCTGCTTCGCCCAGCCTGTCCCTGCTCACCCGCCTGACTCTTCCCATCCTGCCACTGACAAGTACTGCACGAGCTGAGCCATCCCTTGCAGAAGACATTAGAGAATACATTAAGTATTGGAGCAGATGTGAGTCATTCATGTCAGCGCAAAAACTATAGAACAAACCCCATAAAAACGGGAATCCACGCATAAAGTAACATACGGAATGAATTGGAGATAGGATGTCAAATGCTGGGAAGTCCGATGCACACGTTGTAAACAACCTCTCCTATGCATTTCCCACACAACTCCTCCTGGTTTTTATTATTTCCTGCAGTTGTTTTCTGTCACTTGCTAATTTATCATTTGCCATCTTCATCCTCTGTCCTCTCCTGATTTATTTCCAGGGCTCGGTAAGCCCTTCTCCCCTAACATAATCCATGCCTCTCAGGCCCAGCATTCACAGAAAGATGCCCAGATAAAAATTTCATTAGCATCCGCAAAAAGGGACATTTCTCTTTCTTTGTTTTAAGGCCATCTGACTTTGAAATGCCTTTACCAGAATGATGAAATCTAGGATCCAGCAGGCAGGCTTAGGTTGAACTTTGTTTTGGTGGTACAGCCAAGCAGGAGCAAAACTAATAGAGTGGAAAGCCCTGGTGAACCACCAACCCGACACTGCGTGGGAAGCCAGCCTGAAAATGCCACCTCTTCCTCTAGCGTGCATCATTTGTCACACCAATTAACCTTCCTCAGCCTCATGCTGGGGGTAGCTGGGCCGTTCACTCCAGCTCTGCCACTGTGAGAAGTCTCTGCCTGAGCTAGAAGGGACCTGCAGGTGGAAGCAGGTGTCACTCATTTCCCCAAATTGGTGCTTTTTGCTTTCCTCTGAAAGCTGAGGTGAAGCACCTGAGCAGCTTTCAGCAGCTGAGGCTCATCAGTGGTGGCTTTTCACATGGCTTACAGTTGTCTTCTTACCTTATGCCCATGCCAGCTGTGGGCAGGGGCTGGTTGCTGCCTCCTTTGGAGCAGGAATGGCTTTCTGACCCAAAATGATCATCTTGCCACAAGTAGAAAGTTGCTGCTGGCTCTTTCCTGGCAGTGCAGAAGTGACCTCAGCATTCCCCTGACGTGTTTGCAGAGGGTGCTGACCTTTTCCTACCAGACTTTTCTTCATGCCAGGAGAGCTTTTTCCAGATAAAGGCACCTGGAGAGGGGGTGTGTGTGTGTGTTATCATTCAAAGCTAGATTTAAAACCCTGTCTTTCTTGTAGGTCAGAATTTCAGGGGAAGTTATTACAAAATATAGGGGGGGGAAATATAGAAAAATATCAGGGAAATGCATTACAAATGAGATTACAGGTAAGGTAATAAACAGGACATACCTGACAAAAATGCAATCAGATAAGGCTATCTTATTACCTTGAGAAACAACTCCCTCTGCTGAGGAAAAGCTTTATTGGCAAAGGCTGGGCGCCGTGATGAATAACCCACTGTGCCCAGCAGAGAGAACGGGCAAAGGCCCCACTCTTCCCTCTTACACCAGCCAGGAGGGTGACACCACAGGAATCCCAGCCTGCTGGAGCCCTGTGGCTGCTCTGTGCAGGCCTCCTGTGATGAGAAGGGACATTTTGAGGAGCTCCAGCAAGGTGTGGGATCTCCAAGGGAGTCTGTACCTCCTGCCCGTGTGCTGGGACAGATAATACATCCAGCAGACAATAGTCACAGCTATTTAAACAAGAGTGAGGCAGGAGGACAAATCCATAAATTCAGAGTTATTTGAAGTCATAGACTTTCAGAGATTTGTATAAAAATCCTACTGCAATTTCATTAAAAGTATGGCAATAAAACCCCCCTCCTGTTGTATTATTGATAACCGTATCTTCCCCGTTTTTCTAATTTTTCATCTGCCAGTCATCTCAGATGCTTCACAAGTGAGGTCAGTAACATCCCACCTGTTTCCAAGAGAGCAAAATTTAAGGCCAGAGATGGAAAAACAGGCTAGGAAATGGGTCCTTAGCGTTTGTTGGTACCAGCACCACAAAGTTGATGAAAGCAATTTTTTCCATGAAAGTAAAAACCAGGACATCATTTCTGAGTGGAAGGGGGACTCTTCACAACTGCAGCCTCAGGCGATGGCCCCTTAAGGTCCTGCCTTTAAGCAGGGGGTGGTAAGGGGAAAGTAGCTCTCCTTGCTATTCCAAGGGCACCTGTAAAGCACATTTCAAGGGAATTTAATTTCACCAGGTCTACAAACCAGCTGGATGCTGCTTCATAGACTCATAGAATGGTTAGGGTTGGAAGGGACCTTAAAGATCATCCAGTTCCAACCCCCTGCCATGGGCAGGGACACCTCCCACTAGAGCAGGTTGTTCAAGGCCCCATCCAGCCTGGCCTTGAACACTTCCAGGGATGGGGCATCCACAACTTCCCCGGGCACACTGCTTCAGTGCAGTTTTTAGGAAGAATACTCCTGGGTTTGAGTTTGGTTCATATCTGAGATCCCATACACGAGGAATACTCCTGGGTTTGAGTTTGGTTCATATCTGAGATCCCATCCACAGAGAAAAAAAAAAAAACCACATTTCTTTTCCAATAAGATCACAAATAATTTACAGTTTCTTCTGGGAAAGTTGGAAGGGGCTTAAACAGATACACTCAAGAAGCAATCAGAGGAAAGGATCATCATCTATCCCCAAGTGGGGATGCCGAGGAGTCTCAGCTGAACATCATGGATTACTGTAAGATGGAGCAACCCCACCAAGCTCTGGCTGAAAAGTTCCTCTTCCACCCCTGGAAAAGGGAGTGCTGTACTTAATGAATTTAACCACGCTGAGGACAGGGCCAGGAGAGGAGGGAGAGCACACGAAGCTGCTCCCAAATAGCTGTTTTGGCAAGTGCTGAGCATTGGCATGTTTCACAAGAAGCCCAGCTGTCCCCAGTCACCCAGCAGCTGAGGTACCAGCCTGAGCGTGTGGGCCTCCAGGAGAGCAAGCCACCACATGCCCCTGGCCCAGGCACCACCCCGACAGCCCTGACCTGCTCCCAGGGGATGATTCAGAAACCATTTGCTGCACGTCTAGGGGTGGAGCTGTGCTTCGAATGCAAACAGTCATGCCAGTGGCTCTTCCAGGTTTATATTTAATACAGGAACAAAAATCCCTTTTGGGATCTGCAGCTGTTCAAAAAGCCTCCAGGGCACTCGGTCTGTTCCAAATCCAGTCAACGTGGGCAGAGGAAGGGGAGAAGCCAGTTAAGTCCTTTGCACAGGAGGAAGGTGAGGTTGTTGCGTGGTCATGGGGGTCCACCAGCTCTGCAGCACTTGTCACCACTGCCTTGGCCCCATGGCACGTTACTGCAAGGGTGCAAGCATGTACTGAGCTGGTGGTTCCTAGAGTCATAGAATTGCCTGGGCTGGAAGGGACCTTTCAAATAATCTATTCCAACCGTCAACCTCACACTGACAAAATTCACCACTAAACCATATCTCTAAGCTCTACATCTACCAGTCTTTAATACCACCAGGGATGGTGACTCCACCACTTCCCTGGGAGGCCTGTTCCAATGCTTAATAACCCTTTCAGTGTAAAAACTTTTCCTGATATCCAATGTAAACCTCCCCTGGTGCAACTTGGGGCCATTTCCTCTTGTCCTATCACCTGTTACTTGGGAGATCGACTCCCACCTCACTACATCCTCCTCTCAGGTAGTTGTAGAGAGCGAGGAGGTCTCCCCTCAGCCTGTTCTTCTCCAGGCTGAATAACCCCAGCTCCCTCAGCTGCTTCTACTAACACTTGTTCTCCAGAATCTTTGTTGCCATTCTCTGGGCTCGCTCCAGCACCTCGACATCCTTCTTGTCATGAGGGGCCCAAAACTGGACACAGCACTCAAGGTGGGGCCTCACTAGTGCCGAGGACAGGGGGACTATCACTTCCCATGTCCTGCTGGCCTGCTGTTTCTGATACAGGCCAGGATGCTGCTGGCCACCTTGGCCACCTGGGCACACTGCTGGCTCATATTCAGCCACGTTCATCCTAGCCACAGCTACCATCACACGCAGCCCCCGGAGCTGACTCCCTGCTGCATTAGGCAGTACCCCACCATCCCAAAAAGCAGCTTCCATATAGGCTGTTGAAGATACTGTGAACATTATCCCACAAAAGCCTTTGCTTTTGTGCTGTAATGGGAGCCAAAAAAACCCACCAGTGCCTATGCTGAGCAATGTCCTCCCTGTGTGCCCTTAGAGAAGACTACAAATGTTAGAGACATCTCTGGCATCTCCA
The DNA here is from genome assembly GCF_001431845.1 of Calidris pugnax. Classification (NCBI taxonomy): domain Eukaryota; kingdom Metazoa; phylum Chordata; class Aves; order Charadriiformes; family Scolopacidae; genus Calidris; species Calidris pugnax. Next base: position 1,064,060 of record NW_015090922.1, read on the forward strand.
CCAGGAGAACTGTAAGTTAAAGCTCTTTAAAAATGTAAGAGCTTCATAGTTGGCCATCTCCTTTCCCTCACTGAGATAACAGAACTGTAGCTTGTCCTACATCTGCAGCCTAAACTGGAGGGTCAAATGTGAAGCTGTGAAGCACTCACCTTCTCCACTTGGGTGATGGTATCACTTTACATCTCCTCACCCACTGCTGCAATCCAAAAGGGACATGCAGGAATTCCTGCGGGCTTTTTGCCACTATTGGAGTCGCAAGCAGATCTGTTTCAGTAACTGTAGAGGATTTTTTTTTCCCTTTTTAATTAAACCACAAACGTTCTTCTTCAGCAAACTTTCCACGATGGCATCTTCAGTTAATTAAAGGTTTAAGCTGTCAGGAAATGCTATGCATAAAAAGAATAAAATAAAGAGGAGAGCTACTTTAATAGCATTTAATTGAAGTTCTCATCAAGTCAGCTGCTGGAACACAAGCTCTTGCCTGAGTAGATGGGCACCAGCACACATCCAGACACTCCCCTGCAGTTCCAAGTTTCGTGTGGCTTCTTTCCACAACTGAGTTAAATCTTCTAGGTCCTGTCTGTCTCCAGATGTCTCCGGTGGTTGGTAGTCTCTCCTGACGCTTCCCAACACAGGCATTTTCTGGGAGAAGTCCAGGGCTGAGTGATGGCTGCTGATCCAACAACCTGTTTTTTCAGTGTTGAGGCCAGGGGAAAGCTGTCTACCGCCATGTCCTTACATCAGCAACCAGTGGCAGCCACTGCAAAAGGGCAAAAAAGAGCATTTGAGACAAAAGGCGGCAGATGATTTTATGGGACAAGTGAATTGATCAATATGCAAACATAGCACAGGGCAGATGAGTTTGACCAGCAGCACCTGACCCTGTAAGGTCCTGGGCACCCTGTGGTTCTCAGCACAGCTCTGGAAGGCACCCACGCTCCTGGGGGACCCCAGGCTCTGCTGCCTCCCAGGGAGATGTGCTCCTGTGTGCATTCATACATGTGTGCACACGCACACACAACCCCATCCATCTCTAAGAAAGCAGAGAACCCTGCCAGGATTCAGAGCAAAGCCTTTTGTTACTTGAATATGCTAAATCAGTCCTTTCAGCCAGCTGCAGGACCTTGTCCTTCAGACACATTCAAGCCCTTAATTGCAGTTTGGACAGGTGACACTCAACAAAATAAAGAACAAGTCAGGTGGTGGGTGAGAGAACACATTAGCCAAATATAAAGCTTTGTCCTTAAAGCACCTTTAATGCCTCTGTCCTTTTGTGTGCAGGTGTTAAGCAGACTTTTGGAGCCAAAGCTCTACTTCTGTGATGTGTAAGTGTGGCCCGATGCCAACTGGGATTTAGGCAGCTATTAACACAGCTGGCAATATGTAATACTGCACCAGGCGTTTTGTGGGAAGGAGCATTTTCACAGCTGGATGAAAAGTTTTACCCTTGTCTTCCTCCTAGAAAATTTTTCACAGAAAAAAATTCTCGACTGTTCATCCGTCCGCTTTCCTGAGGGATCCAAAAAACGGGGAGTGAGCCACACACCACCTAACTTCTTCAGATTTCAATCCCATTATTTAGGGGAAGTGTTTAGGAATAACCATCTGTTCCATATACAATCGAACATTTTAAGCATAAAGACAGAGTGCTTTATACTTTATCAGGCAATCTCCTGCTTTCAATGCAAAAGCTCCAAGGGGCTAACAAGTAACCCCGCATCTCCTTGAAAAATAGTTAAAAGCAAGCAGTTACTCTGTGCAAAAAGAGTGCATAATGTCAAGGTCTATCCTTGCTCCATGTCGATCTTTTCATGGGATCCACAGGAAAACACACTTGGTGCCACAAATCCTGCCTACCTACAAGGGAACAATGTTCTACCCTGAACGTGCTCAGGTGGGTTAACATCTCCTTTCCCATCAGCAAAGCTCTGCTGTTGGTTAGAAAGCAAAGCAGCGGCTTGATTTCCCCACCAGCAGGACAAAATTTCAAGGCTGCTGTTTGGAAAACAAAGCAATGTTTAATCGCGCACATTTGTTTTGCTGTTATTGAGCAGGAACAAGTTAGAAGCCCAACAGCATTATTTTTCCTTCCCCACAGAACACCTCATTAATGCATTCAAACCTGTTAGAATTTGTTAGTCCCAGAGGCTCTTGTTGAAACAGAACGATCAATAGATGCAAACAGAGCAGGTAAAGAGGTAATCAGGGTCCTAGAAAGTTGAAATATTTTCCATTAGGACACACATAATAACTTCCCCTGAACAAGCGTTTCAACAGCTGGTGCTAGGAGCAAGGGGACATCCCGGGAAGAAGCAACCCGGGCGAGACACACGAGGGAAGAGACACATCTTGATTTAAAAACACACTCTGGGCAGCAAGACGTGCTCCAAACAGCTTGGGCTACCCCACGCAGGATGGGGTATTTCGCAGGAAATTCTGTGCGTGGGAGATAATTGGAGGAAACCGCTCCAACGTTTCGGGTTCTGATCTCCTGGCAGTAATGAGCGCGCAAGCAGATGATGCATATGCATGAGGACATAATTAAGAGTGGTAAAACCTGGAAGATTTTCAAACTCCATGGCAATTACCAACTTAAACACACACACACACAAAAAAATTAAGATAGCCTTATACCCAAAGGAAAGTTATTATTCAAAGTGCCTTGCCTCATTATAGTTAGCTGGAGCTGGCACAGCGGGCTGGCCAGCAGGGGAGAGCTGCCTTCCATTAGCAGCAGGTGCTCTCCCCGGGACAGAGGCAGGATGCTGACATCCTTCTGCTCTTGCCGAGACGTCTCAAAGAGTCCCAAAATGCTTTATCGGAACGAAAATAGAACGCGGAGGGCACACATGACTGGCAGCTTGGGCTCCCCTGTTGCTCTCCGGGCTTCTCTGGTGAAGAGCGCTCACGGACAGGGAGCTACCCTGTGTAAATAGATTCACTAAATAAATGTGGTAATTATACTGAATATTATTCTCAGTAGAAACAGCAGCGGGGAAATGATTTGCATAAGAAATGTGGATTATTCATGTAAATGAATGTGTTATTTGTTTATAGAAAAGATTAAGTCTTGTCTAAAGACCTAGAACTCAGCTCTACGTAAAAGCTAACCCTTAACCAGTGTCCCAAACCTTTGCTGTGCTGTGGCCATCTCTATCAAATTCACCTTTGCAGGACTAGCTATGTTTTCCTCATCAGTCCGTTTTGCTGAAGCTCAAACTCCCCTCGGTCCCAGGGATAGTTAATCTTCTCCAGGAAGCCTGTTTTGGCTGCCATTGAAGTACCTGTACAGGAATTCAGACTTTTAATCTTCGTTACAGCAAGCTGAGCCTAGCAGCAGGAGGAAGAGGAGCTGTTTCTAGATGTGAAGAGCTGCACAAAAAGCCCGACTTTGGAGGATGGATCCTTTTATCTTCTTCCTCCGTGTGCTGGAGGCAACGGGAGGTCCCAGGCTGGCTCTGCCTTTCAAAGTCCAGATGCAGCCAAGAGTATCCTCAGTTTAGGGGAGGAATATTATGTCAGGGTGGGCTAGTGTAGCTTTGCAGGCCCCCAGAGCTGGGCTACTGATGAAGACACTGTGTGCCAACCTCCAACCATCTGTGTTACCCCACGGCATGCTCACCCTTGGGGTGCTTTCACCCCGCTACCCAAGCAATGCAGCAGGGGTTGATCCCATTGCAACCACCTCCTGTTAACATCAGGAAGCCCCATCCCTAACCACAAAAATCCCAAGCCCAGGGTTATTTGGCAAGATACCGACAAGACAAAAAGCAGAAAGGCAGCCTTAGATGATACTGCAGGACCTTATACAATCACAGAATCACAGAATCATAGAATGGTCCAGGCCGGAAGGGACCTCCAAAGGTCATCTAGTCCGACCTCCCCGCACTCAGCAGGGACACTCCCAACTAGACCAGGTTGCCCAGGGCTTCACCAAGCCTCACCTTGAATATCTCCAGGGATGGGGCCTCAACAACCTCCCCGGGCAACCTGTTCCAGTGCTCCATCACCCTCACCTTCACCCTGCTGAGAAAGGCACAAGTACCTATCACAGGCTCTTAGCAAAGCAGCTTTACCAACAACCAGGAGACCTTCTTGCTAAGGTTTGCCCTCAAGAACATGCTAACTAGAGGCACCTCTTCTTATATGGCCAACAGTACCCTGGGCTGCATCAAAAGAAGCGTGGCCAGCAGGTCGGGGGAGAGGATTCTGCTCCTCTGCTTGGCTTTGGTGAGACCCCACCCGGAGTATTGCGTCCAGCTCTGAAGCCCCCACCATAAGGGCATGGACCTGTTGGAGCGGGTCCAGAGGAGGGCCACGAGGATGCTCAGAGGGCTGGAACACGTCTCCTATGAAGACAAGCTGAGGGAGTTGGGGTTTTTCAGCCTGGAAAAGAAAAGGCTCTTGGGAAACCTTATAGCAGCCTTTCAGTACTTAAAGGGGGCTTATAAGACAGATGGGGACAAACTTTTTAGCAGGGCCTGTTGTGACAGAACAAGGGATAATGGTTTTAAACTAAAAGACAAATGATTTAGACTAGATATAAGGAAGAAATATTTTATGCTAAGGGTGGTGAAACACTGGAACAGATTGCCTAGAGAGATGGTAGATGCCCCATCCCTGGAAACATTCAAAGTAAGGTTGGGGGAGAGGATTCTGCTCCTCTGCTTGGCTTTGGTGAGACCCCACCCGGAGTATTGTGTCCAGCTCTGAAGCCCCCACCATAAGGGCATGGACCTGTTGGAGCGGGTCCAGAGGAGGGCCACGAGGATGCTCAGAGGGCTGGAACACGTCTCCTATGAAGACAAGCTGAGGGAGTTGGGGTTTTTCAGCCTGGAAAAGAAAAGGCTCTTGGGAAACCTTATAGCAGCCTTTCAGTACTTAAAGGGGGCTTATAAGACAGATGGGGACAAACTTTTTAGCAGGGCCTGTTGTGACAGAACAAGGGATAATGGTTTTAAACTAAAAGACAAATGATTTAGACTAGATATAAGGAAGAAATATTTTATGCTAAGGGTGGTGAAACACTGGAACAGATTGCCTAGAGAGATGGTAGATGCCCCATCCCTGGAAACATTCAAAGTAAGGTTGGAAGGGGCTCTGAGCAACCTCATCTAGTTGAAGATGTCCCTGCTCATTGCAGGTGGGTTGGATTGGATGACCTTGAAAGGTCCCTTCCAACATAAACTCTTCTATGATTCTGAATGCCAAGTCATTGAGGAGAAACACTCTCAGCTCACCCTAACTTTCATACATATGCAACACTCTGGGCCACCTGAGGATCTGGTGCCTCCAGTTGCTTTAAATACTTTGAGAAAGGATGAATGTTTCCCTCACAGGGGAAAGGCTTGATTTCCTGTCACAGTAAGCTCTCCAGCAACAGCTGTGTTTGTAGCTCAGGTTTTGGCATCCTTGATGTCACCAGTAATTCAGCGAGGGCATGTGGACTTCTCAGCTTGCTTCAGCTGTTTTCAGGTTGTTGGAGTTGATAGAAGTTCTTTGATGGCCTTGAAATTTATTGCAACGTTTTATATAATTTGAAGAGTAGTGTTGAGGAATGGCACCCCCACATGGCCTTTGGACCGAATTTCTCCTGCAATTTTTTATTGTCAAGTATTTGTGCACCATTACACACAAAAAAAGAAAAGAAAAAAAAAAGAAATAGTGGTTCCTTCTACTGGACTCAGCAATTTATTCTTGCAGCATATGAATTATTTGCTGTTAATTTATCCCCTAATTCTTTATGTGCTTAGCTATGTGTTAGTGTGATAGAGTATCCCTTTCTTTTTTTTTTCGCATTTGATACAATTAAAGTTCTGCAAAACTCAGCGGTTTAAACTCTCGGAAACCTGTGCACGTTGGAAAATATTGATCCAGCGGGTGGAGGCTGTGAAGGGCCAAAGCCTTGTTCCTGCACCCTGGGTTTCAGAAGAGGGGTCTGTGACAAACACTGCTCCAAGCTAAAACAAAGATCTCCAGTCTCACCCCTCTCATGGATGTGGTCAGATCCCATGGTCTGACAGGAGCCAGTTCCTGAGTAACTTTGGACATCTATGATCAGAGCTGGAGCTAATGACCAACTGGAGCTGACATTGACCAAGGGAACAGGGGGGAAACATCTCAGCCCTTCAGCTTTAATCTGTTGACAGACGGGCACCCACAGTTTAAGACTTAAAGCAGGTGGGTTTAAGACTTTAAGCAGTTTTTAAAACTAGGGGTTTCCTACCTGTGTGGAAGGTTGGAAGAAGCAAGTAGGAAGAGCGTGTGATGTTGTTTTATTTTTCCTTTTATAAGGAAACACAATAACTGACATTAAACACCCAAGTCACAGAGAATGGGCACCATGAAATCTCATACCCACGGATGTGCAGCCCTTCAGGATAATTCCCTGCATCCAAAACAGCCCATGGCCATTTCCACCACCCTTTCTCTGGAAGGTGGGGTGCTCACTGTGTGCTCCAAAACTCTACATTGCCTGCTCTGTTTTCAGGGGAAACATATTAATAAGAGGCTGGATCTAAACACTTGCAGAACAGTTACGGCCCCAGCTTCTGGAGCAATATTCCTAGCTACCACTTTGGCTTTGAAGGGGTTTTTGAAGACCCAATTTCTCACTCAGGAGCTCCAGCTCTTCAGCAGCACAGAGCTGCTTTCAAGCAATAAGTGGTTTATGTCTCACTGCAGTGTATTTATGAGAAAGAAATCCTGCTTTTACCTGAGGAAAAAAAAGATACTTTAGAGCAACTACCTCTTTCATTTCGTCTCGCTTAATGAGCACCAGCTATAGACATCCTTCTCATTACCACGTTTGCAGGAACGTGAGGATCTCCACATGTTTCTGCAGGGTGCCAGGCTTTTAACCCTTCTCTCCACGTAAGACACGTACATGAACTGTAAGGAAAAAAAAATAAGGCCTTCTAAAAATATGTCTCTAAGTAGCAATCCACATTCTAGGTCTTTTGAATCTGAAAACGTAATTCTCATATTTGTACATGGTTCACTGTAAACAGCAGGGGGTTTGGAACTTGATGATCTTTAAGGTCCCTTTCAACCCAGACCATTCTATGACTCTATTAAATATTCCATCAAAATGGGCTTCAGGAGAAAACTGGATTTTTAATTGCCTGCTTTCTTAATGGAGATACCCTGTGCTAGATTACAAGTGAAAATTATCCTCCTCAGCAGCAGCAGCGAAGTCCTTCTCCATTGTCTCACAAACCAGCTGAAAATTTGTACAAAATCCAATTTTGTTTTCAACCTGATTCTTGCTACAAAAATTTGAGCTCCAAGGACCAACCCGACCGCCCAGCTATAACATTCATAGTGATAAAGGGAATGTGTAATTCATCCAAACATAGTTTTCTGTGGAACTTTTCATCACTTCTTCAACAACAAAAAAAAAACAGGATATAAACTCAGGCAGAGAGGACTTCTTCTGCCTGGTATCTGCAGCCACCATGACGCCAGGTGGGTGCTTTGCAAGTGGCATCAGTCTCAGCACCGCCAGGCTGGGGAGAATTAGTCAGGATTGTGTAGGTTTTTTTCCCTTTATCTGCGGAAAGTCAGCTTCCTACATTACATAGCTGATCTGAGCAAAACAAAGGTCTGCCTGCATTGGAAGGGAGCGCAATGGAGACATTCATTTCCCCAGAATAGGTAGTGTAACAAATCAATCCTGACTGCACTGATAAATTGAACTTCAAGCTTGGTGATACTGCTTTTCAGGTCTAATCCAGTGTAAGACACAGCAGGAAGGAAAGGCACAGGCGCTCGTTAGCATTTCATTCTGCAAGGAGCTGCTCCCTGAGCAGGAGAGGGAAAAAAAAATAAAATAAAGGTCTTCTTATTTTCCCTTCTCTTTCAGCACAGTATTGCAACTATTTTTCGAGGAAGGTGACATGGTGTGCGTGGGTACGTGCAGAGGCATGAGTGCAGATAGTGGGGTGCAAGAAGAACAGCCCAGCGATCGCTGGCTTCTGGCCAAGCCCCAAATCTTGGGATGGGATCATAACTCGAGCTCCTGGGTGCCAAGTGAGACAGAAGAGTTGCTTACAGGAAAAACCTGGCTTACAGCAGTGTGGGGATTAATAAGCAGCGCTGCTCTTGGAAGGTGAAGGGAAGAGGAGCTGGAGGGCTGGGCTTCAGGAGGCTGAGGTTCAGTCAGGTCTTGACTACAGAGCCCCAGGTTGAACACAGACAGAGAGAATCATAGAATTGCCTGGGTTGGAATGGACCTTTCAGATCATCTAACTATCAATCATCAATCTAACACTGACAAAACCCATGACTAAACCATATCTCTAAGCACTATTTTTACCGGTCTTTTAAATACCACCAGGGATGGTGACTCCACCACTTCCCTGGGAGGCCTGTTCCAATGCTTAATAACTCCTTCAGTGTAAAATTTTTTCCTAATATCCAATGTAAACCTCCCCTGGTGCAACTTGAGGCCATTTCCTCCTGTCCTATCACCTGCTAGAGACTGACCCTTGCTACATCCTCCTTTCAGGGAGTTATAGAAAGCAATAAGGTCTCCCTTCAGTCTCCTTTTCTCTAGGATGAACAACCCCAGTTCACTCACCCGCAGGCACTGCAGAAGTACTTCTTTTTCTTAGTAGACCACAAGTCCTGCTCTCCAGGTCACACAGCAGCCAGCACCATGGGGACCTCATCTTCCTCCTTTCAGCACTGTAAATAACAACAAAGAGGATTTTTGCCCTTTTCTCAATTTGGATGTAAGTGTCACACGTGCCGGACACTCCAGCTTTTCACATTGGAGCAAAGGGCTGAATTCAGCCAGAGTCCAGCAGGATTAATACTAGGAGAAAAGTCTCCCAACACAGAAAGCTTGAAACATTGGCCTGAAAAGCTCACAATGGAAATAAAAAAAGACTTCAGGTTTGCAAATTTTGAAATCCCAGTGTTTTGGGTTGAGTCTCCTGGTGGGGTTGCAGAACTGGATAAGAGGTGAGCAAGGACTGGTGGACACTTGGATTTGGCAGTGGCTTTGACTCCATTGTCCCATGTTGGACTCCTCACCACCCTGTGCAAGGGTCTGTGCTATTGGGACACCTTGTCCCCAGTCTGCTGAGTGGCCAGCCTTTGGGCACTGCCTGACCCAGGAAATAGGCTTTCCCTTCCAAAAGCTCCAAAGTCCTCATTTTCACAGCTCCAGGGCAATGACAAGTTGTCCCTTTTGTGGGTCACAGAGTTAGCATTACATGTACCACTTAATCATTAAAAGCAAAGCAACATTATTCATTCCACACCGGAGGATCTCGTGGTATGGTCAAAGTCCACCGGGCACAGCTTGGCCAGTCACGATGGTGGTTTGTCCAGTGGCCATTTATATTAATATAATACCTCCCAGCAAAGGACTGTAATGTGCTTTTAGGTAGGGCAAAAGTCTTGTTGGCCTCACTGTAAAATTGGTGAAAACACGACCCCAGACAGAGAACTACACTGCAGTGTCTCAACAGCATGTAGACCTTCAAATTTTAATTGATTGCCCAGAAAGAAATACACCCAATAGGCAGAAATACTCCATCTTAAACCCTGACTAGCTTGGTATCTCTCCAAATGTGGCCATCACTAGCTGTCCAAGGCCAAGAGGCCCACAATCTTGAGGTGATTTGTCTTGGATTTGTTCCCAGAGGACAGCTCTTACCCTTTTGCCTGAAGCCAGATGTCTGGCCTCTGCCCCAGCTCTTCACTGAGGCTATGACCGCTCCAGCCATGCTTGTTGTTCCTGTAAGCCTTAGCCCCTTTTTGAATCCTGTTAGAATTAAAAAAAACCTAGCAGCCCCTCTCCTGTTGCCATCTGGACAGAAGCCCTGCCCGTGCAGATTGCAGGCAGGGAAGCTGACAGGTATGTGCTGTACCCCAACTGCACACTAAACGCCGGCACCAGCTATATCCAGGAAACATGAAATACTTACAGTTGTGTGTGTGTGTGTGTCTTGCAGCAAGAAGCTCTAGCTGAATACTTTGTTTGCACAGGGTCGATTAGTTCCTTTCAATTTCATCTCACTCTTACTGTTACAGTACACCTCATCATCCAGCTCTTCTTCGCGTTCCAGCTATTCTTTGCTATTCTTGGTACTTGCACCTGCCTTTTCCAAAAAGGACCTTTATTAGCAATACAAGTCTTAAGCCGCAGCCCCACTTCTCTTTCATTTCTGCTAAGCAATACCACCCACTGCAGAGCTCAGCATCTCTATAAATGCTGTGGTTACAAACGAATGCATCCTTCAGCAGCCTTTTAGACCGTTTTTTTCCACAATGCACATTGTAAATGAGGAGTAATAGATCTTCAGAATTGCCCAGAAAACGTTATTCTGTTAGCAATATAAAAGCCTCACAGTGTCCGAGTAGGTGCCCTTGCCAAAAACATTTTATTGTGAGCCAGATAATTCAGTTTGAATTGTACACGGTTTGGTATAATCATTCCAGTAAAGCATTCTTTACAATTCTGTAACAGCAAGTCACATGGCTCAATAAAGTTTATTGCTGCAAATACTTAGTGATTCATAGCATGGATGAATTCTGTTTCTTTCCTGCATCGAGTAATCAATAGCAAAATAATCTCCCCGCAATTACATTGCTCTGCATTAAAGAGGTGTGAGGTAAATAAGTACAAAATCTGATATAAAAAAAACAATGTGTACAACATTCAAATGAACTGCAATTTGAAAGTGGGTGTCCTGCACCACGGTTTTGCACAGGGCAGAGCTATGTCCAGCATACTCCTAGCCTTAAATGACTCTTGCTCAGCTCGTTACACCCAGTTGGGACTCAAAGATTTTCATCCCATCGTGTCCAACAGAGTCCTGCTGGGAATACTCCACACAGACCTCCCTGGCCACCCCCGTGGGTACCAGGGTCCATCTTTTTTTTGGAGTGTGCTGAAAAAGCAAGACCTACACTTCTCAATCAACCTCTCTGGTTCTTCCAGCGCTGCTCCCGCACGCAGTAAATCAGTGTTTATAACATCCCCCGCTGAGCTGAGTGCAAATTAAATCAGGCTAATTTAGTTTGCACCATCGTGTTTGGCTGCCAGCCCCAAAAGGAACCGGAGGTAGGACGGTGGGGAGAGGGGACGTGCTTTGTGACGGGAGGTGCTGGGAGAGGCTCTTCAGGAGCCCAGCAGCGCTGTGACACTGCAGCTCCAGGGCCCTGGATGTCCCTGCTCCCTCCATCCTGCCCTGCTTTGCAGCTCCCAGCCCTGCGGCTCCAGTGACACCACAGCAGGCCCACTCACAATAGATGATAGATCTATCATCTGTAATAAACAAGTGCAAACATCGCTCTCTATTTATCTGGTTCTAACAGTTTTCTCATAAAAACAGTATGAAAATGATACTGTTTAGAAACAGACTGTTCTGGGGAATAAAGTGCACTGTTGTTTTTACTGTTTAATGCCTCCTGACTGGCAACATTTATACGCGATGGGGTTTCTCTCTAAATATGCTTTTGCTGTTGCACAGGCTTCAATGCAGTGGTAAGCACATACCTGAGCTCAGTCTTTTACTCCTGTTTACATTCTTATCCACAATCCACCTCATTCCCAATTCTGATACGCAGTCTAAAAGGATATTTATGAGATTAAGCACCTAAGAAGTCACAAAAAGCCAGAGGGCAGGCTGCCTAAGCAAGCTTAATATAACTTCCTCCTACAAAGAATAGAGTATGGTCTTTGATTAGATGTTCATTCCCATTGGAGCTCTGTTTCATTCAGCACCCAAACCAGGCTCTGCACTGGAGAAGAGACACAATTGTGCTGTCCATAGAAATAAAATAAAAAAAAAAACAAAACATCAAAGCAGCGACCTGTAACAGGCACTTAGTGTGGAAATTTTCAGCCCAAATAAGTAAATGGTAAGAGAGTAAAAAAGTATCCTACAGATCATTTAAAAGCACACACAAAGAGACACAATTGTGCTGTCCATAGGAATAGAAAAAAAAATAATAAAAAAATCAAAGCAGTGACCTGTAACAGGCACTTAGTGTGGAAATTTTCAGCCCAAATAAGTAAATGGCAAGAGTAAAAAAGTATCCTACAGATCATTTAAAAGCTGACACACATGCTCTCTCTCAGTCTGCTTTATAAAAATTAACCGACAAATAGAGAAATGTTTTACCAGACTGCTCCTGTATCATGCTGCAGAGAACATCTATTTCCTGCCAATCTCCAGTGACTTAAAGACAATGTGGGATCAGTTTCCTTCTCACTGGACTATACAATCTGCAGAGAAAACCCACTGTCTTTCTGAAACAAATACGCAAACATCACAGCCTCCATCCACAACAACAAGCTGGAGGCCCAGATCATTACTTGGTGAAATGAAGGTAGGTTCACTGACTTGTAGAAGCAAATGCTGACTTATAGAAGCAAAACAGATGGTTGGAATGCTTGCAACACATGCTCTCTCTCAATCTGCTTTATAAAAAGTAACCGACAAATAGAGAAATGTTTTACCAGACTGCTCCTGTATCATGCTGCAGAGAACATCTATTTCCTGCCAATCTCCAGTGACTTAAAGACAATGTGGGATCAGTTTCCTTCTCACTGGACTATACAATCTGCAGAGAAAACCCACTGTCTTTCTGAAACAAATACGCAAACATCACAGCCTCCATCCACAACAACAAGCTGGAGGCCCAGATCATTACTTGGTGAAATGAAGGTAGGTTCACTGACTTGTAGAAGCAAATGCTGACTTATAGAAGCAAAACAGATGGTTGGAATGCTTGCAAATCACCTTTCCAAGTCATGGCTAGGGCAGAGGTTTCATTCAGAGTCCCCACCCTTTCTGCCCTACAAGCACACAGACTCCTGCCCTCTACCATGGGCCTGGAAGCTGCAGAACTGGGGGCTCCTCTCTGTTAGGTGAGAGGCAACTCAGGGCAGGGACCACTTCCCTCCCATCACCAAGGACAGCCTGTGTGCACCACCACAACAGATGCCATCCCATAACAATAACAGCACCATGTCAGCATTAAGTAGGTGACCCCCAATTACTCAGCCCCATGGTTGTCACACTGTGTGCCCATAGTGCTTGCCATCCAGCAGTTTCTTCTCAGAAACGTTGTCTAAAGTGAAATAGGACTCCAAAGAAATACATTAATGGCAAAACTTCAGTTCACTAAGTCCGTTGTCATTAGGCCAAATCTGTTTGAGGAGAAGACTTCTCATATGAGGTAAATTGCAGGGCTGAGCCCAGAGAGTCCAGCACGCACAGGAAGTTGGTACAAGGCAGCCTTCCTCATCCTGGTACAGGTCTGGTTGTCCCTTCTTCTGCAGCACTGCTTCAGGAATACAGTGTCATCATCATCCACTGTAAAATAATGGGGAAAGTAGGTTGAACTCATCCATCCCTGACAGTACCCTGCAATCATCACAACTGAACTGGACTATGGGGCATTGGAGATATACTGTGTCCAGAAGGAGCAGAAGTTGGAACAGAATAGGATCAGACTCTGAAAGAAATAGGAACAGACTATTTCAGTTGGAAGAGACCTATGATGATCATCTAGTCCAACTACCTGACCCAAAATTAAAGCATGTTGTCAAGGGCATTGTCTAAATGTCTCTTAAACACTGCCCGACCCAAAATTAAAGCATGTTGTTAAGGCATTGTCTGAATGTCTCTTAAACACTGACAGGCTTGGGGTATCGACCAGCTCTCTAGGAAGCCTGCTCCAGTGTTTGACCACCCTCTCTGTAAAAAAATACTTCCTAATGTCCAGTCTAAACCTCCCCTGATGCAGCTTTGAACCTTTCACACGTGTTCTGTCACTGGATACCAGGGAGAAGAGCTCAGCACCCTGTAGAGAAGCTGTAGAGAAGAATGAGGTCACCCCTCAGCCCTTTTGCCCAAACTAGACAAGCCCCAAAACCTCAGCCCCTCCTCATAGGACATGCCTTCCAGCTCTTTCACCAGCTTTGCTGCTCTCATCTGGACACATTCAAGGACCTTCACATCCTTCTTAAATTCTGGACCCCAGAACTGCACATAGTACTCAAGGTGAGGCCGCACCAGTGCTAGATACAGTGGGATAATCCCCTCTTTTGACCAGCTGGTTATGCTGTTTGATGCACCCCAGGATGGGGTTTGCCCTCTTGGCTGCCAGGGCTCACTCCTGACCCATATTGAGCCTGTTGTCAACCAGCACCTCCAGATCCCTTTCTGCAGGGCTGCTTTCCAGCCATTCCTCTCCCAATTTATACTTGTACCCAGAATTTTGACTTGTTAAATTTCATCCCATTAATCATAGCTCAGGGCTCTGATCTATCCAGACGCCTCTGCAAAGCTTCCTGTCCCTCAAGAGAACACTGCTGGTGACCAGTTGCCAGCCAGATGTAGCCCCATTCACTACAAATTTTAAGAGACAGGTAGATGTAGTACTTAGAGATATGGTTTAATGATGGGTTTTGTCAGTGTTAGGTTGACAGCTGGACTAGATGATCTGAAAGGTCCCTTCCAACCTAGACAACTCTACAATTCTAACCCTTTGAGCTCTGCTCTTCAGCCAGTTCTTTACCCAGCACACTGTGAACCCACTCATCCCACAGCTGAACAATTTGTTCAAAAGGATGCTGTGACGGACAGTATCAAAATCCTAGACACTATATTAAAGCACAAGACTCCTTGTTGTCTAACCTACTCTGTAAGTGATCAGGTAAAGATGTCTTTTTTAAGGCTACAGAACAACACACGTGACGTCACTTGCAATTAAGGAGCCTGCATTTGTCACTCAGGGAATGGGCTTTACCTCAGATTCCCGAAGATATATCCCTTTGCCATCTTGGGTTAAGTTGCGAAAGGCCTCTGGGAAAGAAATAAATGAGAAGTATTAACTTGATAGCACAGAGATCAACACCAGCCAAGACACCCTGTCCCAGGAAAAACCTCAAAGGCAGAGTTTGTAGGCTATTCAGAAGTGTGTGTGAGCTTCTCTGTTCTGGAGCAGCTGAATAAAGACAGGTATGTTACTGTCTGTCCCTCCAGCTGTGACACCTCAAAATTCAGGCAGTCCCCACCTCACCCACTACAGTTCTGAGATGCACAAAGTGTCTACAGCATGAGCTCATAGGCTGAGTATCAGTTGTGATGAGTCTCATCATCACAACTGCAGTCCCACCAAAGGTATAGTGAAGGCAGAATATACCCGGAAAAGGTATATTCCAAGGCTCTCTTCCTCCTGGAAAATGAGCAGTCTCTACCTGTAATTTGCCTACCTCCTCCAACAGAAGGCTGGTGCGAACCTGCAGGGAGCTAAATCACTCTGATATGTACAACCTGGATGTCTGTAGAAAGGGGCTGGTGGAAAGGTAAAGAGCTTGATTTCCTCTATATCTGTCCCTTGCTGAAAATGGATGACTCTTGGTCTATTCAGAAACTCAATCCTTCTAATTTTGACCTTGCTGCTGCCAGCGGGAGCAGCGTCAGAAGGGCCAAGGTTTAGGTGGGCAGCCCAGCTTCCCTGGCCAGCCACGTAGCACCAGCCTCACCTCCCATGATCTCCACTCGAAGCATGAAGCACACGAAGCTCTCAAAGCTGATCTTCAAGTCAGGGTCACCGTATCTGATCGCCATCAAATTACAGACTTCATTGCTGAGTGAAATGCCTTCATTAAAGGAAAAATTAAAAAAAGGGGGAAATAAGAATAAGATGGCAACTCCCAGCTGTACACAGCTGAAAGCACACAGGGTGTGCACAGAGCTGTGAGCACGCACAACTGAGTGGCCTGTAGACCTTCTCCAGCAGCTTGGTTCTTCAAACGTCCCCCCTAAGATTATCAAATATCAGCCAGCCCAAAACAGACTACTACATGGAGATATCTCCTCCAAACTTAAAAGGGTTCAGACGTGTTCCCCTAACTCAGTCCTGCCATAGTTGGAATAAAATACACATGGGCACCATTTACACATGGGGCATGACGGTAATAGCAGCAGCTATGTTTAAGAGCAATATTCCACAAGAGGGTAGGAAAGGAGAAGAAAAAGGAAACCCACAGGGAGCTCATACAGAAAGCATCAGTCCCTATGTCAAGCAGCATTTGCACGGAATAAAAGTATTTTCCATTCATGGCCTGGGATTTTAGTTTGCTTTAGCAGAGGTCTGCCTGTTTCTCATTGTGCTTTCACTGGCTCAGATGAACAGGGTGAACCGCACGGCAAAAAGAGATATTTAAGATGTAAACCTGCAAAAGAAGCTGCAAGTCTCAGCACCAGCTCCCAATCAAAGCCCAGTAACAGGGCTTGGTCCAGTATTTGGACCCACGGGTACAGTCTTCCATTTCTAGACCAAGCTTCAGACATTGTATTAGTGAAGCTGGTGTTGGTATTGCCTCTGCGCAAGTCCCATGCTTCCAGGTTCAGTCCCTGAGCTGTCATCTCCAGCAGAGGCAGCAATTTAATAGAAGCTAGATCTGGCCTCCCACATGTATCTGCACAACCCCACACAGTCTTTTACAATGAAATTAGCAACAAATAGGAAGGGATTTAAAAACTGGGTCTAAAACAGACAGAGAACTATCAGTACAAGACCACAATGGGGCAAAGATTAAGTGGCCCATCATACAGCAAAATAATTTTTAGATAATTTCACCCAGCTAAAGAGGGAAGCAGAGATGGCCAAGTCCATGCAGCCTATGATGTTTTCTGCTTCTCCTGGGCTCTATCTACAGTTCTCAAGATGTTTCCCAGCCCTGGGCTTTTTCCAGCCTTTCTGAGGAGGAGGATGAGACTTGCCAAGATGTGCTGTGGGCTCACCTGTCTCCCGTACGGCTGCATGCAGTTCCACAAGGTCAAGTTTTCCTGATCTGCTAGTGTCTTTTTTCTGGAAAACTTCCTGGGGAGGGGAAAAAAAAAAGTTGTTAAAACCCCCCAAATCAACAGATGACATCAAAATTCTTGTGAGCAGGAAGATAACACAAGGGGACACAGAAATTATTGTTATACCAAATAGAAAAGCAGCCTTTTCCACAGGACTCTGAATTCCTGGATACTCAGCGTGCCAGAAGCGTTCAGCTTTGTCAGAGAATTAAGGTTAGAACATCTCAATTAAACGTCAGAGAGCACCTCGTTACATTAAAAGAAAAACCCTCAAACAAACCAAAAACTCATCGACACTCTAACATTCACACAATTATAACATGAGGATAATGATTTCTGAGCCCACAAGCCTATCTATAGGCTTGATCCTCCTCCCACTGAAGTTAATGGAAACCTTGCTGCTGATTTCAGAGGCAGCAGGAATCAACCCTTCCCCAAACCAATTCCGTTCTGTCACAACTGAACTGTTATTATGGAGGGTGAGAAGTTCAATAAGCAGGGCCATGTCCCGGTGGTAAAGAAAATCACAGTAACACTCTGTCTGCCCTAAGAAATAATGCTTCAGTGAAGTATGATATGAGTCAGAAGTATCACTCATGTGAAGTAGGATACATCCAGGAGCGCCAAGATACCCTGGCAGGCATCCAGACTGAAACTCAGGCGAAAATTCTGGAAATCTGGAGAGAGGAGGAAAAAAAAAAAAAAAAGAAAAAGAAATTGCTTTGAGGAGTTATTGAACATCTCAGAAAAATTAACTCTCACAAAATTCCCCCTCCCTTGAGAGGGCCGAGGCCCCAAACTCTCTGTGAAACGTTACACCCACTTGAGAAGATGTATCATTTATGATGATAAAAATATGAGGCAACAGGATGGATTCTACTAGTCTCAGAAAATCCAATATGAGCTCCCTGCAGGCATGTAATACGGAATGAAATATGGTGCACTATCTCCAGCTATTAGAGAAAATGGAAGGAAAAGGACATCCAAAGCTGTAATCCCAAACAGAATTTACTGCATGACCTTGAGCAAAGTCACTTGACCTGAAGAGCTTTGGGGAGCAGCGCCGAAGATTAATTGAAACCCTTGTGCTAAGCATCTCTCTCTCTCTTTCACAGACACTCTGCCAGGTCTGTTAATATAATTAAAAGTACAGGCATCACTGAAAACATGATGCTGCATCAGAACTTAGCATTCCTTGTTCATACATAAGTTACATGAAGAGTAACAGAAACAGATTCTAATCTTACTGCAAATCACGATTATAGAGCGTCTGTTGACTTTCACTGAGCAAGGGACAGAACCATAACTCACCACTCCCTTCTCTGCACAAAGTGAAGATTTTTTAATCTTGTAATAGCCCTGTTTAGTAAATATGAATCAAGTACTGTAACATTTTTAAATTAATGTCTTAAAATTGATCACTTATGAAAAATAAAGACTCTCTATTCAATATAGTCTTCTCGCAGATAAGACAGTGCCTGGTGGGTCACTTTGCAAAGACAGAAGAGCTATCCTTGTCCACCTTTGTAAGAAAGGGAGCAATGTCAAATGCAGATTAAGTGGAAAAGTCACCACATCAGTCTTATGTTCATCTTCTTTGTTGCCCACAATGGCTGGATGGTGTATTTTCTGCATTGCACATCAATTGTTACCAGTGAAGAAACTGGGAAAGAAAACTGGATTCATCATTCTATCTGTGACTTCACTGCTGCTGTTCAGAGAAAACAGCCACCGCAATCACAGAATGATACAGGGTTGGAAGGGACCTCTGGAGATCATCTAGTCCAAGACCCCTTTGTCACCACATAGCTGCCTAACAGACCTAACTCTCTACACCTTCCAGTGCTGGTGCTGCTGAGACTGTGGTAGTGGCACAGGGTGAAATGAAAGACAGTTTCAGAGTCAAGGCTGAAGTCAAGCTGGGTTTGGAGGTCAAATTCAGAGTCTGCATCCACACACAGTATCTACACTTGCTCTTCATTCTTTCAGTTGTTGAAATTCAAAGTAGAGTAGTTTCACTTATAAAATTTCTACCAGGTTGATTTATACCCCTGCAAATCCTTTCTCTCTGGAAATCAAACATGGCATCAGAACAGTCAGATTCAAGTCAGCTTCTCCTCCCAGAATTCAAGAAACAGATACAGGAGCTGAGGCTTTTCTCTAAGGGTTTATTTTACAGAAACGTTATTTCTCAACACTTACTTCTCCAAGATATATTATTCAGGATTCTCTGGAGCTGAACAGCATTTATTTCAGGATTCTGTGATAAAGAAGAGAATTTTTATTTTTTATTTTTTTAAAGTATTAAATCACTTTTCTCCCTCTTTTGTTTTCCCAGCATGTCCCATCTTCATTCTCTGCTTTTCTGGCCCCACTCCAGCCACTGTGAAAATCAATAGAAAAGGCTCCCTTTGAATATGACAAGATTCTCAGCCTGCAAGAGTCTCAGTCTGCTCTGGGCTAAGTTTCAGGTCTCCACACAGATCAATGCAGTGGTGCAGATTTACACTGAGTGAGGATCCAGACCGTTAACCTTTCAGCCCTGGTGCCATCTGTCCCATCAAGCACACTGTCAAGAGACCTGCTTCAAATATTTCCCTTTTACCATTTACAAACAAACAAAAAAAAAGCTGGAAACTTTGGAATACTTTCTCCCCAAACTTTTCAAAGCAGAATCTTCCCCTCCTCCTTGTGATACTAAAGTTTACAGGTTTCTTAGAAACTGTGACATTTGTTTGTTTAGAGGATTTTTTTTTAAATGTCACTCTTCAAAAATAAAAGCCTGTTTTCAGATCATTGAGGCGTGCCAAGGTAATGCACTGAGAAATGGCAGTATTGCTCGCCTCTTTGTATGCTTGGGCCTCCTGACAGCAAAGGACCAGCACCCCACAATTTCTAGCACACCTGAATGACACATGACTCTCAAAATCAAAATCTTAACCAAGTAAAAGCAAAAAGTAAAAGCATTGCTTGTTTTTAGTAACAGCTTCCATCAAAATATTGCTTTCAAATGTGTTTTTTGTGAAAATGTGTTTGCCAAATACAGGGTATGCTGCTAAATAAATGCAGCCACCTTTGCTAAAAAGTGAAACACTTGCATCCCTCACCATAGTTTAGTGGGATCCCTGAAGGTCAACTCTATCCCAAATCAGGCCAGAGAGATCATTAGAAAGAATCTTTCGTGATAAGGATCATATTTCACTAGGAAAATTAGTGGAAAAAAAAAGGAGATGATGGGACCCCTGGTACTTACTTCACCACTCAAAGCAAGTTAGCTGTCACCAAACTGTGGTGAAGGATGTATAAGACAAGCGTCAATATTTCAGGGGGGTTCTCTAATAGGCATTTTTCCCTAATGAGTGTATGAACACCCTAAAGGGTGAGACAGATCCACACAGCCCACCACTTTGTCCCCAATAAAAGAACAGGGATTCATGTTTAGGGAGAGAACATGAGCCTGGTCAGCTTCTGCAGCCCATTCTCCTGTTTCCCTGGCACCCACACCTGTTGGAAAAGGGATCTTAAAGGGTCCATCCCTGCCTAGTCATTTAGTATCTGTTTATGGACCTCCTGCTCATCAGTTCGTTAATACCTTTTGAGCCTGTTGATGCTGTCACAATGTCCTGTGGCATTAAGTTCCAGGCATTCACACACTGTTGCGTAGAGAAGTCTGCCTGTCTCAATCCTAACATATTCCTAAACTGTGTGGTTAAAACTGCTGCATGGAATCACTGTACACACAGCCCAACCTCCCGTGGCCCCTCTCTGTTCCCCACACTTCCACCTCCAGGCCTCCCCTTCAACATCCACATGCTCTTACTTTCACAGAGCTACAGAACAGGCCTGGAGGAGTTTACCCTGGCAGCTTATACACACACTTACCTGTTCAAAATGCTTTGTGAAGAAATCCTCCCAAATCTTGCCTTCATACCTATCAACAATTTCCTTTAAGAAAGGAAAATTAAAAAAAAATTTAAAAAAATCATTGACTCGAGGGGAAAAAAATAAATATCACTATTCAAGACAGAGTTACTCAAGATGCTTTCCCAGAACTGCACTCTCATCCCCTGCGCCCTTCCACCTTCTCCCCACCACTGCAATCAGTGCTACATCACTAACACAGCCCACTCTTAAGAGAGCTCCAAACCTCACAGAAATGCTATTTCTTGGAAAGAAATACTCAGATAGCACTCAGTTGGGAGAAACATTTCCCCTCTGCCAAGCTGTGCAAGAAACCAAGGATGGGACTCACTCCATGCCCATAAAAGAAAGAGAAGTCTCTCTGTCCTCCTTTACACAGGAGAATAGAGGAGATGAAAGAATGTTTAGGGCAGGGAACAGACTATGCTATAAACTCTGTGGCACAAGTTGCAGACGTGCAGGCACTGCCATTGAGCTCAATTATTTTGAAAATAACCTATAGACAGCTCATAGGAACAGTACTGCTCAGGTCCCATGACGTCTTCAGAACTTTCAAGGCATGAAAGGAGTGGGGAGAAGTACAAGAAAAGACCAGGAGTCTCCAAAAAGCCACGAATAGGAAAGAACTGCAGAACAAGTGAGATGGTGTCACTAAAAGAAGTTTGCAAAAAGGCAACTAACAAAGGCATCTAAAAATTTGCTCGTTCCCCACACCTGACTGCATCTGTCTGCGCAGTCCAAAGAACTCTGCCTGTAAACTCAAGCTGCCCTTTCAAAAGTGCTGTCGATGCAAACACTCACGTTCTCAGTCAGCCTCTCCCTAGGGCAGAGCAACAGGAAAAACCCAACACCCAGAGCTGAAGACTGAACCCCAGATCTCCCGTTGCCCTCGTACTGACTTACCTTAGAGAGGGTGAAACTGGTGTTCCCGCCCATTTCCCTAGAGATGAAGAAAAGCAGTCACATTAAGGAGAGATAGCCCAGAGTTGTGTGTTTGTCTCATCACAGGTAGCACTCCCCACCCCCAGAAAGAGCCCCAACCCCCTGTTGCAGTATATGTTCCCCCCCTAGTGTTACAGCTGCAATCAGGGAAGCCCTCGTGTCCATACAGCTCCCCAGGGGCTGCTGGCTTCTGTAGTCCCCAAAGCACCATTTCTGCACAATCAACCAGGGTCTCCTGGCAAACTGATGGTGCATTAAAAACTGTTGCTCTTCTCCACAGGTCTCAAACACGAGCGTGCTGCAAGAATCCCTTGTGTGTAGCTCAACACTTTTTGAAAGGATAAGGTCAAAAGTAGCGCTTCAGCCACTGAGCGCCCTAAGGTGGGAGAACCCCATAACCAGCCTCTCCTTTTTGCAGAGTGAAGTGTTTGTGCTTCCCCCCTTAGACTAGAAAGACCAGGCCATCCCACCATCCCAAAGAATTAGGTGCTGGGAGAGGGCTGGCAACATCTCACCGAAGAACATGCTTCCTGGAGAAGACACGCAGGATGAATTCAGACTCCTGCTGAGGCTCCAGGGTGGATGGGACAATCACATAGACACCAGGCTCCAGATGGAAGTCATGAGTCACTTCTCGTTCGTCAAGGAAGACCTGGTGCTTGTTCACAGGCTGATGTCGGGTGAAGAAAGCTGGGGGCAGCTTTCTGTTGCTTTCCTGGTACTGCTAAGGGAAGACACAGAAAAGAAATGAGTTCTGCAGCAGCTGAACAAATGGACAAAAAGCATGCAGAGAATTCACAAGCATGGCATAGACAGCCTGCCTTCACACCTCACATTTTTTTTACAGCACAAGCAGATAACAGGACCCAAAAGACTCAGTCTCCTCCAAGGACATGGTTGTTCTCACTGTGCCTGCCCAGTACTAAAATGACAAAGAACAGGGCTTCCTGCAACATCATCAATAATATAATAGCACTTGCGAGGAACAGCAGCAAGGGCTGGAAGGAGAAGTGGCTTCTGTCAACCTAAGCTACTGCAGAAGTAACTTCTATACTGGCAGAAATGACCGCAGGTGGGAACAGCTCTAGAGACCCCTCTTCATGAGCCAGAACACCCCTCCTGTCCCATGGGGACCATGCACTTTGTTCCCAGCTTGTCCTTTGCACAGAGAACCTGGCAGCAGAGGGTTTTTCAGAGCAGCCGTGATCTGAGCATACTGCAGGAGCAGCCTAATCCCTAGCTCTGACTCCCTGCACGTGTCCTTGATCTGCCTGGCACTCTTGGCTCTTACAGATGTTTTGCTCTGCAGGCACTTTTCTGCAATAGGAGGATGGATAAAGTGTTGATCCAGGCAACACTGAGGTCGTTTTTAATGCCACCGAGTGCCCAGCACACAAGCCAAATAAATAATCCTGCTAGCTAAGACCACTGTCACCTCCTGATCTTGGCTGTTCCTCAAAACATTTAGCCATTTTACTCTGCAGCCTCGTAGTGGAGATGCTATTCTTCTTCCTTCGCCAGTATTTTTCTTACTAATAGAGCAATCTTTCTTCTGAAGGGTTCAGGGTTACTCCTCCTCATGCCCCTTATGTTAAATTCAAAGTTTTTATATTCCAGTCAATACTTTGTTGATTGTAGTTGGAATACCTTAGACGCTCTCGGCTTGTCATCTCTCTGTATTGATCTCAGCAACCGCTACAAACCTGAAATTAAAGTCCTGGCTGCCACCATTCCCCCTTGGGTACGGCACAGCAGTGTGCTAGGGTCACACTCAGACCTCTGCTGCCAGGAATTTTAACTCACTTGTAACTCTGATAGTGCCCAAAATATTTAAGTCAGGAAGAAGTGGCATCTCAGTTCATGGTTACCATGCTGGAAATATAGAAACTGGGAACACAAGCGCACTGCCCTGACAATACATCCAAAATGGTTCTTTGCCAGCCCAAATTCAAATTCACCTCATTTAAGAGGTGTTCTGAGTAGTAACAGAATGGAAGATATGCCCTTTAAATATAAAAGGAGCTAAACTTTCCCATTTTAAATAGCCCTCTGAGGTCAGGGCCAAAATTGAGACTTACATCAGGGTTTAACTGCCAGGGCCCTTTCTCAGGTCCCAAAGGCTCCTGGCTAAAGAAAACACTAAAAATACAGCTGGTCTGAGGAAGCTGAAAACACCCGTAGCATCAGCTCCAGAGCATCCCCAGCCAGGAAGGCACCTGAGCTCCCCAGGAGATCCCTGACTTGCATGGGACACCAGCTCTGCTCCTACGTCATCCCAAGACTGGGAGGTAGCAAAAAGGTGGCTCTGGCTCCCCTGACTGCTGCAGCAAGTCCAGCTCAGACACAGCCAAGAAGTGGGCACCATCCCACAATTGTAGTAGGGACAATGTGCTAAATGCACTTCTAACATCTTTGAAGACCCAGTGCAGAAGCCCCTTTTTAAGGCCACTGAGCCCTCTTGATACAGCTGATCTTCAGAAGAGTCAGTAGATAGGCCTGCATTAGTAGTGACTTACCGTGGTGCCTCACTGAACTCAAATACACAGTTATTAACTGTCAGCCAAGGAACAAAGGCAAACACAACACCTTCCATGTTGTCAAAACAGCTGCAGCAGCCCAGGTCCCCCAAGCAGACAGCCAGCAGCCGTGACAAGGGACTCACCTGTAGGTCCACCTGCAGGAAGAACAGAAACAGAGCGTCTGTCAGACAGGGACCTGTGGGTCTCACACACCATGGCCATATCATCGCTGGGAAGCGGCTATGTATGTTCAGCTAAGGTCTTCACCTTCAGAAACCTCAGCCCCTCCACCTGAAAACCCTTCCCCACAGAAATCTCCCCGTAATTGTGCAAACTCACAGCAGCAACAAGAGCTGTGCCTCTGCTCAAGGGAGGAGAGTAGCTCTGCAAGGCACTCAGATAAGTAGAAAAAAGGGGCAAAGAGGGGAACTCTCGCTCCTTCTAGTGATATCCACTTACCCCTGGATACACAGGGAACTAGCAGGATTTACACATAGGGAGCTGCCATGTTTAAGAACATTTCTCAAGCACAATTTTACCATGGTTGGAAATAACTTGAGGGCAGTGCTCACCCTGCCCCGAAGTAAAGGGACTCCTGACACCCTCCCAGCTCTTGTACATAGTCTCAGAGAGGGCTAAATAAAGCCTGGTGTGCTCTGAAGCAAGAAGCATTTCTCACTGCTCTGCAGGCTGACACACAGCATGTCAGAGAGGCAGTGAGTGGAGCACAGAGCCTGAGGAGACTGGGCACAGACAAGGAGAAAAGAGCGCAGATCACCCCTCGCACAGCAGAACTCTTGGTCTGCTAAACTCTACAATTTACAGACACTGATTTTTTTTCCTATTTGGTGAAAGCAAGAAAGGTAAAGAAATCCTTCACACCTTGTAGAGTGAAAATCCAATGAAGAGGTGAGGAGCTCGGTTCCGGTGTTTGCTGCTGTGTTTCTGCATCAGGGATATAACCACATTGCAGGAACCCAAGCTTTTCTTACTGTCTTCAACTGGTAAAACATTCAGCCAGTATTGAGGGTTCATCCAAAAGGTGCCTAAGCAAAACGAGAAAGACATTTTGATGTCATTTTCCATCACAAAATTAGTTGCCAGATTCCCACGTGATGCCTTGGCATTGGACTGAACAGGCCACAGGTTGTCTGGACCCTCCAGACCCCACGGGGACTTGATTGCAGGATGCAGTTTACAAGTTTAGCAGTGCAATCACTAGGTGAGACAGAAGGAAAACCCAGGAATAGGGAACTACCTTTCTGCTAACCTGTAAATAAGAGTTCATTTTGTTTATAAATGTATCACTATTCCTCTACCACCTCCAGTGTATGGAGCTGGACTTCACACCCCACCTGCTCTGCTTCCAGAAGGGTTGAGCCCCTGCATTTCTCATTCACTTCACTTCAAACACCACTACCTGGAGGTGCCGAGGACACAAACTTTAAACAAGTTTAATGCCTCAAAGAAGCTCAGTGTTGGCAACTGACCCTAGGACCTTGCAGCTCATTACATGCCATAACCAGCCCACTGCCCTACGTTTGCAAGTGATGCAGCTTCTGTGATAGCAGAAGCCAGTCAAAGTCTTTCAGCTGCTTATTTCTGGTGTTTGTGAAGAGGGCTAAGCAGGAAGAGCACGTTTCTGTTGTCAGTTTTGTGTTAACAGGTATAAGGTGCTGGTAACTGCGTCTGTAGAGCATTGTTACCCCAGAGTCATCTAAAAGAACCCCCCTCACCATTGCAGAATCCCAGGCTTCCTCTTGCTGTACTTCCTTTAACCCATCTCCCACTCTTCAAGGAGTACATCCATTTCTTCCCATCTTCCTGGCTCATCAGGTCTGGAGTTAATTTACAGATCATCAGATCTACAAAATGAAGCTTAAAATCTTCCAGAGACATCCTGGGAAAAAGAGTGCCAAGAGACATCTCGTCAGCAGTTGAGTTTAGTCCATATGGCTTATAAAATGAAAAGGAAAGGGAGCAGGGAACTTCGAAGCCGCACCATTCTGCGTTACATATGGTAATGCTCATATTTTATTAGGCAGTAAAGAAGAGAGCGTCTGCTCCACCAGCAGCATCTAGCAGTAGCAAACGCACGACGAAAATTTCAGCAAAGGGTAGCAGCACAGAGATTAAAATAATATTGCCACCCAAAGGACCACAGTGAAATGAGACGGGCGACAACATTGCCACCTCGTGGCAGAAGCTGTGGAGAACCCGTGAACAAACAAGCCAAGCAAGAGCTTCCCAAAGCTATCTTAAAAATAAAAAGGCAGGACAAAAGCTCCTGAAAGCTGCCCACGTCTCCAGCAGCCCTGCAAGACCCGGCAGTGTCCTGCTTCTTCCTCACTCCTGCCAATGAAGAACAGGGCATCTCTTCCGTGTCAGCACTGCTACTGCTTCTCACATCATCAAACAGAGAAGAGGAGCAAGAAAGCAAACCCCAGTACCTAAAAGGGGCTACAGGAGAGATGGGGAGGGACTCTTGATCAGGGAGTGGAGCCATAGGATGAGGGTAATGGTTTTAAACTGAAAGAGGGGAGATTTAGATTGAATATCAGAAATAAATTCTTTCCTGTGAGGGTGGTGAGACTCTGGCCCAGGTTGCCCAGAGAAGCTGTGGCTGCCCCATCCCTGGAGGGGTTCAAGGCCAGGCTGGATGGGGCTTTGAGCAACCTGGTCTGGTGGGAGGTGTCCCTGCCCATGGCAGGGGGGTTGGAACTGGATGATCTTTAAGGTCCCTTCTAACTCTAACTATTCTATAAGCGTGACCTGTTATAAGGCAGATCACACAGGCCTCAATCTATGACTTATGTGGCAATGTGCTGCTTCATCTCCAGCCCCAGAGCTAGTGGCAGAGAGGGGAGAGGCAAGACTATACCATTACCAGAATTCTCCATCCTCCTTCTTTTTCCTCAGCAAAATCTTCTCCTTCGGGCTCAGCAGCTCCCATTTGTAAGAGCTGAGGGCAAAAACACAAGGTGACCAACCAAACGTAGTCTCAAATTCAAAGCAGAGTACATAGCTTTCCTTTATAAAAACAGGCCAAATCCCTGTCCCCCACATATCTCCACATTCATCGCCTACTAAACACAGGTCCTCTATCCTTCAGCCACAGAAGACTCTCCAGAAGCACTCTGGGTCCCATGAGATGTAGCTAAACAGCACCAGTTTTCTCCAGCAGAAGCTAGAAATGCTCCATTTCCATCAGCCAGTCCATTCACTTGCACACACAGCTTTAAGTACTTAAAATATAAAACTCTAGACCTGTTTTGTTGGTTAATTTTCTGTCAAAGGAGACATAATAGGAAGAGTGTTCGGCATAATGAATGAATGACGAGGACAGCACAAGAGGCAGCTGGGAGTCGTTTAAAAGGCAGCCCTACAGTATGGTGCTCATTATGCTCTTCAACAGGAACAGCTGGTATGTTGTCATTATGTGACAGACACGCATCAGAGAAGTTATATTCTATAAGCGTGACCTGTTATAAGGCAGATCACACAGGCCTCAATCTATGACTTATGTGGCAATGTGCTGCTTCATCTCCAGCCCCAGAGCTAGTGGCAGAGAGGGGAGAGGCAAGACTATACCATTACCAGAATTCTCCATCCTCCTTCTTTTTCCTCAGCAAAATCTTCTCCTTCGGGCTCAGCAGCTCCCATTTGTAAGAGCTGAGGGCAAAAACACAAGGTGACCAACCAAACGTAGTCTCAAATTCAAAGCAGAGTACATAGCTTTCCTTTATAAAAACAGGCCAAATCCCTGTCCCCCACATATCTCCACATTCATCGCCTACTAAACACAGGTCCTCTATCCTTCAGCCACAGAAGACTCTCCAGAAGCACTCTGGGTCCCATGAGATGTAGCTAAACAGCACCAGTTTTCTCCAGCAGAAGCTAGAAATGCTCCATTTCCATCAGCCAGTCCATTCACTTGCACACACAGCTTTAAGTACTTAAAATATAAAACTCTAGACCTGTTTTGTTGGTTAATTTTCTGTCAAAGGAGACATAATAGGAAGAGTGTTCGGCATAATGAATGAATGACGAGGACAGCACAAGAGGCAGCTGGGAGTCGTTTAAAAGGCAGCCCTACAGTATGGTGCTCATTATGCTCTTCAACAGGAACAGCTGGTATGTTGTCATTATGTGACAGACACGCATCAGAGAAGTTACTGCTCTGCAGACAAGGTGAAAGTCACTCATTCCAAACACCTCCCTGTGCTCTTCCTGCCTCCCTATCCCCAGGCCTCAGCAAACAGGGTCTGTGCAGGGAATGAAGTGACGTTTGGAAGGAAGGAACATGCTCCAGTTCAAAGAGGAACAGGACACAAGTCTACGGTTGCACGTGGTCTAGAATGCAAACCACTGTCTTCCATGGATTCCAATCAAAACATTCAGGCAGATGCAAATATAGGTCCCATTTACCTCATTAGTTGCTTCCTCTGATCTCACACCCAACTGTATTTCCCCAAACAGACAGGAGGGAGGACTCCTTCGCAGCCCCCCAACTCCCAATGCTTTGCAGCCCATGGGTGACTTTGCATGGTCCCTCCTGCGATAAAGGGCTGCGTGCCCCGAAACATGCTGTTTGTTTAGAGCCTCCTGCACAGCTATCTGTCACTTTGCATCCAGATCACAGCCACGTGGTCAGTGTCTGATGTTGATACCCCGTTTCCTCTGACATTCAGTGAAGGGAAAAGCAGAATTGAGCATCTTGAATCTATGTGTGAAGGGAGCCCAACTGCATGAGCACTATCTGCTGGACAAATACAAATCTCTCCAGTCTTGCTTTGGCACCAGAGGGTCTGTTCAAGCAACTGTTACTTACCTTAATGCTGCTCTCAGTGCTAATTTGTGCCTGAAGGTGGCAGCATCTTTCCTCCAAGAAACCTCTCCTCGCACTTAGCATCAGCTCTTCCGATTTTTAAACTCACCTGTCACTCCAGTCTCCTTTCCATTCAATTTTTCCCCATGGATTTCTCAGTCTCACTAGGTTTTCTGGCCCATATTGACAGGTCACCTGCAAAAAACACTCACACTGTGCTTACCAAGGTCTCAGCGTTTCTCATCTGGAGAAATACATCTGTTTATATCATCTGTATAAAGATTTTGATTGTTCTCACAAATTCCAGCAAGTATGATGATAAATACCTATGAACGTGCAACTCCAAATGCCAGCACAGAGATTAAGATGCTTTATCTTTCTATGATTGAAACCAGAGACCTCACAGGTTCCTAATTTGGAGGCTTGACCATAAATTCCTCCTCCTTTCCAACATCTGTTCATTTTGTGCTTATGTCGGGCAGGTCTGTGTTACTGCAAAAGCTAAGTCCTACCCCAGTGTGATGGCACAGCACAATGCAGCCCATGGGGTGACCACGTAGATTAGTGCCTCCTGAACTGGGATGCCATGGTTGGAGAAAAGGGAGCCAGGCTGACCAGGGGCTTTGTTGGCAGAATACAGCAGAAGAGCTTCCTTCACATTGGCTCCATGTGCTCAGTCAGCCCCCTTCTCCTGCCTGGCTCTTCATCCCATCAGAGGAGCCAGGCTGACAGACATCTCGCTGATAAAGTCCATACCTCAAACCCTCCTGCTGTGTGTGGGAGACACAGACATGCATCATCCTGCTCATAGTATCTCCTTCAACTTTCCTACTATCTCTTGCAGAGGTACTGAATGTGCTTTCACCTACATCTATATCACACACCCAAAGCTCCACAAAGTCCTTGTCCAACCTCAAAAAGGAGGTTGACAAGGATGGCAAAGATAGTGATCCATCAGTCCAGGAGGAGAAAGTTTGAGTTTTCTCCGGCTCTCCTACTATTTTACTGTCCCATACCTCTAGATATATCTTTAGGGAATTCCTAATGATACTTCCACAGGTCAACAGGGTGCACCTGGTATTCTCTGCACAGAAGACAAGTTTGTTTCTCCTGCTTTAGCCTTGACTCACATTTCCATAGGCAGTTTTTTGTGGTTTGGCCCTTGTATTCAATAATGTTTACTACTCTGTGGCCTCTCCTCTGAAGTCAGAGGAAGGCTTTTTACCCCAAGCAGGGTCCAGCTCATCCTTCCAGCATGCCCAAAGGCCAGTCCTTTCCTCCTTAACAGCTAAGATGTGTTTGCAGGCGATACTCTCAGCAGAGCCCTATGAATCATTCCCACCTTAGAGCTATGCTGATTTATAACCATTGTCCTTTACATCGAGGTCACAATACTAAAATGGACATGCTTGAAAGTGAATCTTTACAAAGCACACAGTCCCTTTTAGCCTTAGACTAAGAAAAGAGTATTGGGGGAGGAGAAACATAGTGGTTCAACCACTATGTTTCATTAACATTAACTATGTTTCATGTAACATTAAGGGTTGAACCTATATCTGCAATAAAAATTGCTGACACCCAAACAAACCCGGACCCAGGACATTAGGGCTAATCTTACCTTTCTAATACCAGTTACTGTGTAGGCATGGCCAGCAACAAGCCCATTCTTCAGCACCTTTGTTGCCTGTATACAAGGAAGAGAAACAGAAGGAAAATAAACCTTTTATTCTCTCCATACTTACACAGTAGACTCATACCAATACCAGAGACCTGTATAAGCAATGACTCTCAAAGATGGAATGGTTTGAACTGGCCAAAAAACCAAAGTCTAAGCTCCTAACAGCCACGTTTTGCAGTACACTTGCAATTGGAAGGTTGATTGGAAAGGTCCCTTCCTAAACTGGGGATCTTTGGCTAGAGATCATTTCACTTTTAAAAAGTCCAGGAGGTTAGGTTTTGATTTTCAGAATAGTAGGTATTCCCAACAGCTGAAGTCTTAGCATAAGGCTTGGAAGCCAAGACTTGAATTCCTGTTCTAAACTACACACCTCTCTATCTTAGTTATAAACTTCCATGAGTCTCTGTGACTCGCTGCACCATCTGTAAAAATGGAAAACTTATTTAGTAAAAATGGGAAAATGCAGTAGCTCCTTATTTAATAGAGGTTTTTGCATAGATAAACCAGCTCCTAAACGTCTCAACAGAGAACTGAGAGCAGCACAGAATCAATCCACATGAAAAGTTTAACATGAAGAACATAATCTCTACAGAAAGTCATGTGTGGCAGCTTCAATACTTTTTGAGTCACAATGACTAGCTGAGCAGAGGGAAACAGGTCTGGAAAGGCTTTTAGCTGTGGAAGCCATTTGATGTCACTCCAAGTCTCACCCCTAAATGTGTCTGACAGCCCATGAGAGATCTGCTGTAGGTTGCTCTGGTCAGGATGTCCCACAGATCTGGAGGAGCTGCTGCAAGCTTGATCCTTATATTAACACCACCTGTAAAATCCACCAAGGCTTCTGAAACTTGTCCAATCTGCAGATCTTCATAGGAGCCATAGAGTCTAGCAAAAAATACATCGATATATTCTTGGGGTTATAGTCACAGAGGACAGATTGAGAACAGCATGCCAATAGAAACATACAATAAAGGTTTGCAAAAGGAAAGCTGTAACTGATGTTTAATTTTAGGGGAATCTTTGGCATTTAGGAAGAGGGGAATCTAGCAAATTGCCTCCAAGATTGGTCATAGTCTGAAAGGGACTCTTCACTCAGACATCTCCGCCAGCACAGTAGTGAGAACATACCCTTCACTACTTTGAGAACTCTGCCTTAGCAAACGTTGCCTAAATTTATCCCCAGACACTGTGCTGTATCTAAGATATAGTGCCTTCAGAGGCAAACTGTCTTGAGAGCTTAGTCTCCAATCTGATTTTCTTTTGCAGTGCAACTTTCTCTGATCTTTTTGTTCTAACGCTGACACCAAATGAAAATAACTGAACTTTCTCTCCTCTGCTGTGATCTTTCTCTCAATGTTAACTAGAATTTTTCCATGCTCTGCAGAGATTATTTCAGCTCAATATTAACAAACTCCACCACTTCTGCCTCGTTGTTTTCTTCTTAGTCCTGATAAAACCTCTAGACAAAACATCCTGGATAAAGCCCCTATTCTCACCATGCCATGTGACTTGTTAAATGCCTCGCTTTGGGGAACCCAAGAGCAGGAACTTCTAGCAAAACCAAAGTACAATGCTTTGAAACTCCTTGGAGGTTTCTCAAACTGATAATACATCAAAGGAGGTAACAGAAATCATTCACCTTTGAAAATCCCTATCTGTGGCCTTCCATTCCTCTGCAGTATTTACAGGGAAGGCATCACCCTAGACAATACACTCCAAGCAGTGATAACATTCAGAGAAAACACCCGTTTTCAGGCCTACTCCTTAACTCTTAGATTTAAACTCAAGGGCCTGGATTGATAACAGCTACTGCAGTGGCAGCTTTTACTGTCTAATAATAGAAAGATGAGAAGCATTTACTACACTCCCAGTGTGGCAAGGTCTGAGAGATGCATTTATAAACAAGAACAAACTGTGTAGGCACCAACCAACATATTTTAGAGAGACTATTTGCATAACTTGGAATGAGTCACTTACTTAGCATATGCCTTCTCCAGAAGGGCTCCCCAGAACACGTTCTTATAGACCGAGGAAACAAAGACCAGCTCCCCCGCCTCGTTCACCGGCAGGCGATCATCAACCACCACATCAACCCATTCACCGAACTGCCAGAACTGTCAGAGGAAAGGAATGAGCTGAAGTTTTGCTTAGAAGGGACCTCCCCTTGAAATAACAGGAAAGACAAGATAGCTTAGCTGTGGGCACAGGAGGAGCTGCCCTGGGGGGAGGTCAGTGGAATGGACTGACTCACCCACAGACCCAATTCCTTCAGCCTCACCCTGCCAGAGGGGAAAACAAAGCGTGTATCAGGTGTAAAAGGTTATTAAGCAGGGAAATTAGGCACAGCTGGGCTTCTGGGGAAGAAGTTCCTAAATTCAGGGTAGCAGAGTCCCATCAAGAGCTGGGCAAAGGGGTAGAAGGTTGAAGCAGATGTGCCCAGGTCCTGCTGACTGTTGCCACCATGGAAGAAGACTTTTGTCTAGATTAAAATATGGGTAGTACAGATAGAGAGAAGGGGCAAGAGGAGGTATATCCTCAGATTGGCTTGAAATTGATCCACTGCCTGCACTGCTTTGTGGGAGGGTTGATGGGTTGCTCTCCAGGCTAGGACACCCTCTGGCCACTTGGTCCTGGCCAAAGGACATACAAAATATCTAAGGGTGTGACACAAAACATGACAAGGGTTTCTGAAGACCTCCTGTGCTCGGGGGGAGCAGATGTACCCGGAAGTGGAAAATGCCAGCATATTTCTTCTCAAAGCTCTGGTTCTGTGGCACAACTGCAGCCAAGATGTCCTGGTGGAACGTCAGGGCTTCCAGGGCCGCCAGGAACCAGCAGTTCTCTGCGCCAAGACAAACGGACACATGCAGTTGGCAGAAAAGCGAAAGTTGTTAGCCAAGTTCAGGAACTCCACCAAAATCCTAGCAGAAGAGCTGTTGTGCTGATGTCTTTACAATTATAACAA
This sequence comes from Calidris pugnax, assembly GCF_001431845.1. NCBI lineage: Eukaryota > Metazoa > Chordata > Aves > Charadriiformes > Scolopacidae > Calidris > Calidris pugnax. The sequence goes on from NW_015090922.1 coordinate 1,097,754, forward strand.
ATTATACACAGAAAATAAGACGATCCAGACATGTGCTTTACTTAACCAAGCCATGATTGGTTTATAATTATTCGCTCATGATCTTTTCATTTGGATACTCTTTGGTTAAATAAGAAATTTAGCAAGAAATAGCTCTCAATGGAAACATTCTGTTTTTTTACTGACGTTGTGTGGGAGTTTCTCTGTTCTCTGTAAAGGCACACTTAAAAAAAAAACACTTTTCCCTTTTACTTCAAAAACATTAACTTTTCAGAAGAGAAACAAAATTTCCAATGCATCTCACACTCAAGACTGTACTTATCAGTCTTTGTGATTAAGGGCTTAAAGCATTTAAAAATTAATGTAGTCCTGCCCCTGCTTGTTTTGCAGATGACAATATATCCTTTTACTTTAGGTAACACGGGCATAACAATTATTTTTCCAACTGCAAAGCTGGGAAGAGAACACACACTAAGCCTTAGGTAAAAAGATAGCAAAAGTCTCAGATTCTTGTGCTTCTGTGGTCCCTGTTCAATTGTCAAGCAGCAACGTTACAGACCAGTAAGAGCACAGGATTACTTCCTATGGTGGTATTAGCATGCACAGAAACAACACAAAAAGTGGCAATTTCAGCTTGTGGAGACACCTCAAACCCCTCAAAACCCACGTTAAAGCTTGCCTGCTTTTTTTACTGCGTCTATCCCATCTTAATGATTGCTTCATCCATACCACACCAAGTCAAGAGATAAGGATATGCACACCTTCTACTTCTATGCCAAGTTTTATGCAGTCAAATTCCACACAAAATGTTATCTTGCATAAGAATACTTAGATATTTATATAAAGGAGGTTCCTTACCCACCAATCCTTGGCAGAGATCAAGTTGCCTTCTGTTTGCAGCATAAAATACTGGACTTCTGTGCAAAGCCTGCAAAGCACACAACCAAAAAGAAAAAGGTGATACAGTCAAGTCAGTGACATGAGCTGGTTTAGCTTGAAGTCAAGGACTGAATGCAGAGCTGCAATCTCGTAAGATGGGAAATCCAGCAAGTTCCTAGTCTGGGATGTCAAAAACCTCATGGATGTGTGACAGAAAACACTACTTCTGCCTGATCAAAGCCTTTCAAAAAACTTAGGGTCCCTTTGTCTCAGCAGACATTGTTCTGGTTCAGGTATAACTGTTATTATCACGTGCTCTGGGTAACCTGACACAAGTCTGGGCACAAATTTGTGCTTGCTCTACACTGAATTTGGTCTCCTACAAAAGCCACTGGTGCTCAGATGCATCACCATGGGTCTCCACAAACATCTCGCTGAGAAGACAACCCTTCAGACCTGTCAGACCTGCTCATCTGCAATTACTGACAAGTTTCAGCCAAAAGAGGCTACAATAGCACAGCAGGACTGGTCAAACTTCCAGGTAACCTGGCTGATGCCTCCATGATTTGATTGACAATCAAGCTACAGACTAAGTGATGGCTGCTACACCAAGCTCCTGTTGCTGTGACAGGACTAGGTCTGTGAATAATTGCTCAGAGAGAAATTACAATGTTATTTTTTCCTCTCTCAAGTGCCTCTAGGGTCAAATTAATAACCTAAGTGTCAAACTTACGTTTCACTCTAATGACCCACAAATTGCTCCAGCTAATTTTCGCACTGTTGGCTTCCCCTTCAGGCAATAGCAGAGAAACAGCAAACCCTCAGAAGGCAGTTACAGCAATTAGACACCAACTTCTATCCTTGGTGAATTTGGGTGTTCAGTTTGCAGGCCATCAGTCATAGATGCAGCACGCCACAAGCCTGCAGGCTGAATGGCAGAATATCAGAGTTTCCTCTGCAGCACAGGGACTGCAGGATGCACAGCATCCATCCTCAGAGAGCCTTTGCTGGGCTAATGGCAGCCTTCTTCACCAGGCAGTTCTAGAGCAGCACTAGGGTGGACTGAGAGACATAGGTTTCAAGTCCATTCCAAGATCTCTGGGATGGAGGGACACCTGAAGGGCTTTGTAGAGGCCACAACTCATGTTGACCCTTCCCTCCCAAATGCTGATACAGCAGTGCCCAGCACAACCCAGCTCAAGCTCCTGAGGACTGGGGTCTTCCTCCATCTGCAGATCCTGACTTAATGCAAACCACCTGCAAGACCAAATTGCATGTAAAACTCTGAGAACCAGGGCTGCTATTCCCAAGCTCTACTGCACAATTTGCAAAGGTGCCTTTATTTTCCCAGTGATTTTCATGAGTTTTCCATAAACTCAGCCATTCTAAGAATTCGGTTAAATCTGACAAAATATGACAGCTAGAAAAAAAAAACTTTGTTAGGAGATGTTATCTGCTATTATTTGGCAGAATTCCCTAACAGACGTGGTAACGTAAGCGATCAGTGCTACTGAAATTGTCAGATAATTCTATACATTGCTTTCAGGAAGACCTGATTGTCAATATGTTGCTCAGTGGCTCAGTAAGGACAGAACTGGCATTGCCAGTAACAGGCCAGAGCTAACAGGCCTTATCTAACTGGGCCAGTTGCCTGTCCTGGCCTCCTAGACTTGTTATCCATTTGTTATGAGAACCTGCCCTGGGACCAGTGCTCAGAACCAGGTGTCTCTTGTTGTGATGTTCAGTTTAAGCACCAGCAAAGGCCTTGGAAATACAGACACAAGCAGAAAAAACAGGTCCCAGAATTAAAAACAACTCGCTGATTGATGGTCAATTACTGATCGTGGCAGCAGCTCAACCTTGAGAGCTGGGAAGAGACTGCTTCTGAGTACAATAAAGAATAGACTTAACAGTTAAGCAGGAAAAAAACAGCCCAGCAAGATGATAAGGCACCTGCCACTGACAGTGAAAGTAGCAGCCTCCAGCATCACAACGGTATGTGGGCCATGGGAAAGGGGTCAAAGCTTACAAACTGTCTAGAAACTCAGAAATCTACTAAAAGGTCACAATCTTGAATTCTAGGGAGAGGGATCATCACCATGAGAACTGTTATCATGGTATGAAGGTGGGATCATCCGTGTTGTGAGCTCCAAGGATATCAGCTCCCCTCACTCCCTTCACCTGCTCTCCCTGCCTGCTCCAAGCATTATTGGGTATAAACTGAGCGAGTCTGGTTATGATTGTGGGCAACAAATGCTTCAAAGGCAATTATGTCACTCCATGTAACCCCAGCTTCCAAAAAGACAGCTCATACAGCAAGTGTAATCTATGGAGGCATTAAGTCACATCTAAATTAAAGCCTAAGAGCAGTCTGCTCAATGCTAACACTATTTGCTGACTATCAGCTGTAATCCTCCTCTTAAATTAGAGTATTCACTGAAAGTCACTTACATGTGGTCTCTTCCACTGTAAATTTCGAGGCAGTTTCTTCAGCAGTGCTCCCGTTCCAATAGAGCTGATGTGAGCAGGGAAGCTGTCATCTGTGAACAAGCTTTTGTTCCTCAAGCACGTCTCCAGCAAGGCCTGGTAGTTCTGCTGGATGGGTGGGGTGTGTTTTTGAAAGATACTCCTGCCTAAAGGCACAGGGGACTTCTTTTTTTTCCAGCACGGCAGAAAAGGCATGGCGATGTCCACAATAAAGCCTGGATAATTTTTTCCACTGAGGAGCCAGCAGGGATCTCACCCTGCACAGCCCTGCTGGAAACTCCTTCTTTCTTGGGATGAGGTGTGTCTTCTCTAGAAGAATTCCTGATCATTAAAACAAGCGTAAAAAGTCAATTTAATAATTATTTTTAAAATTTTCTCTTTAGCTAAGGGGATTAGGGGTGGCATTCCCAGGAGAAATGGGGGATCTAGCACCTATTCCTGCATTTTCCAGGCTTTACACTCACTGTGGATCTGTGTGAAAGCAAAATGAGTGACCCCATTGACTTTTACTCAGGCTTTGAAGCCATAGACATGGCTATTCTCAGCCTCCCTCTGAACTATTTTAGGCTCTCCAGGATATTTTCATTACATGCTGCAACATGAATGACAGTCTTTATTCAATCACATTCTGGCATGTGGTTATTTCCCCCCCCCCAAAAAAAACCTAGCAAAATAAACCAAAGGCTAATAGAAAAATGGAATACATTAGGTGTTACAAAGACATTACTCAAAAGCCCCCAATGGTTATTTTGCCCTTTTTGCCTCATTTTGGAGAATAAGGCAAATACAATCTCCCCCAAGAGATCACATTCCATCTTGCTGATTACCACAGATTCACACATGAAATTGCATGCCGAGATATTATTTTTTTTTACTTGTAACACTCAAGACAGATGTTTCTCATCCTCCCACTGAAAATAGCAGAGTGATTTCATAGCCCTTTTTTTAATAATAGCAGCTATGCTAAACATTAGCAGCCATCACCTTTTGCTGCAAGTGGTGGGCTCCTGGGAGAAATGATGATTAAAATCTCAGCAGGCGAATCACGCCCATCAGTGATAACAAGATGATCATAATCATAGCCTTCTCGTTACAGCATGGACTGAAAAAACGGATCAGGCTACAAAGTTTAATAGATGGTTCACATGCCATAATCATACAGTATTTGGAAGGCTTCCCTGCAGAGGAGGGTCTCTGAGAGTCAAAATCACTGCCCCAGGCACCCTGGGAAACTGGTCTGAGTTAGGAATAAGTTGATTGCTACTCCCGGTGAAGATGAAGAAACCAAACAAACGCAGAGTGCACCGTCCTCCCACACAGAGCCCTCATTTGTTGTAAGACCACTCTACAACTGATCCACAAGGCTTGATCCTCAAGGGCAACCAAGAGAAAAATCTTCAAAATACAACCCTGGAAACAAAAATTCAATTTTCTATTGTACAATAGACATTTCAGTTCTTGAAAAAAAAAAAGATTTAAGTGCCTAAGAACTTGCCGACTTTTTCTCCAGATGAAAAATACTGTCTCTCCCTGCAAACCTTGCCTTTTTACAGCCATTGACCTTCAGGGCTACAACAACATGAGCAACAGACAGAAAGATAGACTTAAGAGAAAAACAAGAAGAAGAAAACAGGCTGGAGACTGGCTGCACTTTATATAGACAGACAAAACATGTATGAAGAGGAATTTCTCATTTTGCTGCTCTCCAGGAAAAGAAGTGGTGAGCAACTGACATACTTTGAGTTACACTGAAGAGCAAATACTTGAGACTTGATTTTTGGGTGTGCAGAGCATCCACAATGCCTGATAAAATCATTGCAACCCTTCACCAGTTCTCACCTCCATCTGGCATTTATTTGAAAAATAACTAAACTTTATAGATAGGCCTTGAAACCCAGCGACAGTACAAAAAACCCAATGCTTTAAAAAATGGAGGTTTAAATCACCTGAATACATAGCCTTTTTTTTTTTTTTTCAAGAAACTGAGCCAGCAGCCCCAGCTGTAACAGCGTGTGTTGAGAGCCAATGAAGCAGCTACTTTAAATGTTTTGAAAACCTCCCAGCTGAACCTGCCTGTAGGTGTATTGTTTTGAACTCTTTTCCAAATTACCTGGAAATTTTTGAACAAAAGATGCAACGAAGCATTTTATGTGTCACGAACAGTCACCGCCTAGAACAGCTACAAGGTGTTCCACCTCATAACCTCCTGCCTGCTGTCTGGCTGCAGTCATGTGTATGAACAGGCACGAGACAGAGCTGTATACAATTAGCCAAAGTATACCTGGAAATCACTTGTATTACACTCAGCAGCGTTACTGAACCAAATTGAATCAGAGTGTCCCACCGTGTCCTCCAGCATGGGTGGAGCAGAATGTGTGCACCTCTCTTCCAGCAATTAGTAATTTCTAAGGGAAAGCAGCCAAGTGTACCAGGCAGAGGTTAAAAGCTTCAAATGGAAGCCATGAACCAGTAGGTTGGATGGATTTGATTTTCTATTCTTTGCACATTCCCCTAGCTAGTATGTTTGCCATCTGATCTAAGTCCTTCCAGTACATTAGCATCCTACGATCTCCCCAGATCTTTCTCAGCATCTCAGGTGCCATGAAGTGGCCTCGTTCCTAAGTTTTAAAATCAGAATCTAAAGAATCCACAGAAAATCCTTCATAACCTGGAGCTGACAGAGCTCAACCCAGCTTTGATTTCGTGAAGACAATCTGCATTTGGGCTGAGGAGCCGCTCCTGACTCTGTGGAACAGAGCAAATGTTTGCATACAAAATAATAAATTTTAGGGTGAGCAGAACAAATGATGCAGGGCCATCTTCTACAGCCATTCTTGTAATACAGCAGAACATTAGCTACAGAAATTAGCAGTCATTAGTCAAAATGGAAATGTGGCTGTATTAAGCTTTGTTAATCTTTATTAGTCTCTAAATACACAGTGTGAAAACAGCACTTGCAGGTACAACCTCAAGTCTTTGATTAAACATAATGGTGTATTTCAGAAATAAAATAAAAGCTGACTCACACTCTTCCTGTGGGCTTTTTAGCAAATAGAAATATCCTGGGAAGAAGCACTGAACTGTGTTTTCTCACAAAATGAATAAATGTACAGACAGGTGAAGGACCTTGCCCTGAATTTCCTCTGCTTAGATTATTGGCACAAAAGTTGAGGAACGCCTTTTGGTGCTTTTCAAGGCCAAGCACTGAACCTGCCCCAGAGCCTCCCACTGATGTTAACAAAGGGTTTGTAGCAAAAATGCCTGGATGGCTTTCAAAATGTCAAACAATACCTCTCTGAGCAAAGATTCACTTTTAAAGACTCCGATTGAGAATTTAAAATACATATTCTTTGCTATGTAAATTGTTCAAGCTACACTGAAATCAGTGACAATACGAAAATCCCACTTATTCAAGATCTGTCCTTTAGCACTTAAGGTTACAACATCCTATTCATAATCATGCTAATAATTAGAGATTCTGACTGCCCACAACTCCCACTGAGATCAGGTGAAACTTTCAATCTCTGCAAAGTAACTTTGGGATGAAATATCAACTAAACTGCCCCGAAACCGCAAAACTAAGAGAAGAAGGGTGCACAAAATCTGGGTTAGCTAAAATGCCAGCCTGTGTTCCCAACCATTTGGCAGGCAGATGCTCTGGAGCTGTAACACATAGGGCAGCTGACACCAGTTGCTCATCTAGTTGCTTTACATCACACCCTTTCTTCGCATGTTTGCTGATACAAACTCTTTGCCTTTCCCTTCACTGCTTCCAGAGAAAAGTACAGCAGCAGCTGCTGTGTGCAGCATGGCCAGCAGCCTCGTGTAACTAATACACCCATTCTACCCTAGAGTACAGCTTCATCTCAGCACCGTGCCTCCAAGAAGTGGTGACAGTTAGACACCTTTCAAACCCCTACACAAATCCACAGACTGCTGAATGCCAGCACCAAATCCTGCTACAGAGCACATAGCGTTTGAGGTCCTACCTTCTTCAGGTGTGTCCTCACAGCGAAGGATAATTGTTCCACAGGCAGTGATGCCCTACTGCTTATAAACAGTACATATGTTATCTCTACCTATTTATGTATTCATATGCACGCGTGTATATATAAGTCTTGCCTACGTAACCCTGAGAGCCAGATCTCACCTATCAAGCACCGTGATAGAAGCAGGAGGCGGGGAAAAAAAAGCATATTGAGTAATGCCAGAAAATTTCTGAAGAGGCCAATACAACATATTCCACAGAAGACATGAAAGAACAGGTCAGCCCGTCATGCAGACAACTGTTTGACTCACCCATCACTTCAGTGGACGGCAGCTTCCTTGTTTAGTTAGCCATTTGATTATTCAAAGCACAAAACTCCACGTCTCTCCATATGTCACTGGAGGTGATATAAGGTATATAAGGTGATATAAGGTGATATAAGGAAGATGTGTTCAATTGCCTCTTAATACATTTTAACAGCATTTTTGCTTTCAGGTAAGAAAACGTTCAGAAAGGAAGTACTCTCAAAGATCCCACATTTTCCCAGAACAGACAGGTCTCTCCACTTTGTCAATCACTAAATCAGAACAACTGCTAAAAAGAACGTTTGAGGGAAGTATACATACTGTGACAGAGACAGTCAAACCCATCCAGGAGTTATAGGAGAAACCTCCAAGCTTCTGCACTGCACAAATGCTTAAGGGCTCAGAGGATTTGTCTTTCCAGCACTACTATAGATACTATGTAGGTGAATTCCCCTATATGCAATACAACATGCTTTCTTTGCCATAAAATTTTAAGGAGTAGACCCTCTGGAAGCAAGCATCCTTCCCACTCACTGTATGCGCATTATCCAACCCTACATTCTTCATTTCTGATGGTACTTCTGGGTGCTAGCACCTTGTTCCATCCTAGGCAATGAGCAGGTAAGAACAGCACTGAGGGGGTAAGGAAACGGACAGCGTGCACATACCAAGCCACCAGAGAACAACATCCTTCCCTTACTTATCAAATAAGTGTATTTACTTTAATTCTGGGGTCCTGCTGTGCCTTCCTCTCCCCTTATCCCTTCCCCACAAACCCTGCTATTCCCTGTTGAGCCCGTCACTACCTGAACTTTTGACACTGTCTGTTTGGGTTCCTTACTTGGTAATGAACAGTGACAGTAACTGCACTGGCAGGAAGGGAGTTTTAGTGAACTACGCTGCTCCCACAAGCTTCTTCAAAGTGTCAAAGTGTTACGGTAACGACTGAGTCACCACCTCTTTGCAAGCTTGGTGACTTGCTAATGTCCCCATCCTCGTATGATCCCTTGTAGGGAGCAAACCTGGGCAACCTAAGGCAGGAGATATGCAAACACACACGTCACCGTGACTTGATTTCACATGAAACTGGTTGCAGTTATACAACATCGCGTTTCGCCCCCAAAAGTTAGGTTTCATTTCGAACACAAATACTACGTGACTTAGTACAGCCCCATTCGCTTCCAGCAAAGTGCAAGTGAATTTTCTCCAGAAAAGTCTCTTTCTCCCAGTCAAGGCAAGGGTTCAGCTTAGTGACTGCCTGCCACGTTACCAACAGTAGGCACACAACTGAGAGGCTACAGAGCTAAAAGCTTAATTCATCACAGCTTGAGATAAAAAAATAAATTTTGTAGTAGAGGGCAATAGCAGAGCCCCATCAGTATCAAATACAAGTATCTCTAGAACGCTGCAGTACAGTAGTTTCTGTGCAGGGCACTTAAGAGAACGTTTTTGCAATTTGAACGGCTCAGAAATTTCAAGAAAAAAGGCACTTCTTCCATCAGTGACATTTTAAATGAAAAATCATTGTTCAGAAAAAATATTTAATTGGTTTTGCTCTTTTTCTGCTTTCAAAGTTTAAAAAAAGTAAATTATACTTTTAAAAAATTGCCTAAAGATCGCACCATGAGACCATTAAACGACCCATTAAAATATCTCTGTTCGTGAAATGAAAAGGAATAAACAATGAACACAGGGTAAAATTTTCAGCTTGGACTCTGGGAAAAAGAAAAGCCTAATTATATTCTAAACTTCCTTTCCTAATTTTACTTCCCTTTGTTTTCAACAAGCTCCGTATTTCAAGGTAAAGAAAGGCCTTGAGGAAGTCAGTCTTCCAGAGAAAAATGGCTAAGAAAACAGACTGAAAAATAAATAAAATTGTGCAATGTTTGTGAGTCACCTAAAGAAAGTCTATAGAAACTGTCAAGCAGGGTTGTGATCTGCCTGGGCGATAATGAGTCCAAAGGAAGGGGACTCTGTTCAGACAAGACAAGGAAACAGTTTTTTGGCTATTTGGCCATCAGGTATGCATATTTATGATCAGCGCAGCTTAATGATTAATATCTATCCTCTTCTTGTAAACGTGGGAGAAGCTGCCTCTGCCCTACCTGTAGCCAGCAGCTCCAGCAGCTCACACAACAGAAACCTGGCTTTCCTCCCCCATTCATTGCTTTCAGGAAGGGCATCAAGGTGGCCTGGGGAGATTTACAATCAAAGGCTTCCTGGCCTGACCTTTACTCAGCTCTGAGGATATCACAAGTAAGCACCAAAGAGACTCCATATATAGCCGTAGAAATACCAGAACAGCATCGGAGGAGCGCAGCCCTTAAATGGCAGAACTATCTAGAAGATGAAAGCGATTCTTTTCCTACAAAATGAGGAATTCTTGCCAAAACATGTTGATTTCTACAGGGCCTTGCATTTTCAGGAGTTTCCACTGGAAAGGAGTCATCAAATTCTTAAAGCCAAGAGCCTCTATTTATAAAACTAAAGAAACGGGGGAAATTAGTCTTGAGGAGGTTTCAAAACATTAATTCGACTTTCAGACTAGCTTTAGGCATTGGCAGCAAAGCAGAGAAGCCTGACCTTCAGAAAATACAGTCAGCTTGCTATTTTCTTCCAGAAAAAGAAAACTGGTCCCTGGAGTCGTGGCTCACACCTCGCGGGTCAGAGCGTAGAAGCATGACGGGATCACACAACGGGACCAGCCAGGAAAACGGCACAGAAAGGGACCTCGATCGTTGTCTGAACATGTTGTCTCCAGGTGTCCTGTCTCCCCTGTGAAAAATAACCACTTTTAAGGCACCACCGCCCCCGTTTACACAAGGCCCAGGGCTCCTGTCTGCAAATGGCTGGGACAGGGCAGGAGCCTGCTACACAGCGGGACGGCTTCCAAAACCCCCTCTTGCCACATCTCTCGGACCCGCCGGATCGACTCAAATGAAAAAGCCTTTTAGAGGGATTTTAGGAAGAATTCCCTGCTCTGTCCCAGCTGCTCAGCAGGGATGAGGCAAGCCCGGCAGTGGGGTGTTAGGGCCGATGGCTGGCCCTGGGGACACGTTTAGCCACAGGCCGTCACTTGAAAACCCATGTAAACTTTGGCCTGAGCGCCGCAGCCTCTGCTCCTGTCAGCCCTAATTGCTGGAGGAATAAAGGCGCAGAGATGGCAGCTAATTTACCTGTCTCGCCTGCTTAAATTGGGGAACTCTCTGGAGCCAACCTCATCTCTGCGGGGTCCCGAGAAGTGAGGAGCGGCAGAGGTGCAGCCGCTTATTGGCTTGGGGGAAGGGCTGGGGACATACCTTGGGGTGGCAGCGCTCAGAAACAGCCGACTCCCCGCCAACTTCACACCCGCACGGGGTTTGTTTTAAAGTGAGGTGAGAAGGGGAATAAAATGGCGGCCGGGCTGCCAATCCCGGCCGCGGCCTCCAGGGGGCGCTGCGTCCCAGCCTCCGCCGCGCCGCGCCCAGCCTCAACATGGCGGCGCCCGGTCCGGCTTCACCCGCCGGGGAGAATGGGCGGCGCCTGCCAGGAGCCGCCGACTTCCGCCGCCGGCCCATTTCCTGGAGGGCCGCCCTTAAACGCCGCCTGCCGCCCTCACAGGGCGCTGCCGCCGCCGCCCGCCCCTCCCGCCCAGCCTCCGCGGCATGCCCACGCCGGGAGCCGGCGGCGTGAAGGGAGGCGGCGTCCACCGGCGCCGAGGCTGCGAGGAGAAACGGTTTTTTTCCAACCCGCCGCGGGGACCGTTTTTCTGACTGAAACCGCCGGTCGCGGGCCGCGGAACAAGGCGGCCCTCGCCGGGTGGGCGCTGGTGGGGAGCGAGGCCTTGCCAGGCCGTCCCCCGGGGCCCGGCCTGAGGGGGTATGCGGGGGTAGCCCGCCCCGGCAGCCAGCTCGCCAGCCAGCCTCTCCTCCCCTAACGCCCGCTCGCCCCAAGCCCAGCCTCGGTGGTCGCTGCGGAGCTGGCTTCAGGCGGCCCCAAGATGTTCAGCTGGCTGGGCACCGACGACCGCCGGAGGAAAGACCCCGAGGTGTTTCAGACGGTGAGCGACGGCCTGAAGAAGCTCTACAAAACCAAGCTGCTGCCCCTGGAAGAGCACTACAAGTTCCACGAGTTCCACTCGCCGGCGCTGGAGGATGCCGACTTCGACAACAAGCCCATGGTGCTCCTCGTGGGCCAGTACTCCACTGGCAAGACCACCTTCATCAGGTAAAAACCCAGCTCCCTCCCTCCCTTCTTCTCGGGTGTGCCCTCACCCTCGACGCCCGTGGGCTGTGGTGGGGCAGAGGGGATGTTTCTGCTACTTGTACTACACCTCCATCCCTTTTCTCTTCCCTCTTCTATGCCCCTGGTGCACAGAAGCTGCTTTCAATTGAAAAGCCACCTCCGCTCAAACTGTGAGGGTGTTCCTGTGCAAGGAGAGGGCGAGGGAGATGTCCCATGGAACACCGACGTGGCAAAAAGTAGCCCAGGGCAGGGCTGAGGAGTGCAGGCAGGGCATTGGCATGGAGAGGTTGAGTCACTCGGGGCACCCTTGGCCGTTCAAAGTGCAAAGGCTGATGGAAGCCTTGCACAGGGTTTCCCCGTGACTGCCCAGGTCAGGGAAGCCCCTCCAACAGCCATTCTTACCAACTTGGTGTTGCTTTTGAGTGGTGGGGCAACCTGTGGTCTAGGGAACCTTCAGGTGGGTGCTTGGGTTTGTAATGAGCTGTGTCTCACCTTTGTATCTGTCTTTCTGTCCACTGTGCCCAGTAAGCCCTAAAGTAAGCCCCGAGTTAACTGTGTCCTGGGAGCAGCAACTTAGCTCCAAACTGTAAGGAAAGGGCAGCTGCCATTAGCAGGCTTGATGTAAAACTGTCAAAGCAAGGGTTAAACTTTTCCAGCTGGACTTGGTTGCAGGGATCTCTGTTTAGTCACACTGCTAGTTCAACTTGCAGCAGCCTTTCTCTTGGGATCAGCGCTGAAGCTCCGCTCTCTGCATTTCCTATGTGATTCATGAGCTTAGCGTTAGATTCCAGCCTTTTTCTGGTGTGGCTGTGTTGAAATCTGTGGAATTACCCCAGTGTAAATCTGGACACAAGCCACAAGCAGCCAGCCCTTTGTTCTACCAGTATTTCTTGGTGGAGGAGGGAGCTGTGGGGAGTAGAGAGAGGTAAATCAAATTGACTGTACTTCTTCAGGAGTGACCTTGAGAAATGCAGGGTGTTTTTTCGTGTGCTTTAATATTCCTGCTACTTTAAGCCCCGGCCAGGAGCCAAGAACAGAATGCATTTCTGCTACCTTGTTATGCACCTGGCAAAGTTTGAGTGAGAAGGCTTTTCTCATGTGAGCCGGTCAAGTAGATGGTGAAGGGGCATGAATGACCCTGAGAAGCATTTAGCACGTGGTTGGAAAGGAATTTGCTCCTCTGAAAACCAGAGAGGCTAGCTTGGATAACATAGTTGCCTAGTTCCACCCCAGATCTTTGTTCTGTGACTTGGTACCAAACCTATTTGAAAGGCTTTTTCTGTCCTCTGGGTTACTGACACCTCGGAGCAGAACTTCCCCTGAACACAAGGAGGTTGCAGAATATCCTTTTCCTGAGGTTGCTGGCTGTGTAACTAGAACATCTCTTCCTAATGTTTCTCTCTAGATTGCCAGCATCAGCTTTTCCCTACAGTCTCACCTGCATGCTGCTGTTAGCAGAGCCTTCCTGCCTTTGCCTCTCTCTGTAAAGTCCTCTTTCTCTATGCCCGAGTTCCTTCTGCAAGAAGTTTGGGTGTCTAAAGCATGTTCCAGACAAAAGGAGAAGACTCATTTTGCTACCTAGGGATTATGGTCAAGCAGAAGCGACCAGGAGCTTCTGCTTCACAGGTGTGCAAAACAGACCTGAGAAGGCCTTTCAGGAAGGCAGAGTTTTCTCTGGGTAAAATAGTGGATAAGAAGGTGAAAATTGGTAGCTGTTGGAGAACTCAGGGCCCCTTATAGTAGGAGGGAGTGTGAAGGTCTGGTATTCCAGTATGATCCCAACCCAACAAAGGCATTAGGTGGCAGAAAACCCAGTGTTGCTCGTGGTAGGCTTCCAGTGTGAGTTTGCAGGCACTGGTCATTAGAGAGCTGGGATAAACACCAGATTAGCATCCAGAGTTATTGTGGGAAAGCGAGTGGGAGCTAAAACTGAGAGCAGGGAGGAGTTAAAGGGGACTGGGGGAGGAAGTGGGAGGGGAAACAACCATTATGTCTTAGTATTAGAGTGAAGCAAGAAACACCCTCTGGACCTCTCTTCCATAATCTTGTCGGGATGGGGTATAATTAGTGTTATCCCTCTATATCCACTACACTCTTGATCTGTATCCTGCTTGTATGGGCATGTAATTTAGGGAGATGACGTAGTGTCACTAATCATTCATGTGGAATGAACTCAGTCCCAGTTCACCTGGATCCCAGTATACCATTTAAAAAAAAAAGGACAAAGGACCTTAGTCACCTACCTGAGGTGAGTTCATCTCCCAAACATCTCTCCTTGTTCTTTTGGAATCTGAGGTGAAGCAAGGAAGAAACGCAAGGCTCTGAAGCGCCCGAACTGCAGAATCTTGCAGCATCTTGCAGGGAGGCTGCTTTATTGTCAGGAGCTGGTGGCAGAAAGAAGGCAGTGAAGGTCAGCAGTGAGAAACATTCCTAGAGGCTGAGGCGGGGAGGAGGGAGGCAAGTCCTGTGGGTCAAAGCCAGTGTAGTGAGACCAAAGCACTGGCTTGTTTTCAGTGGAACCAGGCTGTGCTCTCCCCTGCTTTCAGGGATGCAGAGAACTGAGCCATATTTTTTTATGTGAAAGATACAGCATTGCTAACTGCAGCTTTTCCATTCCTGCTTCCTGCTGTATTCTCTCCTCTCACTCACTCCTGTTTCTCTCCTTGGCATACATTTGGCTGAGGATGTTTCCACAGGGCTCGGGTCTGAAAGGCTGTGGTGGCAAGGGCAAGGCAACACCCCTACCTGGGAATAGTTGGCAGCCACAGCAGGATGCCACTGGAGTCTGCCTCTGCAATGTTATTGCTTTTTATGTTTCCTGTAAGAGGGTGGGAGTGCAGGACAGAACATTACTCTTCTAATTAACTTAGATTCTGTGGTCTTTTCTAAAAATAATCCTGGCTTCTGTCCAGCCATCCTGCTAATAAAATAAACAAGCCTGCCAGAACCCTACTAACTGTCAACATGGCTTGCTTTTCTGGTGTAGCCACCCCTTCCTTCTACAGCTAATCATTTACACGTCCTGGCCTCTCCAGACTGTTTGTCACAGGCTTCACGCAGAGCTCTGGTGTGACCTCCCCGTGTGGCCCTGAACCTTTTCATCGCTGCCTGCACCAGGCAGTTGTCACATTTCCTCCCCGCTCTGCCCTTCTTCCCTTTCCTGCTCTGCATCACCTCTGCTGCCACACACAGCAGCATCCTGCAGGGCTGCTGCATGACTCATCACCAGCAAACGGCCCCTGCCCCCACATCCTGCAGCATTCCTGCCCGGAGAGCCTGGGATCTCCTTGCCTAGCCTCTAATGCTTCTCCAGACCTGCCTGGGAAAGACTACCCCGAGCCAAGCTGGCATTAATGCAGCTTTCCCACCCTCCTCCCTCACCAGAAGCAGCAACAGGCCTGAAATGAGGCAAGCAGCTTGATGCTCCCAGCCACATACCAACTCCAGACACTTCTCCTAAAAGCAGATTGGCCATAAAAAAAACCAAAACAACAAACCAACCGTTCACCTCTTGGCTGGCACTGTCCCCCCAACTGGCTGGAGGTCACTCCCCCAGACCCTTGGAGGTGTTCAGCAGCTCACAATAAGGTATAGCTGCACTGGCAGGGGAAATTGCTCACTGTCAGTCAGTGTTTTCCACAGTCATTGTTTGCTCTTCCCTCCCAGAAATCCCCACAAATGTGACAATTGCATGTGTTCTCTCGCTCGCTGCTGTTAGCAAAGGCAGCCTGTGTCCCTGCCTCGCAGAAGTGCCTTTCCCCCATCGGACACCGTCAATAAATCCCCTTGTATTTGTCCTGCCTACAATGGGATTCTTGTGCTGCAGACACCCTGCTGCACAATGGGCCCGAGTCTCACAGAGAAGACTTACTTAAAATAGATGCTACGATACTAGGCACTGCAAGTTTTCATCTGATTTCCTATCACTTGTTGCACATTAAGTCAATGAACATTCTCTTGTAGCTCCTTCTGTGTGAGAGTGCTTTTGTGGGGATTATTTTTTTGTTTTGTTTTCAAGTCTTATACAAGAAATAAACATAGAAACGCTTTGAAAGATTAGCTGAATGGAGCTGTGATAAAATTCTTTTGAGCAGCCTGGCTTGAGGAGGAGTGTTGCTATTATATACAGGACTCTTGCTTAGGCTTTCTTGGGAGCTTTATCTATAAATGACAAACAAACCCCCCAGGTGCTTTTTTCGCCTGTTGCTCAAAAGCTATTGTATTACATGTGCATTTCAAACCCATAAAAAACAAGCAGGTTATTGTTACTGCAAGGCTGCAACCTGGCATTGGCAGCAAGAAGTTTTTCTCAAAAGCACTTAACTTGTATTTGACAATTGTTGTCCCTACCTGTTTCTTTTCTCTCCAGTATTTGCAAAGGGTGAACTCAAAGATCTCCTTCCATGGATTCAGTGAATGCTCATCTGCATATCACTCTTAAAAAATGCTATGTCAGACCAAAAGCAAAATACAAAGTGGGAGCAGAGGGAAAGCCAGTAGCAGTGAGTAGCTACTGCAGCCATGTCCATCAGGGGCTAACATTTTTGCATTGCCATTGAGGAGTTCCAAGCCTGGTTTCCCAAGTCTAACCAAGTGGCTTCTAACCTAGCAAATGGTTGAGGAACCCCTGCATAGGCTTTAGATAGGTAGGATATGCCCACCCTAGTATATGAGGTCAGAGGGCTGTGCCCTGTCTGGATTGTTTAAATTTTTTGGGAACAGCTAAACAGCTGCTGCTTAACCTCAGTGTTGCTCCCATGAAGAGAAGTCACTTCTGGTGACAGTCTGGTGAACACAGGACTTGGAAATCTCTTTGGGTGAAAGATACAAGAAAATCAATGATAAAATACCAATAAGGGAGATGGTCAGCTCTTAAGGGAATTCTGGGTATTGTTTCTGGAGTTCTTGCTGTAGCTATTTTCATTAATGTATACAAAGCCAGATTAAGTAGCAGTGATTTGCAGTATATCCTGGCTGGGTTCTTCCTTTTTTAACCTTTAGGTTCAGTTAATTTGGCCTTATCCATTGGCAACTGAAGATGCATTTGCTGACGTGGTGCCAGTAAATAGCCCTGCCAAACAAGCACATATTTTTTTGTTGTACCTAAAACACTGGATGGTGATTACCTCTATTAAAATGATGGTGAAAGCAGGAACCCCCAAAAAGTTATTACAAGCCTTCATCAATGGTCCTATAGTCCCTCATATAGGAACTTACCTCTCTGATAAAACTCACCTGAGTGAACCAGTGCTAGTTGTTAAACATGCTGGTCTCAATCATGAACAATCTTCAGCCCTTCTCCCTTTTCCTTTTTCCCCATCCCCTGAATCTACTTTTAACATCACAGCAATCCTATATTTATCTTTCTACTTTCTACCTACTAAAGATTAGGTCAAAGCAATGGAAGAGGAAGCACCTGCTACTAGCAACAAGCAACACAGTATTATACTAACTTGTATAACCTGGCAGTTATGTTCCTTATGTGACGATTCAGAGCTTATCACCAGGTCAGGAGGTTCAACACCATCCCATACTGAGCGCTAAACCAGGTCTAGCTCCCATTTGCAAACCACATGGACATAATGGTCTTAGTTTTCAGCACAGGATCAGCAAATGGGATATTTGCTGCACACACAAACACAGACCGGACTTTAGTGATGGCATTCGGCTCTGCCATGAGGAACTGTCCCATGCACACCATTGACCTACCCTGAATTTGGCAGGGTTAAGTCAGGATGTGCTGCCAGGGTCCTAATTCAGCCTGGTGGGTGACTGTCTTTCTCTGAAATTTGCCACATGGTACCTTCAGAAAGGCTGCCAGAGGCTTAGGAAATAATAAGGGATGTTGTGCTTACTGTGCTATTTAGCTTGATAACAAATACTGGGATGTACTCTGCCACCCACATGCTTAGTGCTCAATATGCCTGAGCAGTTTGTAATGCAGACCCGTAGCTGCATTGCAGAAGCACACAAGAAGGGAGACTTGAGGCTTCAACAGTCAAGTACAGGAGAAGCTGGCATTTGAGCGACTGATTTGGACTGGGGGCTAAGCACATTAGTTGGATGAGTCTGCTGAAATGAGCAGCAGTGAAGTAATTGATATTGGCACCAAAGGCCAGTAAGGTTTCGGGATTAACTCTGTAATTGCAGTGAACTGCTGTTTTTACTTTGCTGTGCTAAGTCTGCTCCAAACGTCTTGAGGATTAAAATACACAAAATGATCAAACATGATGAAAATCTCTTCCCAGCAGCTGTAATCTTCTCAAATTCTTAATCCACCTGCAATAAGAAGGCTTTAAATGTGGGGATCCTGAGTAGAAAAGCTACCACGACATTTATCAAAGCGATTCAGTGACAGTGCTAAAAATAGTTTCAGAAGGATCCATACTCTTGAGCTTCGTAATTACACTGCAATCTTCAGTACAACTCATTTCGGACTTAGACAGCTCATGCCTCATGCCCACACCCTGTTTTTTGCCTACAGGTACCTGCTGGAGCAGGATTTCCCAGGGATGAGGATTGGACCAGAGCCTACAACTGACTCCTTTATAGCAGTTATGCAAGGAGATGTGGAAGGAATCGTTCCTGGAAACGCATTGGTGGTGGATCCCAAAAAACCATTCAGGAAACTCAACGCCTTTGGCAATGCCTTTTTGAACAGGTCAGTACTCAAGAACTTAGTTGCTCTGGAGAGTAAAGCTAGAACCTAATGAGCAGTATAGCTAGCAATTTAAAGTGATGAGGCATTACACTATTCTTCCTTTTTTTCCCCCCATCCACGTGGGTGATGCAAAGCCATTCCAGTCATATCAGGTGCACATCAGTCAAACGTGGGACAAACCTTCATTTTACTTGAACAAACAAACCAAAACCAAATCACAGCCTGTCAAACTCATCCTGTAGGACTCTAGAGGTAAATCTGTTTATTACACTTTGCTCTGCCTTGCTTTTATATCCCTAGCTGCTCCCGTTCTGCCATCAGTTCAGTTCCCTGAAATTAAATAGTCCAACCAGACGTAGCCACTGAAGTAGTAAAGAAGTAGAACTGGCACAGTGTGCACACCTTTGCTTTCTTCTTCCATTCTGTTGCCTTCCACATACAATCTCAGATGCAAATTGGTGACAGCTCTAATGTCTTCCCTATATAAAAAAAAAAACAACTGTAGTACAGGGTTTGGACAGTGGCTCTGTGACATAAGGAACGTAACCTTTCCATCTCCTAGACCCAGGCCAGCCCTACTGAATTTTGGATCTAGGCCTTGCAGGAAGCCTGCAGCACACACCCATATCCTAGATGAGCACAAACTGCGTTACAGCAGGCAGATGGGAACAAACTGTCCGACTACGCCCATCATCGGTGCCTTCCCTGCTAACACAGGGTGGGAGACGTTGGAAACATGGCAGCTGCTCGGCCAAACAACCAGGAAAGCTGGGCTTTGGCTCCCTCTTCAACTTCCGAGCTTAGAGAGTGTCTATCCAGAGAGCGCAGCATCTTCTACCAGCACTGACCACGGGAGTGCTGGTGTAGGCTGCAGTGAAACAGGGAAGGGACCTACAGAGAAGCTTGATGAGAGAAGAGGGACCTCGCTGTGGGTCACTACTACGTGGTGAACCTCACAGTGCTTCAGGAAGCAATATCTGATCACTACACGGGCTCGTCCTTCAAATACATCAATGTCATCCTGCACCAGAGAGACTTTGAGACTTCAATATTTTATAGGGCCCAGAATATCTGCACTTGGCCAACAGTTAGGTCAGGCGAGTGCCAACTCCCTACACCAGAGGAGGAAGGTGGTTTGCCCTAAGAAAATAACAGGCCTCGTGCCTGGAGTGCAGAGATAGTAAATGAAGAGAGCATCACCCAGAGCAGCTCTGCTGATAGCCAAGAACAGCCACAGCGGGCAGACAATTCACTGCAGAGAAGAAGGAATGTCAGGAGTAAGGAGGCCAGGCACAGAGGGCAAAAAAGCAAACACTCCTGAACTGGACTGATAGATGTGTCCTGAATGCAGTTTGCTCCTAATACAGCAAGGGATCTCCGCATCCATTAGCCTAGTTCACTGTATCACGCTGTCTTCTTCTTACTCTCCTGCTACTCTTCCTTCTCCTCTGAGGAAGGAGTCAAGTATGTGCCTGTAAGGACAGCAGGACAGAGAGGCACAGCAGTGATTCAGCAGCAGCAGTGCAGCTCTACTAGCAGTGGAAGGAGTAGCCACAACAGCCAATTAACCCTTTTTCTGCTGACAGCTAAAGAAAGGGTGGGGTGTATGTAAATGATTTCTAGATTGGCAGAAGACGACACGCTAAAGGGGACTAACTCAGCATTTTGAGCATCACAGTGCTGAAAACGCAGATGGTAATACCCAACTAATTAGAAATTTAAACACATGCAAGAATTGACTCAGAGGGCCAGAAATTTAGCAGATGTAAGTCGGTGCACCCACTGGACTGGATCGAGCTACCCATGCTTACCCCTGTTGTGGGCCTGGCTTTTGGCAGGAGACAGTGCAGAGCCATCTCTGCCTTGCACATACCTTGCTGCTATTTTGTGTTTACTAAGGCACCAGCCTCAGCTAGGAGGCTGTAAGCAGGAAATTTAAAGAAGGGAGGTAATCTCCAGGAGCAACCCCTCTAAGCTGAGATAAGAGAATGACCATGGGCAAGTCTGCTTTATCCTGGGTGGTTAAAGATAACAACTGGCTATAGGCACCACTAGAAAGGAGCAGAGCAGCCCCAGGCAGTAGCATTCACACAGACCATGGTGGTCTTGGCTGAGAGGTGGCAGCCCACCAAACTGTGTCCTGTGGGGTGCAGAGCCTGCTGCTCTGGGGAAGCTAAGTGGAGGAGTGAACATCCAGCCTCAGCTGGTACTCCCTTCCCGGCAGAGACTGATCTGCTGCCTTCCAGGAAGCAGGGGAAGAGTGGTACAGTCAGGATTTGGCTGAGAGACAGCAGCTAATTGTGCTGCTCAGAGCCTGTCTCCTCCCTCCCTTCATTCCCAGGAGACGGAGTGCTTGCCCATACCTTCCTGGCTAAGGGCAGAGATAAGGCTGACAAGCTGCCCAGGGCTGAAGGGATGGCAGCTCTGCAGTACCATGCTCTCACCCTGTCTTTTGTCCTCCTCTTCTTGCCCCAGGTGGTTCCGGAGAACCTGAGAGAAGGGCTTGTTTTCTTCCCTCCAACTCTGCTGGCAGTACCCCAGCTCTGGAGGGATCCCAGCAGAGAGATTACAGGTTGCACCTCATTATCAGGAGGACTTGTTTGGCACCAAGGGCCTGGAGCAAAATCAGGAATCTCAGCCATTACTTTCATATCTCATTGGCTTGATTGCAAGATTCTTCCCACCCCCAAAATATGTCTTGGGAAAGTAAGGTGGAGTCAGTCCTGCTTTTGTGTTGTCAATAGCAGGAGACATCATGGATAAGAGGTTCCTCCTTCAGCCCCATGCTCTACCT
The DNA here is from genome assembly GCF_001431845.1 of Calidris pugnax. NCBI lineage: Eukaryota > Metazoa > Chordata > Aves > Charadriiformes > Scolopacidae > Calidris > Calidris pugnax. The sequence goes on from NW_015090922.1 coordinate 1,119,071, forward strand.
GTAAAGGCAGTGAAAGTCTAGTCTGGCACCATGCTCTTCCCTTCGTATGGCCCTGGAGAGAATTAGGTCATGTTACCTTAGGTTTTGCTGGGACAGCAGGAAGGCAGCAGCCTTAACAACCTCACCAACTCATGCTGGCCTCTGACCTTATATCTGAAGTCTCCTGTGGAGACAGTTCCCCAGAGAAACTGGTGGAAAATCCCCTTGCCTGAGCCATTTAGTATTGTACCACAAGGAACGTTTCAAGCTGTAACAATGGAGAGGAAACCTGGACTGGCAGGACAGGGGAATAACATGACCTCCTGAGCCTTTTGTTCTCTGCTGCTGTGCCTGGAACTCAACAGGAGAATCAAGCCAGCCCCCCCCTCTTCAACATGAGGTGTTAACACATTCAGAAATGCTCCCTGTTGCCACCTGCCAAACTGTGGCTGTCAGAGAGAGGCTGTAATACAATGGTCTGAAATAGCTGACAGCTTAGGAGAGAAGGCACTCATCTAACCTGTGAGGATTCACTCTTGTCAGCGCCTTCTTGGAGTCACACAAATAGAAGAATTGGGGTGAAGTTGTTGCGTAGCTGCAGGGACTTCAGCAGAACCAGCCACTCAGAGCCCTGCAGAACTCTATCTGCCTTGACTGCATGTGGTGGCCCTTGCAGCAACCCCCACCCTTTATGTGGTTCTGCTTCCTCCCACAGTAACGTGGTTTTTTTTAATGCCTGGATGTCACACCACCCTATTAATATGCATATGTACACACACACATATTTATAGCTGCCTGAAATGCCATCACAAAAAGGCTATCCATGAAATGCTGCTGAGAGCCACGTAAGTGCCTGGGGTTTTACTGTCCTTTGCTGTTACCAGCAACTGAAATAGATGAGCTACAACCCACTAAGAACACACACAAGTTACTCTTCTTAGGCAGTGATTTGCATAGATGCAAGATGGGGAGCAACCAGCTAAAGAACAATTACACAGAATTGGAGCTGCAGAGGAAGGGGGAGTGAATTGGAAACTGAATGTAAGTCAACAGTGTCATAAAAAAGAGCTGTTAAAAAAGCAAACATCTTACTGAGATATGTAAACACGACCTGTCATATGTGAGAGATAAGGAGCATTCCATCCACTCCGTTCACCAATGGCGAGGTCACAGCTGGAGTACCACGTCAGCTTGGGGCATCATGCCTGAAGAAATATGTGGAGCAGCTTGAAAGGACCCAAAGGAAAGCTGCAAGGGTCTTGAGCTGGAAAGGCAGCTGGAGAGAACTGAAAGAGATAAGGGGGGAAAAAAACCTCACACTGTTTTCTTTAGAGGAAAAACTGGGGGGAGACAGGATGACAACAGCATACATAGCAACCAGAAGGGAAAAATAAATCATTTTCCACATCTATGTTTGAGACAAGACTGACAGGCATTGTAGCATTGGAGATTTAGATTAGATGTTAAGAAAAAGAGGTTTTGCTGTAAGGATAATTAAGTAATGGAGTAGACTCCCAGCAAATGCTGATGAGTCTGCATTGTTATGGATTTGAAGAATGCTCTAGACAAACATCTGATCAATCCTGCCTTGAGGCAGGAGGATGGACTAAGCAGCCTCTTGAGATCTCATGCTGCCTATGATGCAAGAATAGCACACTTTCTGTCTAAGACCAGATTTAAAAGAGAACAAAAATCCTATGGGTTTTTTAACAGATTACTTCACTTGAGTTGAGGATTCTGCAAGGGAACATTTAAGTGAAGAAAAACAAATACGACTTCTTGCTAAAATCTAAACATCCAGTGAAAAACTCAGATTTCCACATTTTCATTAGTAATTCACAGTTTGGGGGCCACATAAAAAGAGCCTGTCATAGGTTATGACTGAGATCCATGCTCCAGAAGCAGCAAAATAGTCAGAGAAAGAACTCAGTTCTGCTTCTGTCTTATTTTTTTAAATCAAAAGTAGCTCCAAACTTCAACTAACAACTTATAAGTGAGATCAGAGCTTGGCTTGTCCCATACCGCCTCTGAATTTCAATGCATCATAAACACCTTTTGCTTTTATTTTAAACATGTTTATTTTCACACAGGTTTGTTTGTGCCCAGCTACCTAATCCCGTGTTAGAGAGCATCAGCGTCATTGACACACCAGGAATCCTTTCTGGAGAAAAGCAGAGAATTAGCAGAGGTAAGTCTTCCAAATGACAGTAGTGAAAACCAAAAGGGCTTTATATGAGTTTCACCTTAAGCTATACAAGGTGTATACAGAAATGCTAGTGGGAGCCTCTCAGAGATACAGCATGACTTTACCAATGTCCATTTGGACTTGATTTGCAATATGGAATAGAGAATTTAAATGCTTTTCAGGGAAGGTTGCTGACAAAGTTAGCAGTACCTGTGTCACAGTCCAGTATTTCCCAGTGGAACAGATTTCCATCGGAAAGAGTCAATTAATACCTACTTGCTTTGCAGAAAACACTTGCTTTCAGTGACTTATTGATGAGCCACAGGCAAGGCTCCCATGGTAATCAACCTGGTTTCTTTCCAGTTGACCTAGCAGGTTTCTTGCACTGTCCAGGCTTCCTAAATCTGGTTGAAAAACATGCTGTACAAGCATTCCTCCCTTCAGCAGAAATTGTTTAAAAGTGGACATTAACAAAAACGTGTATCACATGGTGTAAACATTTTTCAGTCAAAAAATGCCACTGGAAGCAACCAGTTCTCTTGTGGAACTATCGTTGTGAAGAAGACTTCCCTAGGAGGAAATATTTTTGTTCTTAAAGGGGAAAAAAAATAAAATTGTATACAAGTCAAAATGGACCCATTTCAAATCCCCCCAAAAGTTTCCATAGCCTTCTTTCCCAATCTCCTCACTAGTTCAAATCCTGACATATATTGCAAGATTGTTCCCATTTTCCAGTTATTACCAGTACTAAAAATACCCTCCTGCAAAATGTACTGGCACTTCTTGCTGCTTCTTTCGCAAAATTTCTCTCCCAGCCTCCCAGTGGGCCGTGGTGTCCCATTCCTGCAGCTACTCCAGTAGATGCCAGCAGTGCCAGAACATGCCAACGCACAGCTGTGTGCTGTTGGGAAAGTCAGTGGTGCACTTCAACCCGAGCCAGTAATGCCTCTCCAAACAGCTGGGAACATCTGGGGGAATGGGGAGTCCCAGTTCTGTAAGCTTTTGCATGCTGGACCTATTGGTAGGACTGGAGCCCTGTGTGGGGCAAGTTCTTCCTGGACAACTTTTCTGCTCTTAGTGCAATTAAGTGCTTGTGCATTGGCCCTGTGACTACAGTGCGTGGTCACTCCACCCTTTTGCCAGGAGGTGAGGACTCTAGATGGAGCACAGCCACTTCCTGCTCATCCTGACATCCCAGGAACTTGCTCTGCTACATCTCCAGCCAGACAAGGGGACAGTCACAACTTGGCTGTCAACTGACTTCATCCCAAGTTAAAAAGTACAGGATAGGTGGGATCTCTCTACGTAACCGTTTCTATCCAGGATAGGCTGACACTGCTCACATCAGATGGCCTTTCAATAGCTACAGGGACAAGATCCTCATCTGGTTTAAATGAACATAGCTTCATTGAGGCTGGCACAACTCCAGAAATTTCTGTCTGCAGGGGATCCAGCCCAGGCAGCTCAAAAGAGTGCTGAGGTGCGTATGTTTAGGAAGAGCTTCTGCCAGGCTTTGGCTTTGATCTCAGGGAAGCTGGTGTTTGAAAGGGAGTGCTCGCTTCCTGGCTTCCATGGAAAAAGCATAGGAAAAAGCAGTGAGGGTGGCAGCTTTGCCACCAACCTTACAAGTTGGTTTTGGAGGCAGATAGAGCAATAATATGCTTTCTAGGCAGAAAACAAGACCGTGCTAAAAACTGCTGATGCAACAAATACTCCTGCCCTTCTACACCTTCCCAGCCTGCTCAGAGTCCAGTTGGGAATGAAACAAGACCTGAGGGAGTCTTACAGAGGTTTCCCAAGAGACACTTAGGAGTTTCTTAAGTGCTGGGGAACGAGGGAGCTCTTCTTACTCCTGTTGTTTGCTAGTAGTAGATCTTAAGACCCTCAGACTGGGTTTATTTGCGATGCAAGGTCAGGGAAGGGAGTGTAAGCAGTAAAACAGCTTTCTGTCATAAATATGAGGGGAAAAAGTAAAGATGCAAAAGATGTAGCAGGCTTTCCCAGCCTGCCCATCCCATGAGAACCAGCAGCATTTCTAAAAATAGAAAATTCCTCTCACTGGGAACATCACAAGTCTCTCCCTTTCCCATTAGACGTCAAGAGCATTAGCTAATCTATACAGTGCCAGCTTAGCAGAATACCATGGTATCAGAGCTTAGCAATCCATCAGGGCCACCTTATACCCCTGAATTTTAAGGCAATAGCTTTTCCTGTGATTGCATCTGTGTTTCAAGGAGTAGGAGTGAGGAAACTCTGTTTAAAGGAATAATTCAGGGGCCAAGATCAGGTTCTGAAACTTTTCATCTGTCAGAACTCAACTCTGAATTAAATTCACGGCCTCATTGCTGTGGGAAAGACTAACACGACAGATAACACAATTCCTTCCCCAATGGACAGGGAGTGTGCAAAAGCACCAGTGTTAGTGCCAGCAGCAGGGCTTTGCAAATGGCTGGCAAGCTTTTCTCCAAGGAATGCTGTATAATCCTCAGAATCACAGAATTGTCAGAGTCGGAAGGGACCTCTAGAGATCATCTAGTCCAACTCCCCTGCTAAAGCAGGACTGTCTAGAGCACATCACTCAGGACTGCATCCAGGCAGGTCCTGAAAATCTCCAGAGAAGGGAACTCTGGAAACTCCCTGGGCAGCCTGTTCCCGGGCTCTGTCACCCTCACCAGAAAGAAGTTTTTCCTTATATTTGAATGGAACTTCCCATGTTCCAGCTTGTGCCCGTTGCCCCTTGTCCTGCCACTGGGAATGACTGAAAAGAGTCCAGCTCCATCCTCTTTTAACCCACCCTTTAGGTACTTGGAAGCATTAATAAGGTCTTCCTTCAGCCTTCTCTTCTCCAGGCTAAAGAGTCCCAGCTCTCTCAGCCTTTCTTCATAAGGGAGATGCTCCAATTCCTGAATCATCTTGGTTGCCCTAGGCTGGACTCTCTCCAATCATTCCCTGTCTCTCTTGAACTGGGGAGCCCAGAACTGGACACAGTATTCCAGTTGTGGCATCACCAGTGCAGAATAGAGGGGGAGAATGATCTCCCTCAACCTACTGGCCACACTCTTCCCTATGCAGCCCAGGATCCCATTGGCCTCTTGGCAACAAGGGCACATTGCTGGCTCATGGATAGTTTACTATCCACTAGGACCCCCAGATCCTTCTCCTTAGAACTGCTTTCCAGCAGATCCACCCCTAACCTATATTGGTGCCTGGTATTCTTCCTCCCCAGGCGCAGGACCCTACACTTGGCCTTGTTGAACCTCATTAGGTTCCTCTCTGCCTAGTTCTCCAGCCTGTCCAGGTCACGCTGGTTGGCAGCACAGCCCTCTGTAGTGTCAGCCAGCCCTCCCAGTTTGGTATCATCAGCGAACTTGCTGAAACAGAGCTCTGTGCTGGTTCTCCTCCAGGACACTGCTGCACAATGATAAAAGCCACCTTCCCCCCCAACAAAGCAGCCCACGGAGTTCCCCAGGAGCAGACCTGCAGGTTTAGGCCTGTCAAGCGGTTGAGGGTGATGCAGTCTGTCATAGCTGAAGTCCACATCCCCTTGGCATCCAATGAGATCGAGATCACCAGCTCTGACATAGCTGCTGCTGCTGCTGCTCTCAGGCTGTGGTAGGAATTATAGAATTGTCCAGGTTGGAAAGGACCTTTCAGATTGAGTCCAATGATCAACCTAACACTAACAAAAACCATCACGTCTACCTGTCTTTCAAATACCTCCAGGAATGGTGACTCAACCGCTTCCCTTGGGCGGCCCATTCCAATGCTTAATAACCCTTTCAGTATAAACATTTTTCCTAATATCCATCCTAAACCTCCCCTGGTGCAACTTGAGGCTGTTTCCTCTTGTCTTATTGCCTGTTACTTGGGAGAAGAGACCGATCCCCACCTCTTGACAGCTTCCTTCCAGGTAGTTGTAGAGAGCGATAAGGTCTCCCCTGAACCACCCTTTCTCCAGGCTGAACAACCTCAGCTCCCTAAGCCTCTCCTCATAAGACTTGTGCTCCAGAGCCCTCACCACCTTTGTTGCCCTTCTCTGGACACGCTCCAGCACCTCAATGTCTTTCTTGTCATGAGGGGCCCGAAACTGGACGCAACGCTCAAGGTGAGGCCTCACCAGTGCCGAGTATGGGGGGACCATCATTTCGCTAGTCCTACTCGCCACACTGTTCCTGATACAGGCCACGATGCTGCTGGCCACCTTGGCCACCTGGGCACACTGCTGGCTCATATTCAGCCAGCTGTTGACTAACACCCCCAGGTCCTTTTCAGCCAGGCAGCTTTCCACCTTCCTGCAGAGATTTGCCTTACTGAGCTCCTGTGACTCATCTGCTTCTTTGTGGTGGGCATCCATGGTGTCATTGGTGTGGTCGCTAGACCCTGTAGGATATACAGGTTTCATTTACAGGCCTGGTGGGAAGTGCTCACAAGATGTCATGACCCAAAGCATCCTGCCCTTCACTGTTTCTGTATTATCCTTCTTCCCTAGAGATCAGCCATTTCTCTTCTGGTCTTTTTCACATACTGGGGCTTGAGTCTTTGTCCACACATGAACAACTAGTCATTGCACTGCCTTGTCCCTCACTCTTTAAGCTTTCTCCTGTTTCAAACTGAGCATGAGACAACAGCAGGCTGCAGAGATGCCCACAGGGGAGGTATTTGTACCAGAGCAGCAAAAGTTTTGACTGCTTTGACAATTCAATAATAATATGGATACTATCCGTTTGCAAAACACTATTCTGGTGTCACATAATGAGCTCAGGCATCCTGCTGGGAGGGAAGATGAGAAAGGCACGACTGTACTGAAATAAATGAGGACGAAGGAGAGGACCCACAGGTCAGGTCATGCAGCAGAGTAGAGCCAGGGCAGGAGTTAGGACTTCCTCATAATTCATCTTCATGAGCAGTCTGCCATGCTATTTGAGGCACCTGGTAACAGCAACTCATGCTCTTCAGTAGCAGTGCCTTCCCTGGGGGGGCTGAGCCTTCCACACTCTGCTAACTATCAGTCTGCCCTGAGCTAAGCAGATCTGAGCCTGCCAAGTTCAGCCATGCCCTGGCCAAGTTGTTTTTGATCCCTGTTTCAGGCTAGTACTTCCTGAATATATCCTGAACGCTTAATTCATCTTCACACTATGTATGTCCCCACCCCTCCCTTTCCTACAGTTAGCAGTGAGCACGAGGTCCTAGCCAGGAGGGTAAGGACTGGCAGCATCATTCCCATCGCCTTTCTTTCCAATACACACTATTCCAGCCTTTTTCCAGCCTTCCAGGTCCATTCTGCTGGCTGCAGTGCAGCCCAGGCTTCCCATAGCCAGGGAAACCACCTACTAGCCTTGCTGTCTCCTGGGAAGGAGGGCAGGATTCCCATATTTAGTATATTTCGTATATTCCATATATTTAGTCCCTCACCAGCCTGACAGCAAGAATTAAAATGTGAATGGAGAACAGTCTTAGGCAGTGTGGAGTTCTCAGACAGTGTTTCAGATATCCATGCTTGGAAGGGAAGGGCAGAAACCAAGGGAACTAATGTTCTTCCACTTCATGCAACATCGTTTAGGGGACAACGGCAACAAGAAAATATTATTTTTTTTTTCCCCAAAGAGTTTTGTCACGTGTGCTAGCAACAGCGCAATACACAACTGAAAGCATCCACCCTGAAAGCCTCTAAAAGGAAAGCATTTCAAATATTTGCTATACTACTCCCCACTGGTGATGTTTGCTTATATTCTGTATTTCACTCCGCCTAAGAGGGTGAAAGTGCACTGGTTAGTTTTGACTTTCCAGTTCACCTCCATTACTGCAGTGCAGCAGCCACTCTGCCAACTTGCCTGATTTTATCACAGTCTCACAAACACATACTGTTCTACTGAAAGGCTCGGTTCCTGCAGTCACACAGTTCTGCACTTCCTCTAAGAGCAACGCAAAAAATGAGCATGAAATTTGCACAGTTCTGGCCTTTGTTATTCATAGAAATTTGTGAAGCCGCAAGCCTAACTCTTCTGGCCTGAAAGCAGGATGCAAACAAAAACTCAAGATTATATTTGGGTTTGGGGAAGACCAAACCATGATTTTGTTCAGGATGAGGAGAATAGAGGGGAGAGGTGCTGTCCTCATTATTTGGGTTGGAAATACTGTTATGGTTCGCATTTCCAGAACTAGAAGAGAAAAAAAATTAACACAAAAGGACCAAGATTAAATAGTTGCACAGATAGAAAGGGCTGTCCTTTTTTTTGTCTGATTTTGAACAGTTGATCTAACAAGTCTGATTTTTAGATCAACTGTTCAATTTGTCCATTTTATTGTCCAGTGTGTACTTAAGAAATATCGTAAGTATCTATTTCATCAAGGAAAAATAGACATGCGCATCAGTTTGCATTATTTATACTCATCACATATTCTTTCATCATCCTGAGTAACAATGGAGAAAGACTGTGTTTCCTGGTCACCAAGAACAAGTGTCAGTTACTGATGGCCATTTCAGGCCACGTTTTCAAACATGATTCCTTCCCAGATTTAAACTATTTGTATTGGGAAAACTCAGTTTGTGTTTAGACACCATAGTAAAAACAAAACAAAACAAAAAAAAACTTCCTTGGAATTCAAGCTATGCATCAGCACTGCATTGACCTCTCTGGAAAGCTTGACCTATATTCAGATGTCTTCTGAGGTCTCAAAATCTGGCTGGGAACTGTTTTAAGGATTGGCCCAAGTACCAGGAGACGCTCAGTCCATCTGTCACAAAACCCCAAAGATAATAAATGTGTAAAGGGCAGAGGGGACAAATTCTGCTGCATGCACGTAGACGCTAAAAAGGCTGTCCTAAGGAAACTTTGCTCTGGACAATGCTCTCCTCAGTTTTACTCCACCCGAATTAAACCTGTCTAGTGAGGTTTCACTCAGCTCCCACTGACATAAAGCAAAAGCCCTGTCTTTTTCCAACCCTTAAACCCTTGTAATAAACAACTTGAAAGCAAAAGCACCACAGTCTGCCACTCCAGGGACTGGTTAATGTAAATGTTAGCATTAGAAAGCTGACACCGGCCCATCTTTCCTAGCTGAAAACATAGACAGATTTACTGTGCTTTACTGAGTCCTTTTGCATTTGCTTTGGAAACCTTTACGTCTCCAAAACGTGTAATGTTTCTGTTAGTTCTATGGTACCAAGGGGGAAGAAGTGCAGAGGGCTGGCTGGAAGATGCAGCTCTTAGTGCTGTGAATTACCTGCTCGAGGACAGAGTATTTCTTTAGGTATAGGCAAAGACAGAAGCAATTGTCAAGCTGAGACCTGCTGTAAAAATTATGACATGTAACATTCATAGAAGTCTTTTCATCCTGAAGGTCTACTTCCCAGCACACCCACAGATATACATTGCAAGGATCTCTTTATATCCCCTTGGAAGGCAGCCACTTCCAGGGAGGAGTATGGTGGATTTTTGCAAAGATGGTTTAGGATGAGCAGCAGTGCGGTCCATCCAATACTCATCCCTCGCTTTTCATCTGTCCCCTCCTTGCTGGCACTACCAGCTCTTCCCCTTGAGAGAAACTTGCCTAAATGACTGTTCTTTCACCCAGTCTGAACCGTTTCATCTCCTATACGCTTCCCCAGCACCCTTTTTGCTGTGCCATCTCTCCCTGGCTCTTACAACAGCCACCCACCCTGCTTCCTACTCATTTGTGTGTCCTCAAAGGGATATGTCACTTCTCCTCCCTTCCTCCCCTGACCAGCTTGTCACCTTCCTCCTCCTTTGCTTACAGCCATCTGTCACACTCAGGTGACACCTGCCCCTGCTGGCACATTCTCTCCTTCCTGCTTGTTTTGCCGTAATATAGTCTTCTTCTCTGGACTTTGAAGGGCTTTGAAGGCAGGACATCACTGTGACTAGTGAGACTAAGCCTCCAAACCCTCTTACTCAATTTAAAAATTTAGATTAAGTCATTAGCTCTCTGGAACGGGCTCTCATTTCATCTCTAAGAGCTGTTCCCTCTCTAGGTAGTCAGTGTTTGCTATGCCAACTATCCCATCTTCTTCTGGTGCTGTCCTCAGACATACTGAGCCGGTCTATCAGTTGACAAATAGGGACACAGCCATAAAATTCTGCCCTTACAGAGCCATCATCTAGTGATTTTTCAGTCTCTGGATAATACCAGCTCAGGGACACAGCCATAAAATGCTGCCCTTACAGAGCCATCATCTAGTGATTTTTCAGTCTCTGGATAATACCAGGTTTAAAAAGACAAGAAGGGAGCTCCTAGTGACTAAAATTCAGCAAGAAAGAGGTGAATTCCTAGAAGTAGCAGCGTAGCTTTAAGCAAGCTGTAAGATACCTGGTGCAAAGCAGCATCTTGGATTTTTTTTCCCCAGTATTTCTTGATTTTACTGATGTAGCAGCGTCGCTTAAAGCAAGCTGTAAGATGCCTGGTGCAAAGCAGCATCTTGGGTTTTTTTTCCCCAGTATTTCTTGATTTTACTATGCATCTTCTGTCCCACCTGAAGCCCACCACCACAGGGGCTGTAGCCACAGTTCCACAAGACAGGAAGTCCAGTAGCAAGCTTACCATCAGCCAAAGAAACCCCAGCCAAACCAAAAAACAACTACCAGTGTAGCTACACAGTGAGAAACACTGAACTAATACATGCAGACTCATTGCTGGTTTGAATTGGCTTAGAAACATTACAGCCAGGCAGATTTTATGCTGGGTCGGGTATCATTCATCCTCCCACAGTCAGCATAAAGAGCGTATCGTGCCTGGTGTGACTTGACAGAAATGTAATTGCATAATCCTGCCTGATCTTAGCGAAACGCGTGCTGCCAGGTATTCCAGTAGGGCACAGGCAAGTAGTCATTAAACCAGTCTGCCTGATGGGAGTCGAGGTGGCAGGGTGTCTGCAAGAAGATGATTTTTTTCCTCTGTAGGCTGAATCCACTGACAGCCCTGCTGACTTGTCAGCTTTGTATTAAATCTGTCGAGTCCTTTTCACGGTGTCAGAAGGAAATCTGTCCCATGAAAAGACATCTGATAGAAGAAAATTATCATCGTGTTCATCTTATCCTCCTAGTACCGTGTGGCTGGGATTCATTTTCTGTTCATGTTCGCCTAATCTGGAGGTTGTGGAAGAAGCTGCATCAGTGATATTAGAGAATGTTTAAATACACATCATATTTTTCAACAGAAATGCAAGCGCAACCACAAACAGCCAGGAATTACTGAACAGAAAATTCTCCCCTTTACATTTCTGTCTGAATATCCCTGCAATAATGCAGCTTGGGCAAGCAGATGGCTTCCCAAATGTCCTGCAACTTCGCAGTAGAACTGTGCTTTATGTGGATAGCTTCTCCCATTGCTGAAACGCTGCCAAATCAGAGATAGTAAACTGGCTGCTTTTGAGAGAGGCCTTAGCAACGCTCTACAACACTCAGAGACATAACGCATTTGCGGTGGAATGAGCAAGGGGACACTCCTAATTTGACTGCAGATCAAGATCAGTTCTTGGTCTAAGCTCACACTGTAATAAAATGCCAGAAGAAAGTAGAGTGAGGCTCTGTGCATCTGTGAAATAAAGAAGGGGCAGGAGGAGAATTGAAGTGCTTAGATTATAGATACATATATATATATAGAGAGAGAGAGAGAGAAAGAGTGAGAGAGTGTGCTTAGATTTAGTTACAGAATGAGTTTTGTATGTTTTCAGGTGTTGAGCACCTCCAGCTCTGGCTGGAATCAGGCAGTATGTCTGAAGTTCTCTATGCTGTTGGAAAGTCATCTGAAAATGAAAGTCCTGAACTATACATTAAAATACAAATTTAAGAGCTTGTTTTTAATCTTTCCAAATAGCTTGTCCTTAGAGTTTTACCCAGTCACCCTGCTATCCAAATGCTTTAGTAGCTATCTAGTTTTTTCATATGCTAAAAGCAAAACTAGAAAGTTAACCCTATGAATCACCTGTGTGGCAATTCATTAGGCACCTGTCTGGGTGAGAAAACACAGTCAACACTTAGTGACTCCAAGTAGAAAGTGTCTGTCCCCCCTGCCCTTTCCACATGTCACGCTATGCATTAAGCAACAATACAACACTCAGGATGATTTGCCTTTCTTTCCTCCTCTAAAGTATTCTGTCACTTAAGATACATACATATACACCTTGGTTTTCGGTCCAAACACCTCCACACAGGAGGATGCATATGTGATTGGCCCTTGTTAAGAGCTGCAGACAAAGAGCAGTTTCTTGCTTAGCTGGGCACCAAGAAGAGAGGTCTCACACATTCCAAGTGGGACATACAGGAGGAACACACAGATTGGGCTTTTGTCCCACCATGAATCCATGCTGTTGTGACTGCTCTGAAACATCACCAAAAGCTCCTTCCCAAGGGCTTTGTTTTCTCTTTAATGGAGATGTGCAGGACAGCTGCCAGGAGAATATCTCAGAACAAGGAAAGAAGCTGGGAAAGAAGGTCTGCTGATCAATCTAGACATTTAATGAAGTCCATAGGGACATTCAAAACACACTGTATGTTATTGTAGCAGTTGGGAACGTACAAAAGGTCTGTGCAGGTATTAATTCCCTTTTCTTGTTGGGTAGGGCAACATTTTTGGTTGTGAATAGGAAAGAGGGTCGCACAGCAGATACCCTCTAAGTGCTGCTGTGGATCCAGGCTCGACACACGATGCTGTCCTCAAACACACAGACCACTCTATCAGTTGACAAATAGGGACACAGCCATAAAACTCTGCCCTATAGAGGGCCATGATCTAGTGATTTTTCAGTCTCTGGAAAATACCAGCTTTAAAAAGACAAGAAGTTCCTAGTGACTAAAATTCAGCAAGAAAGAGGTAAATTCCTAAAGGCAGCAGTGTAGTTTAAAGAACTGAAGATACTTTTGGACAAACCCAGGCAGATCAAAGGGCTAAGTCTCACAGTCAGTCTCACAAATCCTCAGCTAATACCAGAATTACAATACCTTTTTTTAAAAAAAAAAAAAATAAAAATCAGTTAATTAGTCCCCACTTATACTGAATCACTAAAAGGTGAGCAGTGTCAGGTGCAGACACTTTCCCCACCTCATCCCAACCCATGTTAACACAACAGAGAGCCTAACAGTGGCTGTGACCATGTTCTAGGACGGGACATCACTGTAGCATTACAAGGTGCCCCAGAGACTGTGACTGTTTCCCCCCTTGATGCCCACAAGAAAAATGCTGGAAGAAATAGTCATGATACAATTCAAACACGTGCCAGCTTGACAAGAAGGCATCCTAGTCAATGATATTTGACAAGATTAAATGCACAAGCATCTCCAAACAAAGTCATCCTGACTCATTGCTTCCCTGGTGAAAAAGCAAGCTGTGTAGCTCGGCTTATGAAGAATAAACTATCCTGCTCTGCTAGATGATTTCCAGTACAGCCCAGGCAGAACTGAACTTTAGGTGCAGGGGTGCACACAAAAATTGTTAACATCTGAAAGGAGACAGGACCAAGGTTATTTCAATTGTAAGAGGGTCTGACTCATGGTTGTTACTGAGGTCAGACACACAGACTGGGCAATATACACACATATCAATGCAATATATTGAATGCTCAGCAGGTCTCTGACAGAAATAATACCACTTCTGAATTCTCTGAAGTTCTCAGCATCAAACATAGCTGAGCAAAGAGCCAGGGCTCAGCATCACTTTTTTGCTGCTGGAAGGCAGCACTGGTGCCTTGAGTGAGCGGAAAGCCACTGGTGGGACATCTGTCCTCCCCGTCTACCATTTCTGTAGATCCCATGGAAGAGAGCAAGGCAAACCCTCCACATCTAACAGAACTTCGCCCCCAGTCTTTTCTTGTAAGGAGCAAACTATAATTAACCAAAGCAAAACACTGCCCAGTAATAATACTTCACAGTTGTATAAAAGTTCTCCGTGGCAAACGGTTAATACCAGTTTCTCCAGCTGAAGGGAAAGTTCACACAGGCTCTGCTCCTGAGTCAAGAGCCAGGATTTCAGCCCAATTTGCTTAGTCACAAGGAAGAAAAGGCCAGTGGCAAAAATCAGCATCAGGGCTCAGCAGTCCTGCCTTCTGTAGCTCCGATCTAAAGACTAGGATGCACTGGTTGCCCTCTAGGTTTTAGAGAGGACAGAAAGAAAAGGCAGAGTGGGAGGAGGAAATCACTGAACTAATTATCATACATTTATTCATGAAAGCCAAGATTTAAATAGCATGTTAAAGGATCTGAATGCAAATAGCACATGCTCAGCCCTGATTTCTCCTGACAGCGTGCAGCACTCTGGCACCACTGATAACCCCAAACGTTGCACAACACAGCGGAGCCTGACAGAGCAGAGGGAGAGCACCAGTCTCTCAGTGAGGGTTTAAGGAAGGTGAAAAAACACCACAGAGCTAGGAAAGGTCATCTTGTTGCTGTCATTGCTGCTGTTTTTGAAACATCTTCACACACATCATGCCCTCTATTGCCTAGGGATGGACCCTAGTCTAACACTGTGCATCCATTATCCTTAGTTCTGAGGCATGTGACATTTGAACCCACTGCTTGTAGCTTAGGTCACCTCTGGTGTTCACAGCAATGCTGTCTTCTAAGCATCAAGTACTTAAACACAAATCATTTCCTTTGTGCGCATGCAGCAGGTATGGCAGCATGAATTGGGTGGGACAAAGTTAGTCTCACACAACTAGACAGGATCTGAGAGTTATTAAGCAGTAGAGATACGCATCTCAAACCAGTCTAGTTGCAAGTACCACAATTATCCAGCTTTCTAGAGCCTTTGAGGGCTATGATGATGGCTAGTAACTCAGCAACTAGGCCTCTCCTTTTGCCACATGCAAGACAGTAGCTGTTTGAATATAGCATTTCCCCATGATATGTATTTGAATGAAGTCTAGCCCAAGTTCGGTACTTCTTTGAGTGATCTCTTAATATGGAGAACATGAGAGCTATCCTTAACTGTGGGCATCTTGGGCACTTCAGTGTGAAGGACGGTGCCTCATCTCCACCTTCTTTTAGACAAGGAATGATGTTTCATGTTTCCTTTATCAGGCTACCTGATCTACTGGGGAAGCTTCCTCTTTGCAAGCTTACCCTAGATAGATACAGCAAGTAGGTTTCTCTACTCCCATACATGTGCATCTCTGCTTCTCCTCCACCCCTTGCAGGTTATGACTTTGCTGCTGTGCTGGAGTGGTTTGCAGAGCGAGTCGACCGCATCATTCTCCTCTTTGATGCGCACAAGCTGGACATCTCTGATGAATTCTCTGAGGTCATCAAGGCCCTGAAGAACCACGAGGACAAGATGAGAGTTGTTCTCAACAAGGCTGACCAGATAGAGACTCAACAGCTGATGCGGGTGTACGGTGCCCTCATGTGGTCCCTGGGGAAGATCGTCAACACTCCTGAGGTCATCAGGGTCTACATTGGCTCCTTCTGGTCCCATCCCTTGCTCATCCCCGACAACCGCAAGTTGTTTGAGGCAGAGGAGCAGGACCTGTTCAGGGATATCCAGAGCCTGCCCCGCAACGCAGCCCTGAGGAAGCTGAATGATCTCATCAAGCGAGCACGGCTAGCCAAGGTAGGTGTTGGCATAGAAGAACCCAAGCATTCAATTTGGACTGTCTGCAGTATGCAAGCTATGGGAAAGTGGGTTTGGCCAGTTCAGCTTGCAGAGCTGGTGGATCCTACTCTTTTTCCATCCCATTTCACTCAGGCCCAACATATTAGTCAAGAAAGAAAGCACCTCCTTTGCTTGGTGCATCAATCAGAGCAGGCCAGGGTGAGGAAGGCAGCCACAGATCAAAGCAGGTAGCACTTAAAGGGATCTGGAAAGCAATCTCTCTGTGGTAGCAACTCGAGAATTGGGACCAATTCAGTAAGTTAGAATCACACACCAAGGGAACTGGTAAGCTCTAGGTCTTAAACTTTCTTAGCCAAGAAACATACCTGGCTTAAATGCAGAGGACTTGGTGACTTGCAAGAATGGCAAATAAGCCTGCCGTATCTCTGAATATTTAAAGTGAGCTGAAGGAAGCCCCTCAGAATATAGGAAATAATCCCGTATCAGTTGAGAAAAGAGAGCAAAAGATCACTAAAAAGCTTTCTGTGCAAGGGTCTTAATTTCTAAGGAAAAAAACTTGGTCTACCATTCAAAAAAAAAAAATAAAAATCAGAGCATCGCACAAGTTAAGGACTAGTATACATACTAAAGCATCAAACAAAGTCTAGAGAGCTCCCAAACCTGAGTGTTTGGTTTTGACTGGAAAGAGACTATTTCCCTGGAAGGCTATGCCCAGTGGAAATAAAACCCCAAAAAGCCCACAACAGACAAAAACTACACCACTCCCTCCAGGAAGCACATAAAATGCCCAGAACTGTGTTCACCTTGTCTCAGCACAGCCAGAGCACACAGCTGAGCAGCATGTGGCACTGGAGCAATAACCAGCAGGTACAGGGAAGCTAAGGCGCTGTGCTTGCTCTTCAGGGTGGGACAAGATGGGATTGAGACCTAGGTACAGATACTCTCTGCTGGGAAGAACATTCTGATATTCTTTAACACTTATCTTCTTCATTACATATCATTTAATGCCTTTCAGGTCCATGCCTACATCATCAGTTCCCTTCCTAGGTACAGATACTCTCTGCTGGGAAGCATATTCTGATGTGCTCTTTAACACTTTATCTTCTTCATTACGTATCATTTAATGCCCTTCAGGTCCATGCCTACATCATCAGTTCCCTCAAGAAGGAAATGCCCTCAATGTTTGGGAAAGACAATAAAAAGAAAGAGCTCGTTAACAACTTGGGAGAGATTTATGCCCGGATTGAGCGGGAGCATCAGATCTCACCAGGAGACTTCCCTAATCTAAAAAAGATGCAGGTAAGCAGTGACATCTTTAGCCAGAGAACCAAGCATCCAAGGAAAGAGCACGAGAGCGGCCACCAGGAATACAACAGAAGCCACTCAGACACTGGTTGTTGTTGCTTGTGGGAAGGGCCTGTTGCGATGTTGAAATGGGCCTTGAAATATGCGTAGGCTATATTTGGGCATGAGCACTTTTTGCACACAGAGCTCATGTGAAGCTACAGCTGCCCTCATTTCTCAAATCTTTACCCAAGTAGCACTTCACAGCAATTTTTTTTTTCTTCTGGTTTTCTTTATTTTGAATTCTAGGTTGCATTTGCAGATTTTTCAGGCATAAGAATCCTGCTAATTTATAATACAAGGAAAGCTATATCCTGAAAAGCCTACATATGCCCTGCTCCTTAAGAGCTGTATTATGGGGTTTTTTTGCCTTCTACTTCACTCTGTGGCTGTGAAAGCTTAAAGTCCCATTTCTATTTTAAGCAGAGAAGCAGGTTTTCTGTTCTGCAGAGCTAAGACCTGACCTGGTGTTCGTGTAAGTCAAAGACTTTAGAGGACCTTGGATCAGAGCCTTGTATTGTATATTCAAACAATGCTGGACACAGCTACACTGGTGCGTGGCTTCGGTCCAAGCAGAAACCTGTTCTGAGTTGCTAGATGTTGAAGTCATTACTAGCTCCCTATGGAAAACACAGCATCTGCTCTTTTTTTTTTTTTTTACTTTTTAAAAAGTATATTTTCCATGAGTTCTTGGGAATGAGATCTATGGACTGTATCCAATAGAAGATCCCATTCCCTGCTTGTTAATGCACGTGTTTAAGTTTTTAAAAAGAACTGTACCAGCCCAGTAGAAGCAAATAGTGTGGTTTTAACGAGCAGAGGGTGAAGGATAAAGCTGTAGGTCATTTTGCAGTTTTTAGAAGAGAGTTATCTGCAGGCCTGGCTCAGAGCACCTTTGCTTAGCTGTGAAAATTACAGGAACTGAGCCATGCTGTAAAGACATGTGAAAATAGTCTTTTGCCAGAGTGGCACCTCCTTCCCAGCCTGCAGAGGGGGAGGGAATGCAGAGCACTGGCTGGAGGATGTAGCAAGAGCTGCGCAACCAGTTTGCCTTGAATGATTTGGTCTTCAAGGAGATTGCTTCTATGTGGCTTGGAAAGGAGAAGTCTTATTTGCACGTGGCCATTTGAGTAAACCACTTCCCCTCTCTGTACCGCATCAGCCCCCATTTGTAAGTTGAGAAGGTCATTTTCTGTAGGGTTCAAAGAGGATTTAAGTAAGAGCAAGGCCAACCAAGTAGACCCCATTGCATGCTGGGGAGCAGGGCTATCAGAGGAGGGAATGCTGAGCTCAGACTCCTCTACAATAGGGGTTTTTTTTTTTTGAGCTGAATAGCGTTGTTTTGAGCAGACAGATACCCCAGTCTACACTGCTAGTGCACTGTGCACAGCCATGTCGCTCACCTCTTGCTGTGTTGTCCCACTTTAAGGATCAGTTGCAAGCCCAGGATTTTAGCAAGTTCCAGCCTCTGAAAAGCAAGCTGCTGGAGACGGTGGAAGACATGCTGGCCAACGACATCGCTCAGCTCATGGTGCTCGTACGCCAGGAAGAGTCACAGCGGCCAACCCAGATGGTGAAGGGAGGAGCCTTCGAGGGCACCCTGCATGGTCCATTTGGCCATGGCTACGGCGAAGGCGCTGGTGAAGGGATCGACGACGCCGAGTGGGTGGTGGCCAGAGACAAGCCCATGTATGATGAGATCTTCTACACGCTGTCGCCTGTCGATGGTAAAATAACTGGTGCCAATGCAAAGAAGGAGATGGTAAGGTCTAAGCTGCCCAACACGGTGCTGGGCAAGATATGGAAACTGGCTGACATTGACAAAGATGGCATGCTGGATGATGAGGAGTTTGCCTTGGCGAATCATCTCATAAAAGTCAAGTTGGAGGGTCACGAGCTGCCAAATGAGCTCCCTTCCCATCTCCTCCCTCCATCCAAAAGGAAAATAACAGAGTGAAAGGAAGCTTGCAAGGGACAGGGAAAGGGAAGGGGGGACAAAAAGATCTAGAAAAACATGTTTACTTAAGTTATACCTTTAGATGTGAGATCACCTTTGGATCTATACCTATTTTGCTGTATGAAGAAAACAAATCTAAAGCAGAACAAAAAAGTCCAATCCTTCTTCATGATAACATGTAATTAACTCTTCCAGTGTAATATCCCTGCTTTCTAATGTGTAGTCTGTAAAGATGAAGGTAAAGAAAGGATGTTGAGACTAGGATAATCTGATAAGCAGAGTAGAAGAAAAACTGAAGTGGGCTGCGTATTTTTTTTCTTTTTGAGAGTGGACTAGGCACTAATAGAGATCTGCTGACTGCCAGCATCACTCCTGAGCTTTGGCTGCACCTTCTGCTGTTAAATGGGTCTCACAAACTTCAGGAGAACTGAGATGTTGATAGTGAAAAGGAATCCACAAGGTTTCCAAGCTATTAGCCAAATTGAAGAGCACTTCTTGATTAATATAAGCCCACTAAAATAACTAGATACTAAGCCCCGAAGTTAAGAATTTTAGGAACCTTGGTTCACTGTTAGATGCAAGTTTTACAAGCATTTCCCTGTCCTTAAAGAAAAAAAAAATAAAAATGAAATCTGAACAGCTCTGAACTGGGCAGCTGGAGTTCCTCATTGTTCGCTGTGGGACAGCCACTGAGAATTCCCAGTCACCTCTACCTCCCGTTCAATCCCTGAGGGACATTTGTTCTTGCAGGCACGGCCAAGAGAACCACCCCACCAAGGGAAAGGGAAGGAGGGGGCACTAGAGGCAGACATGAGGTGGGTTGGGAGGGAGGAACACCACTCCCAGCCTCACCAAACATTTCACAGCCAGTGAATAGTGTTTTCTCTTTGAACAACGGTGGTGTTCATCATCCCCATGAAGCGGTAACATGTACTCTCATCCTGCACAGCAAAAGCTCCTTTCTTACTATAAAGATAAGAAGCCCTTACTGTTGGGTAGATGGTCCATCAGTTCCATCACCAGAGCAGAAGACACAGCGGGGTAGTGGGCAGAGCTTGCTCTGCTCCCCATGCCCCAACAAATACAGCCAAGATGCTGACAGCCTTCACCCACCTTCCTCCTCACCACACGGTAACACTTCATCCCCTCCAGAACCTCTACCCTGAGCCAAGAGACCTTCCCCCTCCCCTCCTTTCACACCCTATGAAATTTTTGTTTTTAAACCCCATTTTGGCAGAAATCCCCTCTATTTCCTATTTCGTTTCCCAAACACACACACACACTCTTCTGGGTTTTGTTGTTGCTTCGGAGCAGCGTGTTGTTCCAATTCCTGTTGTCACTTTATATAAGCTGAGCTCCTACTGTGATGAAAAACCAAGACAAGTATAACTTATTTTATATCTCTGTGTTCATATTATATAGAGAAATATATTCTGTGTATGTAGGATGTGCTTATTGCAGTACATTTATCACTTGTCTTAAAAATTAATGCATTAACCTTTTTTGTACCCTGGTCCTAAAACATTATTAAAAAAGAAAGGCCAGATTTGTCTATTTCTTTACGTAGGAAAATGAAACGCAGCTGAAGAGGGAAAAAAAAGCAACAGAATGAGGGAATTATTCCCAAATGTGAGCGCGGCTGAAGGACTGGTTAACATCTGCAATCTCTCCTTTCTCTTCTGGCAGCCTTAATCACAACCTCACCACTTGCTGAAGCAAGTGAAATTGTACCCACCATTCACCCCGTTCAACGTAGGGGAGAGGTAACAATCAAATAAATGCTTCATTAGGAAAAAGGAATATATTGAGAGTTTCCTCCTGCCAGTCACAGATGAGAACCCTACAGATTTATGGAGATCTGGAAAGAAGACAAAAAACCCCTCAGCCTTAGATCTTGCTGGCTCTGATTTTACTTCTTGTCTTCATTGCCCTTTATTTATGTGTTCGATACAGTGATTTATCCCCAGAACAGGGCAGTGAGAGCAGTCGGGATGGCACTGGGGAGTCACTCATGAGGAGGGGGTGAGCTGCAAGGGTTGGCAGAGTTTCCATTTAGCGTTTGTGCAGGGTGAGAGAGAGAGGAGAGGAAGCATGGTGGAGAGCAAGCAGCAGCAAATGCAAATTTAGAGAGAATTCACCAGAATCTATGTCATTCCAGTTCATCTACCCGGTAACCCCCAGTTTAACCGCCACTACAGCGTGAACATCTGCTAATGCTCTCTGGGTCTTTCTGTGACATTTGCATCCATCTCACTCCGGGTTGAGGCTGAGCAGAGCACCCCGAATCAGCCCTACCTCTATGCGGGTGTGATTTTCTGATGGCCACTTGTACAGCACATTGGTTGTGCCAGTGGTGTCGTGCTGAAATTTAACACTTCCTTAAAAAGCAGATCACTGGTTCTCTCAAAGGGGATGGGAGAAGGTGAGTCTGTTATTTCCAGTCCCTCAAGGGGCTACAGGAGAGATGGGGACGGGCTGGATCAGGGAGGGGAGCCATAGGATGAGGGGTAACAGTTTTAAACTGAGAGAGGGGAGATTTAGATGAGATCTTAGGAAGAAATTCTTTCCTGTGAGGGTGGTGAGGCACTGGGAGAGGTTTCCCAGAGAAGCTGTGGTTGGAACTGGATGATCTTTAAGGTCCCTTCTAACCCAAACCATTCTCTGATTCTATTAGCCTTTCCCCAGTATACACCAACAAGGTGCTTGGGTAGCCCAAAAATTCATTGTAACAGATACCAAACAGCTTTCAGGGAACAATGCCTTACAATGCCTTTTTTGTGCATCATTGTTTGGGCTCTATTAGCCTTTCCTAAGTATACACCAGCAAGCCCAAAAATTCATTGTAACAGATATCAAACAGCTTTCAGGGAACAATGCCTAACAATGCCTTTTTTGTGCATCATTGTTTGGGCACACGAGGTGACAAACCAAACCCCTCTCCTGTTGGTAGAACGTGTATCATAGCCGAGTTTTCATCGCATCAACTGTGGTTGTGCTTTACCCATCTCAAAAAAAGAAAAAAGGCTTGGTGTTCAACAGGAAACAGAGCTTTTCTGTGTTGCTGGTGGCAGCAGTCACCCCCACAGACACCACAGCAAGAACATGCCACCACTACATGGTGCAGAGCTTCCTGCCCTTTGCACCCCCACACTGGCCTCTCCAGGATGGTTCAGGATTCACCAGGGAGGGAGGGAGGGAGGCACAGAAAGCTCTGCCAGCACAGGTCAAAACAGCCCTTTGGGGTTTTTCCTTCCAACACTTGCTCAGACACCACTTGCACCATCAGAGAGCAACTTCCCCAGCCACGTCAGAGGGGAAAACCCAACGCAAGCCTTTCGGTGACCAACACACAGTTACTTAACATGACTGCGCCATGGTTCAGGAGACAAGGCAACCCTCTTACAGGGCCTGTGTTTCCAGAAAAAAAGTTGACAAATAGTCCTGCTCATTCAGGTAAGTTTTATCCACCACATTTCACTCTTGCTAAGCTCTTCAGGAAATTTAATAAAGTAAACAAACAAAAAAAAATGGTCAGAGGGCTGGAGCTCCTCTGCTGTGAGGGCAGGCTGAGAGAGCTGGGGGTGTTCAGCCTGGAGAAGAGAAGGCTCCGGGGGGACTTTAGAGCCCCTTCCAGTCCCTAAAGGGGCTACAGGAAAGATGGGGAGGGACTCGTGATCAGGGAATGGAGCCATGGGACAAGGAGGAACAGTTTTAAACTGAAAGAGGTGAGATTTAGATGAGATCTCAAGAAGAAACTCTTTCCTCTGAGTGTGGTGAGACACTGGAACAGGTTGCCCAGAGAAGCTGTGGCTGCCCCATCCCTGGAGGTGTCCAAGGCCAGGCTGGATGGGGCTTTGAGCAACCTGGTCTGGTGGGAGGTGTCCCTGCCCAGGGCAGGGGGTAGGAACTGGATGATCTTTAAGGTCCCTTCCAACCCGAACCATTCTATGATTCTATGTCCCATGTCTGTGACAAGGATGTGACCGCCCCAGCCCACCAGGACCTCAGGCTGTGGAAGCAGCTCTCCAGCCTGTGCTTATTCAGAGCCAGGCTTCCAAAGGTGATTATCTGCGTCCAACAGAGCTTCCTTTTTCCAAAAAACACTTCTCAATTACTGAATGAGGTTTCCCCAGGAAGTTACACAGAGGAACCTATTCATTTACTCACGTCTGTGGGTGGGGGATCATATCACATGAACATACCAGTATCACTCACTCCTTCATACCCTTTCTCTACCCATCCTCAGACAGAAGAGTTTCCACGAGGTCAGAACAAAA
This sequence comes from Calidris pugnax, assembly GCF_001431845.1. Lineage (NCBI taxonomy): Eukaryota > Metazoa > Chordata > Aves > Charadriiformes > Scolopacidae > Calidris > Calidris pugnax. Next base: position 1,142,379 of record NW_015090922.1, read on the forward strand.
AGGCTCTTTCTCTGAGTAGGAACTGCATTCGGTCTTCTCTCTTTCTGTTCCTCTCTGGGAAGGATTTAGAGAAGAAAAATCTGTACCTACGTGCTGTATGGGCTAATATATGGGCTTCTTGAAAATTAAGTTCTCTCTACTGTGGAACGTGACAGACAGATTGGATCGACAGCACTATATAACCATTTACTTGAAGGGAAGGATAGTAATTACACCAAGTTCCCCAAATAAGATTTCACATGGGGTGTGTAGTTTAGCAAAAGGCAATTATTACTGGGAGCTGGAATTTATCCAGCATGCTGGAGTTCAGAGGGATTTTTAATTAAACAGAAAAGGTTAGAATCACTTTTTCCATCATCTTAGGTTCCAACATAGACTGCACACAACAAGGAAATTCAGATTTAAGTATGGAAACTCTTCCTTTAACTCACTCTCCTTATGATGCCTTAATGCTTTGTCCGTATGACGGCAAACTTTGGTTGTGGAACACGGAGTTTCGGGTGATTTGACCTTACACAGAGTGTTCCTACACGCCCAGCAGGAACCAGGGACAAGCTTCTCCAGAGCTCACCTCAGAACATGCTATATCTCTTGCATTGACAGCTTCCTCCTCTGCTATTGTTTATTTCAATGTTTCTCTTATTATTGGGACAAGCTGTGGGAAGAGGAATTAGGTGACTCTACAGTTAGGCTTGGGCAAACCAGAGGACATGATAGACTATTTAACCCCTTCCTAGGCTCAGGGGTCCTTCAAAGATTGACAGATGGGTGTTTGGAAACACTCATGGAGAAGATCATTGAGTTATTCCAGAGGAGCAGCTTGCCTACAGCACCCAAGTTATTTCTGTGGAGTTTTCACAACACAGCATCTATTATTCTCTGGTCTTTCCCTTTCCTTCCTTCTGCTTACGAGCCTTTCCCCCCTCTTCCCAGTCTCTGCAAGGGTTGGGGAAAACAAGGCTTAGTTTGAAAACTCGATGTGCTGAGAAGTTCAAGGCTAGCACAGGCAAGTCCATCACTGTGTAGCTTTCCAGCTCCTTCGGGCAGTGCAGATGGAGCAACAAAGCCAGCATTTAAAGCAGGATGAAACACACTTTGAAACAATTCCTCTCTGCCCGAAGGGAGAGAAATCCCTGGTGAGCACATCCTCCACAGCAGGCCCGTTCCACTGAGCTCTTTGCTGGTCAGGAGCACATCAAACACTGCACGAGTTGCCCGGGTTTAAAATGGGCTCTTCTCCAGCTAGTTACACGTCGTGTAAACAACCCTCAGCGAGGGATCCATTAATGTCTTCTGAAGACGTGAATGTGGGAGATATTTATAGACCTTGGATCATATTGTCCCCCTTGCCTGAGCCGTTGCGTAGACAAACAGAGGGTTTACGTGTGGAATTCCTCTCCTTACACCTCATGAGACCACTGCAGGCAAATGCCAACTAAAAACTCTCTCTAAATAGCTTTTACCCATCACTCAGTCTACCCCCCTGCGCAGTTATCAGCAAGACGAGAAGCACAGAAGCTCCTTATAATGTGCCAGAAGGAAGTGCAACCCCAGGGAAAGGCTCCCTGGCCAGTTCTCCTGCTTCCTCCAACCAACAGCTTTCTAGGCAGAATTACAGCAGCTTTTTTTGCCTTTCTTCTCTTTAAAGACAGTGGAAAGGAATCAAAATATGAGCTCACTGCCTGCCTGCTTACTATGTATAAGCCATTTGACAGGCTGAGAGAGTTGGGGTTGTTCAGCCTGGAGAAGAGAAGGCTCCAGGGAGACCTTAGAGCCCCTTCCAGTCCCTAAAGGGGGCTACAGGAGAGATGGGGAGGGACTCTTGATCACAGGACGAGGGGGAACAGTTTTTAACAGAGAGGGGAGATTTAGATTAGATATCAGGAAGAAATTCTTCCCTGTGAGGGTGGTGAGACACTGGAACAGGTTGCCCAGAGAAGCTGTGGCTGCCCCATCCCTGGAGGGGTTCAAGGCCAGGCTGGATGGGGCTTTGAGCAACCTGGTCTGGTGGGAGGTGTCCCTGCCCACGGCAGTGGGTTGGGACTGGAGGATAATCTTTCAGGTCCCTTCCAACCCAAACCATTCTGTGAGTCACAAAAAGGATAATGGAGAATTATCTGCATCCAGCCATCTTTGAAATTTACATGTCACACAGCGCAGGTGTCTCCAGTTTGTACCGAATTGCAGTCCCAGACAACAGGTACGTTAAATTCTTAAAAGTAAAATAGCTTCCTGGTTAGGATGGAAGGACCCAATCAATCCATAAAGAGTTCCTTTGTATGCCAGCCAGGAATTTTAATTATATACACAGAAAGGTCACGAATAGCTTAAGGATCCATAATAGCACCCATCAATGCAGTTCTAGCATGGAGCCAACCTTTGGCAAACTAGGGAACTCACACCATTTGCCACAAGGAAAATCAGCTCTCTAATTAATAGCATCACATTCAACAACTGACCCTGTCAAAGGGTAGAAGCAGACCAACGATCATCCTCTCTGCTGAGAAACCACAGTAAATCATAGAAAGAAATGATGGGATGCTTGCTAAGGGTCCCACCAGCAGCCACCAACATATATTAAAAGAGCACACCTAAATCCCTTCTTTCTTCAGATCTATGCAAGGCCTAACTCTTCCCTCTGAAATCGAGCAGCCTTGAAAGGCAAAAGGAGATGATCTAGTGGAGCTCTGTAGGCTGCTCAGGGGCAATAGATAATCCATTGCTATTTGACACTAGTTTGGAGCTTTGTAGGCTGCTCAGGGGCAATAGATAATCCAGCAACCGGGAGAGCAATTGAGAAAGAAGTTTTACTGCCCAGAAGTGTCTCACGTGCACAGGAGCGGCTGGAGATAATTACAGAAGGAGAGTTATGCAAGTCATGAATGCCAACCCCAGGTCTCACAGCAAGCCTTAATCCCCAAAAACACAATGGGTCAACTACTGCTGATACACTGGGATCTAGTTTTTAAGCTCTGGTTCAGACCTGCTTCAGCCCAAGGCAGGCAGGAGATGCTACAACCAGAAATTAGTTCCTGACAGACCTACACAACTTTGCCTTGACAGCTGTAGACATCAAGCATAGCAATGCAACAGAAGTGGTTGAATGCCTCATAAACACCCAGACCCAAACCATAGTCCATGGACCTCTGACGGTCTCAAAGTTGCCTGTGCAACCATGTGACCTTCACAGCAGTGGGGTTTTTTGGTGGCTTTGGTTTTTCCCAGTGAAGACTTTGCAGGAGTGGTGACTGACAAGGCATTGAGGTTTGGCTGCAGTACTTTCCTCTCAGCTCTGCTGATTCCGTTGCTCCAGCCCTTTGCCTGCTGTACTCTCCCAGCCTTGCAAGCTCTATTCCCCATGCCTATGAGGAGAAATTGCTGTGGAGGATGATCCGCCAGGCCTCAGGCATAGCACTCGGGCAGAGCAGTGCAAAGGAGAGACCAGGTGCTGCTTATGAAGTGGCAAAGTCTAGGCTTAAACAGCTCTTCCCTCCCCCTCCGTCCTCTACACAGCTCAGTCAAACCCCAGAAGCACCACATCACCTCAGCCCTGGCAGCATTTCAGTACAGACCCAAGGTCAAAGTTTCAGACCTCTCATGAGAGCCTGAATGAGCAGTTATGGGCTTTGTTTGTGGTTTTTCACAGCAATTCCTCTTCTCAAGGCTACTCTCTGTCCTTCCTCCCCTCCCACTAGAGCTTTGGGGAAATACCGATCTTCATCCAACCTGTGCAGTGGGAGGGGGAAAGAAAAGTGCTCATCCTGACACCCCAAAGACCTTCTGAGGTAAGGAAGAGTGATGGCCCTTGTCCTGTAGCAACATAGAGGAAGCAAGTCCCTGCCAGGTCCCAAAGAAACACAGCAGAGGTGGCTTCCCAGCCCAGGCCTCAGGGAGAAGCTGCCAAAGGCACAACGGGAGCCCCATGGTCTCAGAGGTGGGACCAGAGGATGGGAGGGAAGCTGCTGGAAGTTGGCCAAGGTGCCATATCCATGTAACCAGGGCAGGCTGGTGCAAGTAGAGCATGTTGAAAAGAGGTCATGCCTCCACAGAGTGTCTGTCCAGCCATCTCAGAAGAGCTACTCTCCACCCAGCAGGGAACACAGAAGAGAGATAAATGGAAGAGAAATGAGCTCTGCAGAGTGAGAGATGATGAATTGCTAATGTGACAGACGAGGACACGCTGGCCTTTCCAGCTGCCTCTATCCCAGCCCTGTAGGGATCACGCAGGGTCACAAGTATTCCTAACGACCTGCTTCCGACGGGTCACCTCACTCATGTCACTTCATTTCACAGAAATAAAGGCAGCCTGGCAGCCTTTCACTGCTTCCTTTCGGGAGGACAGTTAGGAACAAAAGCTGGCGTGGTCCCGCTGAGAGCCACGGGCCACTGTCACAGCCCAAGAGACACACGCCGGCTGCAGCCCGTCCCCATTCCCCAGAGGGGGTTCACTTGTCCAGCTTCAACACAGACGTGTTGGAGCTGTGATTTACCTGGAAAGGCTGCCAAAGTCAGGACAACATCAGGCTGGGCAGGCTCACCTCAGCCACTTGGAGACCCCCAGGGAAAGAGGATGCTCAAACCTGGTGTCCCACCAGCTCCAGGGCTGATCAGATCCCTTCACAGCCTATTTTTCCCCCTCCCTAGCCAAGAAAATGCCTTTCAAGGATCCCACCACCCCGGAGGGAGGTTTGCAATTAAACCACAGGGCCTGCCAATAAGCTTGTAGCATTTATTATTGTTGAGGCACCTCAAAGCATCAGATGTGGCCTCATCGCCTGCCTCAAACGTCCTTCACCAGAGAGGCCTGGGAGACAAGCACCTCCCAGCCCCATGAGAAACTGCTGACTCCAGCAGGAGAGAGCAGGCCAAGAGGCTGTTTCCAAGAGTCAGGCTGTTATCAGCTCCCCAGAGATGAGTGTGCAAAGTACCTGGCATATTACACCCCTTGGATCACTTGTATTCCATTGTATATCCAAGAGGGAAGCAGGGAGGTGGGGGGGGAGAAGAGAGAGGCTCTTGACTTCTGCCCAGGAAGACGAGATAAGGTACATGGAGAGGAAGAGTGATTTTCACAGCCCCAGCAAATAGTTATTTGCTTCCGAACAAAGTGCAAGTGCAAACACTGAATGTAGTCCAAGGAGAAAAAAAGGCCACTGTTTACCAGGCTTCAGACCAAATGTCTCCAAATGCCCTACTGGAAAGGTAAGTACCTATTAAAAGATAAAAAAGGGTTCACAATGAGGGCAGTTATTACGTTGTACCTAATGCCTTTCAAGGACCCCACCACCCCGGAGGGAGGTTTGCAATTAAACCACAGGGCCTGCCAATAAGCTTGTAGCATTAATTATTGTCGAGGCACCTCAAAGAATCAGATGTGGCCTCATTGCCTGCCTCAAATGTCCTTCACCAGAGAGGCCAGGGAGACAAGCACCTCCCAGCCCCATGAGAAACTGCTGACTCCAGCAGGAGAGAGCAGGCCAAGAGGCTGTTTCCAAGAGTCAGGCTGTTATCAGCTCCCCAGAGATGAGTGTGCAAAGTACCTGGCATATTACACCCCTTGGATCACTTGTATTCCATTGTATATCCAAGAGGGAAGCAGGGAGGTGGGGGGGGAGAAGAGAGAGGCTCTTGACTTCTGCCCAGGAAGATGAGATAAGGTACATGGAGAGGAAGAGTGATTTTCACAGCCCCAGCAAATAGTTATTTGCTTCCGAACAAAGTGCAAGTGCAAACACTGAATGTAGTCCAAGGAGAAAAAAAGGCCACTGTTTACCAGGCTTCAGACCAAATGTCTCCAAATGCCCTACTGGAAAGGTAAGTACCTATTAAAAGATAAAAAAGGGTTCACAATGAGGGCAGTTATTACGTTGTACCTCTCTGTATCAATGATGCTGGGCCAAAGACTTCCAGAAATCATGAAGTGACCCCGTTTCCCAGAAGTGCTGAACATCAGCATACTCACCTCTTTGCACAGGGTACTCTGGGTTTAAGACCTTAATTTAAAAACCGGGGGTTAAAGAAAAAATTTGATTTTTGTATTTAAAGATCCATTTCAGAGAGGGCTATCAGACCAGAAGCCAATAAGGAGATGGGTTTCAAAGTGCACTGATTATCTGTTATGAGATGGAAGGACAGAGATCTTTAACCTTTCTGGCGTGGGTTTCACAGAATCTCCTCCAGCCAAGAGGGACCCCAAGCCATGCTGAGAAAAGCACCGTGCCCAGAAAAAGCATCACTCTCCACACTCCCAAAGCCTGGTCATGCCAAGGTGTATTTCTAAGTGCCAGGCCAGAGTCCAGGAGGCCATGGAGATGTGCTCTGCACAGCTGGTGGCTCTCAGCGAGCTTAACCTAGGACATCATCCCCAATCCTCCACATACGGCCCTGCTGCCAAAAATTCCTTTAAGGGAGCTGGTCATGGGTTACGCACTCAGAAATTCTCTTTTTCCTTCATGGTCCAGGAGTTCAGCTTTCCGGACTAAAGTTCAATTCTTATTTTTAAGCAAAAGAGATTTGCCAGCACAAATTAAAAGATAAACAAGTCCTTTAGTCAGCAGCCAAGGGGACAAACACGATAACCTGGCAGCAGCGTTGTGCTTCCTCCTTCGCATCGCGCCTGCCCCGTACCGCTCGCAGGACACCAGATAGCTCTGTGGTGGGGACTGCTGTAACGTCAGGCCACCACAGGGGTGACAGCAACCCACAGAGCACTCCAACAGGTACACCAGGGGACACACACACAAAAAAACAAACCACCAAACAAAAAAAAAAAAAAAAAAAAGGCAAAACAAAAGGAAATACTGGGCAAGGAGCCAGCGCTGCTTGACACAACTACCTGGCAGATTTGGGTTGCAAGCTCCTCATCTCTGTTGATAAAGCACACACACACTGAGTTTATGTTTTACTATATTGCATACCACCTTTTTTTTTTTTTTAAATAAAAATCCAAAGACACTTGGGAAGAACATTACTTTTAAAGAAATTACTTCTGGACACGAGCAAGCCCTCTACGTAGGAGATGGGCGCACCGGAACACTACTTTTAAAGAAATTACTTCTGGACACGAGCAAGCCCTCTACGTAGGAGATGGGCGCACCAAAACTGGGGCATGAAAAAGAGCCAGCCAGCCCACCGTGACAAGTTTTAATAGCTTTTTTTATATATAAGCTATTAATATTACATTTATATATACACAACTTTATATATAGTTTTACAGAGACACCTGTGCACATTTGGAATGCAATCACACAGAATTTTCTAAGGCAATAATTTAGAGATTCCCCTGCCAAGAAATTACAAATCACCTCAAGTCCCTCAATTAATTCTGCCAAATAACAGTCACTGAAGACTGAGCTTGTGCATTTTTTTTTGAAGACATAGGTTTGTTGTTTCCTGATCCCAATCCAGAACAAAAACAGGATCATAATTTACCATAGAAGACAATGAAAATCTTATCGTTGTAAATATATGTAGTAAGATAATACAAATCCTGTTCCTTGGTATTTCCCCTCCACCCTCCACTCCTACCACTACCCCTTCCAGCTTTAGGGCCTCTCCCCTGCGCTCATGGAAGATTGACGCCCATCTCAAAGCCATAAATTACTCACAAACAGCTACTGAAAGTAGCTATGACCGTAGGGTAACACTTCCACAAAGCAATAGAGCTTCCTGGCAAGCTGATAAGAGTTTCCTGTTTTGAGTTTTGGGTTGGGTTTTTGTGCTTTCTTTTTTTTTTTTCCTTTCGCCCCGATAAAAATTGACTCTCTCAAACATCTCAGAACGGAAGGATTGACAGATATCTTATTTTTTCCTCCCCCCAAACATGTTGTGTTGCAAAACATGTTCTGTTTTGCTGAATGCAAAGTGGGGACCAGGTCCAAGAAAGCCGAGCGCATCAGCTGAGAGGAGCATGTTGAGTCTACCACCCTTTAGGGATGATGGATCAGCTTCAGCACACACCTTGGCTCCTGGCTTGCCCTTTCTCCTCTCTAGCTTTGCATTTTGCACTGCCTCTGGCAACAATAGCGGTTTCTAGCACAGGCAAAAAAAAAGTTTAAATCACCAAAAAGAGCTGAAATCTTACTGGGGGTGGCGTGACCTCCTTTCGCCCCGATAAAAATTGACTCTCTCAAACATCTCAGAACGGAAGGATTGACAGATATCTTATTTTTTCCTCCCCCCAAACATGTTGTGTTGCAAAACATGTTCTGTTTTGCTGAATGCAAAGTGGGGACCAGGTCCAAGAAAGCCGAGCGCATCAGCTGAGAGGAGCATGTTGAGTCTACCACCCTTTAGGGATGATGGATCAGCTTCAGCACACACCTTGGCTCCTGGCTTGCCCTTTCTCCTCTCTAGCTTTGCATTTTGCACTGCCTCTGGCAACAATAGCGGTTTCTAGCACAGGCAAAAAAAAAGTTTAAATCACCAAAAAGAGCTGAAATCTTACTGGGGGTGGCGTGACCTCAGTTACATCTGGGCATGCTTGAGGAGAGCCACCAGATGGGCAGCTATTTCTGCTTCCTGCCAACCTGCCCTATGTTCACATGGGGGATCTCAGAGGCAGATTTTCATCAGAAACCCCCAAATCACCAATGAGCACTCCTGTGTAGATCGCCCTGTGTTCACAGCAACCCAGGGATCCTGATGGCCTCCATGGGAAGCCCTCTCCTTACCATCACCTCAGTGTACCTCCTGGAGCCACTGTTCCCAATGGGCCAGTCTTTTTTCAGTGATGCCCAATGACAGGATAAGAGGTAACAGGCACAAACTTTACATAGGAAGTTCCTTCTAAACATGAGGAGGAACTTCTTTACTTTGAGGGTGGCAGAGCACTGGAACAGGCTGCCCAGAGAGGTGGTGGAGTTCAAAACCCACCTGGACACGTTCCTGTACAGCCTGCTCTGGGTGGACCTGCTCTGGCAGGGGGTTGGACTAGATGGTCTCCAGGGGTCCCTTCCAACTGCATATAGTTCTGTGATTACTGGGGCCAGACCATAGGTCCCATACCTGGGCCAAACAGGCTATATCAGAAAAAGGAGTACCTCTCAGTTGTCCTTTCCCTGTAAGTGCTAATCTGCCCAAGGGGGTTTTGCTGAAGGATTTGCCATTCTCCCCCCCAGGTCCCAGCCCAAAGGTATTCACATGGCATTTTCACTGGCCCCACAAGGCTCTATTCTTCAGAGATAAGAGATAAAACATTGCACACACTTGATTCAACATCAAATACAGACCTACAGTATCCCCCAGGAGCACCAGATTCCCAAACAGGATTTTTTAACATTTAGCCCTCCAAATCACCTCTCACTAAAAGAGAAATAGCCAGCTAGAAATTTAGTCCACTCCAGAAATTGAAGTAAAAATAACTTTAAGTGCTGCATTTGTCCCTTGGCATGCAGTCCCTGTCCCCAGGAAGGATGAAGGCAGGGGCAGAGTCCCCCCTCCAGCTGGAGCCACAGTCATGACAGTGATTTCAAGGGGAGCAAAACAGCCAAGTGATGTTTTGCAAAGCAAAACTTTTTATTCATAAAGAAGATAGTTTTACAAGGTGAAGTTCAAAATAGACGACACCCCGCAGAAGAACAGCAGCGCTCTGAACGTTTGGGGTTTTTTTTGGTTTTTTTTCCAATTCACCATTTCACATCACTTTTCCTTTAAGACAAATTTCACCACTTCATCTTACAGTAAAGGAGGGAAGTGAGAAGCACTTGCACAACACAGCAGAGATCCCAGACTTGCATTTTTGCGGGCTTTCAGATGTCCATGTGAGCCACGTGCAGCCACACACACACACAGGGCTGCCCAACACCATTTAATTTCTTGCTCCCACCCGCTTGCAAGGCTGATAGTGGCTCTCCCCACCCAAATGACACTACAACTTTAAGTTTCAACACACACAGCTGACCAGGCCAGGAGCAGGAATGGATGCTGCAACCACACCACCTCCCAAAAAACAAAAAGCCACCTTCCAAAAACGACAGTGTGGCTGAACCAACAACCCTGGCAGCTCCCTTCACACAAAGAGCACCCAAAAGCAGCACCAAATGCTTTCTCATCAATCATTCATCCTCCCTCCATAACCCCCCTTTCCTACCTGTTCTCCAAAGGCTGTTCTTCCCTTCATGCAGCCTGGTTCTCAGCAACAACCCAAACAGCCCTTCTCTCCCCAGCCCTTTCAAACCCACCTATAATTGCATTAAGTAGGAGGAGACCAGCTCAGGTGAAAGAAATTTCACTCTCAAAGGGAGGGTTATAGCCCTCCATGGGGTCTGGGAATCTCTCACCCAGCTGGAAACACCTGTCATGGTGCAAAGAGCCTCAATCATTCATCCCTCCATAACCCCCCTTTCCTACCTGCTCTCCAAAGACTGTTCTTTCCTTCACACAGCCTGATTCTCAGCAACAACGCAAACAGCCCTTCTCTCCTCAGCCCTTTTAAACCCACCTATAATTGCATTAAGTAGGCGGAGACCAGCTCAGGTGAAAGAAATTTCACTCTCAAACGGAGGGTTATAGCCCTCCATGGGGTCTGGGAATCTCTCACCCAGCTGGAAACACCTGTCATGGTGCAAAGAGCCTGAGCCACCTGAGCTCAGAAGCCCTCCTGCTTTTCATGGACATGTGAAAGGGACTTTTCCCAGGCAGGAGATAATTATATCTATACATATCTATATATATATACATACACCCACATAAAGAAACATCAGTGTGGTCAGTCAGGAGACGTGCACCTCATGCATTCGTTTTACCACGTGATTTTTCTGGATATGTTTTAACTGCTTTTTGCATGTGCACCTCATGCATTCATTTTACCGTGTGACTTTTCTGGATATGTTTTAACTGCTTTTTGCAAGCCAAGCCAAAAAGCCTCCTGGTCCAAGGTTCAATACAGATACGCCTGAAACCAGGTGCCCTGAGAGAACTGCTGACAAGGTGCCACCAGGGCCATCGTCACGACCGACTGTCCCCGTGGGACTTGCCCCAGTGCCACCCTGACCGCATAAGGCAGGGAAGCTGGTGCAGAAATTGTGGTCAGAGAAAGGCTTAGGGTGGACATCAGAGCAGCTCCTGGGGAAGCCAGAAGCATGGGACTTGCCCCAGTGCCACCCTGCCCACAGAGCTGGGGAAGCTGGTGCAGAAATTGTGGTCAGAGAAAGGCTTAGGGTGGACATCAGAGCAGCTCCTGGGGAAGCCAGAAGCTGAAGCTTCTGGCCCAGAAGTATGTCAAGGAACCACATGAAGATGACGCAGAAGAGCCGCTTCCCACTTGCCCAGGACACAAGCCTTGGTGGTCCACAGCAGTGGTCCAAGGTGGTTTATTTCAGCCACATTCATAAATCTCACCGGGAGGAGAAAAAGCACCGCAGCAGAGCAAATCCCACCCCGAGCAGCCGGTGACAGTGGGCTCCTTCTTGGCGTTCACCATCGGTTTCTTAACCAGGCGAGCAGCAGGAGCCAGCCACCGGGGGAGAAGCTGGAGGTTTAATTTTAGCCCGCACCCGCAGTGCGTACCTTCCCCTTTTATTTTTAATCTGAACTTCACGTAAAAATAGAATTTCCTGCTGCCCGATAAGGGATTCCTGTTTTTTTTCTCCAGCAGGTCTGCCTTCTTGGGAAGCTGGTGCCCACGGGGTTATCGATGGGCGCTTCAAGGCAGGGCAGCCCCACCGAGGGGGCAGGAGGGATGGTGTTTGGGATTTACATTGTTCCTCTTTGTCTTAGGGGGAAAAAAAATAAAAATAAAGCCGTTGTGCCCCCCACCCCTTCGATGAATCGCCACCAAATTTAGCCTTTCCGGAACTCTGTTTTGGAAAATCTTTGTTTGCCCGAATATTTTTAGTAGGGGGGTTTGGGTTTGCATCCTTCCCAGGTAGATGTTTGCAAGTTTTTCAGGCTTATCCTGCCTTTTGAGCCTGGTCATCGGCCGGGGGATAAATAAATATAAGAATGGGAGAACAGTCATTCCTCCCACCCTTCCCACTCCCTGATGGCACGGAGCCCACGCTCCCCGACACAGCTCCCAGAGCTGTGGGGAGGAGCAGGATGTATGGGTCTGCCTTCAGGGGCTGGTGTTTCTCCCCACCTCTGCCCATGCTTTCCAGGACACACAATGTCAGGACAGGCTGTTTTGAGCCTGAATGCCAAGGATTTTCAGTCCTCTGTAACGCAAAAGCATCGCTCTTCTTAGCTATGAGTGCCCCAGGTGGATACTCACACCCCAGGACCTTATTCCAAAGCCACCGAGGTCACTGGCATCATTTTATGAAAGGAAAATGCTGTAAAGGGCTCTGCTGCCCACAAGCTCCTACTCTTCTGGCCTGCTTTTCCCTGCCACCAGGGAAGAAATCCTCCAGGTGCTAAAAGGAGATGTGCCAAGAGGAATGTGAAGAGGGATTCACGCCTCTCCCAGGTCTCAAGCAAAAGCTTTCCTCAACCCCCAGCAGCAACCTGTTCCTCCCTGGCAAACTGCTAAAAGGGAGTGAGAGTTTTCCCTGAGAAGAGAAAAAGGGCCTCTTTTTTTTTTTCTTTTTTTCTTTTTTTCCCTTTTAAGAATACACCTCAATTCTCGCGCCGGAGGTGTGGATGCAGATGATGTGGCCTCCAGGGCTGAAAGCAGCTCCTGTGGTGGCCCATCCCTGAGATGTCCTTCAATATTGCAGGGGCCATTCCCGGGAACTCGTTCTCCCCACATGGGAAGGCTCAGAAAGTCAATCTGGGCAAGGACAGCGAAAAAAACATCCTGTCAAATAAGACCTGGTCTTAGAGACTTAAAAAAGACCAAGGGAACGGCCATGCTGCAGTACCAGAGAGCCACCACTGCATCACTTCTATTAATCGATTTAAAATTGAAATGTAAGCCTTCTTATTACATTCTTCTTCATTAACAAGATGTTAATGGCTGTTTCTCTGGTGGCAGTGCTCACAGCCTGTGAGTTTCCAGCCCAGCACCCTACAACGTGGTGATGGGAGGCAGGGCTGTGCCTGCCAGGCACCAAGCTCTCGGAATTTATAGCAGGAGTATTTATAGAGGCAGCTGGCACCAGCAACTCTCCTGGGACACCAGCACGGTCTTCCGCAAAGGGAAGGAGTGAGAGAGCGGGAATGTGCTGGAGCAACACCAAACCACCAGCCAAGGGTCTAAAAAAGCCTCAGGAGGACCCAAGAACCAGGTCTCAGGGGTATTTCAATACTCTGCTCCAGCTAAACCCCAAGGGTTAGGGCAGCACTCTCACATCGATGCCAGTTCCCACCACTCAGGAGCTGTGGAAAGCATTGCTTTTGGCATGGGGGTCTACAGCATCTTCCCACCCACCCCTTCCCTGCTGGTTTGTCCTCTCTCAGAGGCCGAAGCGAGCAATGGATGCCTGCTTGTGGGTGTCTTTCCCCAGGGACCCACCCTCTCCATCACCCATCTTCTTTGCCTCCTTCACCTTCAGCAGGAGAATCAGCCGAGGGTGCTCAACCAGGGTGCAGCCACCAGTTGGGGGTCACAAGCTGGTGCATCTGAAATCACTGCTTCCAAAGAGCTCCAAAATGTGATTTGTTCCCATGCACCACATTCTGTGGAAAGTCAAAAGCTCGTAGAAACAGGCAGCTGTGGGGGTGAGGGACCCTTCCTGGACTTTTCCTTCAGGCACAGAGGTTTCTAGTCCTCCATTTCATGCCTTTTGTGCCCTGTGAGTTAAGAGTTTCATTGCCTGCTTTTGAATTCAGCCCACAGGGCAGGTGGATCACCAGAGCATGACTTTCAACAGCTGCCACATTTTCTGGCCTGCACTGGGAAGCACAGCTGAAATCCTTTGGGCTTTTTCAGACCCAAACTGCCTCAGCTCCAGGATCCGCCACTGGTGAAAGGACAGAAATTTGCTCATTTGCATCATTTTTTCTTCTCAGCTGATTTTTCAGTGTTTCCAGACCCTTTCGTTCATAACATTCGGGAGTTTGTTTCTGCAGAAACGTGGTGCTGCAGGTGACAAGAAGCAGCTTCCCTTGTCTCCAGCCTGTTTGGAAAGATTTAAATCAAATGCACCTCAGCACCTGCTGGGGGACAAACGCGATCCCACTGGGTAATATTGTCACAACTGTTTGAGAACAACCATTTGAAGGGAGGGGGGGGAAATCATATTTAAATCAATGTAATTTAACACTTTATGTTGCCATGCTGCAATCACTGCACCCCAAAATGGAAGGGGTAGCACCAAGGAGGAGGTTGTGTGCCACTGCCCCAGCAGCAAGGCTGGTCACCAAAGCCCATGTCCTTCACGGCACGGTGGAGGTGGCTGGGAGTGTGGTAGGTAGGGGGGCAATGGAAGGTTTTGCAATGAGTCAAGCCTTCTTGTCAACTGAGATGAAGATGTGGATAAACAGGAGTGACAGAACTGCAAGACTCTTAGCTCCAGATGGGTCCATCAAAGCCCTGAGCTCATGGAGAGCAGTTCCCTCACTCTGCATCTCCTGTGTAGGCTCCTCAGAGAGGAGAGGTGGGGGAGTGGGCTTTTTCACAGAATGAAAATATCCACAGAAATGCCCAGTTTACATACAGTCAGGCGAAATTTACTAATACAAGTAAAATAATGGAAGGAGGAGGCGGCTTCTGTCTGTGTTTGCCAGCCTTGAAAGAGAGAGGAAAGTCATTTCCCCTCTTCCTCCTTCCAAAAACTCAGGGAAAAAAAAAAAAACAACGCACAATAGGAAGCAAAGTTTCTCTTTTCTTCACTTTTGGATAAAAATAACCATGAGGAAATTTAAAAAAAACAACAAAAAAAATGTGAACAATTTTGAGATCAAGAAGGAGGATGTTGGAGGTACAGACTGCAGTGGAGCTGCAAGCTCCTTTCTCAAAGCTCCTGCCCTGGGGTGAAGCTGCCCCAGGAGCTGCCGAGGCTCCACGGTGGTAAAACAGGCACTTGATCCCCCTGGCCAAGAAAATTCCTCTCCCTTGACATTTCCCAGTGCTGGTGGTGCTGTAGGGCCTCAGGGTCATGAGTTTTTCCTCTCTGCCTGACCTTTCGCTGTCGGGCAAGCATCTAGCACTCTCTGAGAATAATTTAAAAAAAAAAAAATTAAAAAAAGAAAAATGTTTTGGGATTGCTTTTATAACTGCCTTGTTTGTGCCTAACCATGATGCCCACATACCCAGCTACCACAAAAAACATCTCAGGAACTTGTTTGGTTTG
This sequence comes from Calidris pugnax, assembly GCF_001431845.1. Classification (NCBI taxonomy): domain Eukaryota; kingdom Metazoa; phylum Chordata; class Aves; order Charadriiformes; family Scolopacidae; genus Calidris; species Calidris pugnax. The sequence continues at coordinate 1,157,552 of NW_015090922.1, forward strand.
CAGGAGCATGTCAGGAGAGGAGGGCAGAGCGTCCCTCCGCAGCTGGACGGAGGTGAGTTTTGGGATTGCTTTTATAACTGCCTTGTTTGTGCCTAACCATGATGCCCACATACCCAGCTACCACAAAAAACATCTCAGGAACTTGTTTGGTTTGCAGGAGCATGTCAGGAGAGGAGGGCAGAGCGTCCCTCCGCAGCTGGACGGAGGTGAGAGGCTCCCACACCCACGAGACCTGGGAAGGTATCACCGAGGTGATGCCTCCTGCCCTTTCCTTGCATGGTGTCATGCCAGAAGGGGCCATGCTTTGGGGAAAAATGCAGGAAAGCAGAATTTCAGCTTGTGGTTCACACCCCAGAGACTCCAAAAGACAACTTGTTGGATGGGAAGATTGAGGAAGCCACCTCCCGGTGTCCACAGGCCCACTTCCCACAGGAGCTGGTGGGAGAGGAGGAGGAGGCAGCAGCATGGGGCTGGCATTGAGGGCCAAGCTCTGCCTTTTAGCGTAGGGCTGGCATTGAGGGCCAAGCTCTGCCTTTTCTGTGCATCTGCTCTTGGCCTTAATGCCACCAAAGGGGGACAAATCAGGCATTTGTGCCACTGCCGAGCCCTCCCTGGCTGCACCAAAGCCTTCAGGCCACCCCGTGGCATCACACGAGTGGCATCAAGAGGTTTCTGGTAGCCGTGCCTGCTTGCAGCCAGGTCCATTTGTCCCACACCATCTCTCCCCAGGAGAAGTAGATGTGTCATTTTCCTTTTACAGGACGTGGAGCAGCCTTATCCAAATATAAACAAGCTGGGAGTATTTGCTGGCTTATTGTCTGGACAAAAAAAGTAAAACAAACAGACCTCAAACCCTTTTTTCCCCTGCCACTTCTGGTACAGTAAAACAGTTGGGACCAGAGACTCCAGAGTTCCCGAAAAGCCTCGCTCATCAGCAATAACATCCCTCAAAGCCAGGTGTGGAGGTGGCCCCCAGCGTGCTGCGCTGCTGCCTCCTCTGAAAGCTCCTCAGAAAAGAAGTCAGAGATCTCTGAATAGTTGGAGAGTGGCTACATGAATAATAGAAACAGCCAGCGACCGAGAAAATGTGATAGCCAGGAGCGTAACTTGGTAGCACTCCCTCGGGAGAGGCCAGGAGCGACGGGCAGATGTCTAGGTGTGCCTTCAAACAAGCTCAGCTTTCGGGGAGCATCACCAAAAGCCAGTCCCTGGGTGAAAATCTGCCTGGGAAACCATCCCCGCCGTGTCCAGCAACAGACACCGTCCTTGCCTGGCCTAGAGGCGCAGAAACACCAAGCAAAAAGGGAAAAATGCTGCTGTAAATATAAAACAAAAGTATCTCCCCCCCAAAAACGGGGCAGGTGCAGGGTGTGAAGCCCGGGGAAGGGGTCCCTGTTTTGTAGGGAGGGAGCCAAGGCTCAGGAAAAGAGGACCCATGGGAGACATGAGTCCAAATCCTGTGACATCCTGTCTTGCTTTGCCCATCTGCCCACCCGAGATGGCACCCCCCTGCTCTTCAGGGACCACAGGAGAGAGATGAAAGTCTGGCTCCAGCAAGTGATGTTTTACATCCAAGGTTTCCTTTTTACCATCCCATCATTTTTCACTACCACCACCTCTTCTCCAGGAGGTCCTGAGATATTTCAGACCCAAATCTCCTCGGTGCAGCCCCCAGCAGGGCCACTGTGGCCAATCAAGAAAAGAAAAAAAAGGGGGTGGAAAATCTCCATGAAGCTGGAGAGTCAAGCACAGGCTTTGCCCCCATGTTGGTGGGGTGGAGAAGTGGCTCCCAAGGGTGCCTTGTGGATCCCCCTTTTATTTCGGTCCCAAAAGGAGCAGTGGCTCAAAGATGAGAAGTGTCTGGATGGAATGAACAAGCATTTGCTTGCAGTCAGGGCCATAAAATGTAAAGGGTGGCCAACACTCACACCCTAAAGCACATGCTGTTAAGGAACATAACAGCCAGGACAAGACTTGCTTCATATTAAAAATAAATGAGAAAGAAAAGGTGAAGGACTCAATCTTCCAAATTACCACACACTCATAAGGCTGCTTGGTTTGTCTGTGATGCTTTAGGTTTCTCCCAGGCCCCCGTGATGCTACTGCATCTTAAAAGTCAGAGGAAGAGAGAAGGCAGCCAGGAGGAGCTGGGAGGTGCTTGGGATGCAAAGCAAGACTGGGATCTGGTTAGAGAAAAGCTCAGCAGTCAAAGGTTTGGGCAGCACCATGAAACTCTGTGAAGAGCTACTGGGATGGAAGTGATGGCTTCTCATCCTGTGGCATGTGGTGGGATGGAGGTGATGGGATGGATGGCTCCTGGTCCCATGGCAGGTGGTGGGATGGAGGTGATGGGATGGGTGGCTCCTGGTCCCACGGGAGGTGGTGGGATGGAGGTCATGGCCACTAGTCCCATGAGCGTTCTTCTCCAGCATGCATGGATCCAAACTTACGCTATTTTTTTCCACCCTCCATGAAATTCTCATCTGCTACTGCAGAGAGATGGTGGCTGTAATCCACTTAGTTTTTAAGAAGATGGGATGGCTGGCTCCTGGTCCCATGGCAGGTGGTGGGACGGAGGTCATGACCACTAGTCCCATGAGCACTCTTCTCCAGCATGCATGGATCCAAACTTACGCTATTTTTTTCCACCCTCCATGAAATTCTCATCTGCTACTGCAGAGAGATGGTGGCTGTAATCCACTTAGTTTTTAAGAAGTTCAGGTTCATTGAGTCCCCTGGTCTCCCTCTGACAGGAAAATGGCCTTGTCCACAATAAAGGAGGGAGAGAGGGGTCCTCTGGGTGAGAACACAGTGGAGGTTGCACATCTGCCTCAGGCTCTCTCCACCACGGTTGGGTGTTCGTGCTGGTGTGGGCCCAGCTGAATGAATGTGAAGTTTAACAGCTTGCATAGTAATTAAGCAAAGCCTCTCAATATAGCATCACTAATTACACGAGTCCTCCCTAAATTACCAATAGTTCATGGCACCTTGTAAAATCCTTGTGTAATAGCCTTAGAAAAAAAGAAGAAAAGATGATGCTCAGGGCTGGCAGCGGGCCACACAGCCCGCGTGGCGATCGCAAAGCACCCTGGATGCTGATGAGCCTTCTTTAAAAATAAGAATAAAAATCTAAAAGGTACATTTCCCCCAATGACTCTGCTCCGGGGAGTATTAAAAGCAGCACCTTGACTCAGCCTACCACATAAACATCCTGCTGCCCCCGGACAGCCCGATACCGTCTTCCTCCCAGGATGAGGAGCTGAATAAGAAGTGACAATCACAGCTCCTGCCCGCGGGAAAACAGGAAGCGCCGGAGTTGTACAACCACTCCAAACATTGTCCTACCTGCTCCTCTCCTTGGGTGCAATGTGAACTTGCTTTCCTTTCCTTTCGTAACTATTTCTGGTCCAGCACTGGTCAGTCCCAGGATGGTGCTGCACAGGACCAGTCCCTGCAGCCTCTGGCCTCTCCCCACCAGCCTGGTCCTCTTTGTCCAATGCAGAAGGACAAATGTCCCACCTTTCTATCCCACTGCTGGCACTAGCAGCTCAGCAGCAACGCTGGAGGAGGTGGAGATGGGTCCAGGGTGTCCATCACCACCTCACTGCTCAGCTGCCCTCACCCCACAGCTGCCCACATCTGGCCAGAGCTAGACAGAAGAAAATCCCAGATCCTCCCCACCAGGAAGCGGCCAAAAATGGACACTTTCATCCAAGTGTCTTAAAATGACCACGAGACTAAAGGAGCTGATGTTCACAGATGTGCTCCAGTTCATGCATTAAGTGCTAAACCCTGTCCCAAGTAGCCCCTGCCACTAAGATCATCTGGAGGTGGGCGATGGGGTAAGTCCATATCCCGGTTGAAACAAGCTGGGCAGCTGAGCTTCTCCGTGAGCACACAGAGAGGAGCTCAAGGAATGGGGAGATGTGACGGAGAAGAGGCCACCCGCTCCACTTGGAACACCACGGGTTTTATCCACAAATACCCATTCCCACCCTCAACTTTTTGGTTCAATTTCAAGGAATCCCCCCCTCTATTCAGTGCCCAACGTGTCCCCAGGCAGCAGCCCCCCAGCCCTGCTCTCAGGACCATCCTTCCTGAAGGCAAGAGGCTCTTCCCATGTTAAACGATGCTCCAGGAGCGAGGCACCTCCTTCCTCCTCCAGCTGCTCCCACCTTTCTGCTGAGTGATGGGCCCAACCTCGCATGAGGAACGTAGACATCCCATCCCAGCTTCCAAACAAGAAACAGGAGGAGGAGGAGGAGGTTTCCCATCCTTTCGTGGCAGCCTACAAACATCCCTCACCCAACGTTTGCCATCACTTCTCAAAGTTCACATTCCCACAAGCGCAGGCGGGCGCCAGGAGGAACAAGGGGAGGGGGGGACACACACCAGTGCCCGCGGGTCACGGTCACACAAGACAATACTTTGCAAAATTTGGAAGTGTGGGAGGAACGCGGGAAGGCTGAGGACGAGGATGTTTATTAACATGTAAGAATATCTCCAAAGGGTTTGCGTCCTACGAGGGGAAAAATAAAGGGAGGCTGAGGCAAACCAGCTCCAGCCATCAGTGGGGCTAAATCTGGAAATCTGTATTCAGGCAATCCTACTGCTGGCTTAAGGAAAAAAAGCCACTTTTCTCATGTGGCCTTAAGAGTTTTCCTAAATTAAGTGAAGCTCCAAATGAATTCTCTAATTAATACTCTTGTGCAATTGCATTCTGCCCAGGGCAGGGGGGTTGGAACTCGAAGATCTTTGAGGTCCCTTCCAACCCTAACCATTCTATGATTAAGCAGTGGGATGTGAGGGCGCTTCCAACACCTGGCTCAGCCTCTCCTCCCGAAAAGCGCGCTGCCTCCCTCTAGCACCCAGCAGGAAGCCTTTCTTGCCAAGAACTGCAGCCTCAGCCTTGCTCACGGCTTCTAAGCATCCGTGGAAGACGAGCAGGGAAAGCCTGGCAGTCACTTTAAACTTAAAGGGTGTCCACAGACACTTGAGAAAACTTTTCACCACCACAAAAAAAAAAAAAAAACCCCACACAAAAAAACCCAGAAAAAAAAAAAAAAAAAACGAAAAGAAAGAAAGAAAGAAAAAAAGAAAACCTGGAGAAAAACATCACTTGCCCCCAGAAACAGCTGTGACAAAGAAGCAGCAGCTCCCCAAAACCAGCCCCAAGCAGCTCAGGAGCAGTTTTGTCCTGTTTATCAGTGTCCTCCTGATAAAGTTTTGCAAGTGTTGTTTCCTTGCAATGCAGTGCGAAGGTTTGGGTGGGTTTTTTTTCTGCCCCTCAGACAGAGAACACCTCTTTGCTTTCGCCGTGTGACTGTAAAATAAAAATAAAGGCCATTTCTCCCCACCAGTTTCAGCTGCACTTTTTCCCACCAGCGCTGCGGTTGGGACAGTCCCCACTGAAATGTCGTGTTTTAAGGCAGGAAGGCACGTGCTGCCTCCACCTGCGTATCTAAGGGAACTTGCAAAGTTCCTCCTGCCCTTCTATTTCTTAACCTTACTGCAGACCCTTAATAAAGGGAACCTCCTCGTCCTCAGGCCAGGTCCATTGGTGGCCTGATGGGCTCCTGCAGCAGCCCCTGCAGGGCTCTCCTGCCCAGGCCACAGATGCCTAAGAGCAGCTTCGGGGGCTGCAGAGAAGTGCATAAGAAACACTTATTTTGGGGTAATATTTATGCTTTAACTCAGGCACCCTCCTGCCCTAGGACCCGTGGTGCTGGGAGGAGGAAGCACGACACTGCAGCTCCAAGGAAAAATCCGTGTCTTCTGCTGGATTGGGAAGCCAAGGGTGGCCGCTCACCCTTGCCTCTTGCGCACCCTGACCTCAGGCTGCACCCTGCTTCTCCTGGATTTTGGGGGATCAGGGACACGTGCAGTGGTGGCTTGGCTGCAAGACCTGGACCTCCCAGCCTGGGGATTCCACCACCCAGACAAAACACATCCCTCCTGCAGAGAGATGGGAAGCATTTCGCAGCCTTTCCCAGAGTCCCAGCAACTTTCCCAAGGCTCGGAGGAGACACACCAGACTTTAAAAGTTACAAAACTGGCCACGACGGCCGTGAAAGTCGGTTCTTCAAACCGCAGTGGGAAAGGCTTGCCTCCAGCCCAACTCCATCTCCTGGCCCTGGGGCCAGCAGAGGTTCCTCGGGTGCAGAGCACCCTCTGGTGGGAAAACCATGGTTGTCCAAGCAAGAGCAAATCCACCTGCAGCACATCAACAAGAATGGGCTCCGTCAAGACCTCCTGGGAGGTGGGTTTCCACCGCACAGGGTTGTTTCAATGGCAGGCTACCATGCCACACAGCCCTATCTATGTGCCCAGCATGGCTGCTTGCTCCCCCCCCTGCATAGGCACCTTGAACCCCCTTCAAGGCAACCATCCCTTCTCCTTTGGCCACCGTAGCCCCTTGTGGCTGCAGGTTCTTTCAGCCAGACCATGTCCCTGCCCATGGCCTGGCTGCCGGAGGGACGCTGCTGGCACCAGGCGGCAACTCTCACCACAAAAAAGCAATTTGTAAATAATTACACCCTGCTTTTGAAGTCTTTGTAGACCTGATAACCATGGAGCTGGACAGGAACAGGTCACAGTCCCCACGTCACTGCGGTTCCCTTTGCCTTGCTCCTCACAGTTGTCACACTCCTCAGTCAGGCTGTGGCTCTTTGGAGAAGAGAAGGAGCAGCGTGTCCACCCCCCTTTTTGGTACCATGGGGCCTCTGCTCTGCCTGGGGTCTCACAGAAGCAGTCACAAATTTTAAACAGCCCTTGGCAAAAAAAGGGCACAGACAGCAGTTCAGGGCTTCCAGCCCCTGCTTACTCACGGACCCACCACAAGGCACTGGATGTGCCCCATCCCGTCACCTCCTCTGCCCCAGCCTCTACCTTAAAAGAGCCACCAGCGCCACGGAGGCAGGACCCACGGCCCCTGTACTCACTTGTTCGGCCCAGACATTGAGTAAAAGGCAGGTTTTCACAGAATCACACAGAATCTTCATGGTTGGAAGGGACCTTTGAGATCGAGTCCAACCAAAAAAAAAAAAACAAACCAAAAAAACCCCAACCACAGACAGAGGCAAACCAACAATCCCGGGCACTAGAGCATGCCCTGAAGTGCTATGTCTACACGTTTCTTAAATCCCTCCAGGGATAGTGACTCCACCACCTCCCTGGGCAGGCTGTTCCAGTGCCTGACCATCCTCTCAGTAAAGTAATTCTTCCTGATATCTAATCTAAACCTCCCCTTGGCGCAACTTCAGACCATTTCTTCTGGTCCTGTCATTGTTCCCTTGGGAGAAGAGGTCAACACCCACCTCTCTACACCCTCCTTTCAGGTAGTTGTAGAGGGCAATGAGGTCTCCCCTCAGCCTCCTCTTCTCCAAACGAAACATGCCTAGTTCCCTCAGCTTCTCCTCGTCTGACTTGTTCTCTAGACCCCTCACCAGCTTGGTGGCTCTCCTCTGGACACGCTCCAGCACTTTTGCCTCAAAAGTTCCCACTGTAAACACGGAGCAGGAGGCACCTTTTGTGCCTCCGGCCGTTTCCCTGCCCCTGGCCCAGCTACTGCCCAACCAAGTGCTTTAACCCCGCTCTGGGTGTGTTTCTTCTTAAATAAACACGGGAGGTTCCCCAACACCTCCCCGCGGGTCCCCACCTGCCGACGGGACGGCGTCCGGCTCCCAGCGCCGCAGCAGCACCCGGGAAATGCGGTTCCTTCCCCGTCTCCTCATCTCGGCCGCCCTGGCCATCGCCACCTTCCTCAGCTGGAGGTTGCTTCTCCAGAGCCCAGCCACCGGCCGAGAAGGTAAGGCCTGGGCACCACAGAGGTTCTGTGTGGCTGAGCAGAGGTTCTTCTGCGTCTGTACCGTGGGAGGAATGAAGTATAGCTTTTTATTTTTAGGTTCTCGGTGGGATTTGCCACCCAGGGTGTGCAAAAAAACCACATTTACACAGCCCTAGGGGCAGGGTAAGCTGGAGCCCTGCAGCTTGATGTCCTTAGCGAGGTCATTGGTCTCAGGTGTGGTGGGGAAACCCAGGTGTGAGACTGCAGGAGGTAACTCCTAAAACCTTTGCTGGGAAGGGTGAGATGTTGTGGGGGAGGCAGGAGGGAGCAGGGGCACTGGTGATTAATGCCTCTTTTGCCTAAAAAATGCATCCCTCCAGTCCTGGTCAATCCAGGGCAAAACTGCGGTGAGATTTTGCAGAAGTTGTTGGTCCGGGGCTGCTTCAGGAACCAGCTGCGTGTCTTTCTTGTGTTACTTTTCCTCTCGTGGTGAGATTTTGCAGAAGTTGTTGGTCTGGGGCTGAGTGAGTGGAGGAGCAGCACAGGGCTGCTTCAGGAACCGGCTGCGTGTCTTTCTTGTGTTACTTTTCCTCATTTTAACTGCGTTTCTCTTCCCTGGATGAGTGGGAAACGTTTAACTTCCCAAGGACTTGGGAGAAACCATCAAATTCAGTGTCTCCCTAGGGCTGCCAAGTGCCTGCGCTGAGCAGATGAGGCAGACACGTGCCTCTGCCAAAAAAAAAAAAATATATATATAAAAAATAAAATAACCAGGCAGGCATTCATCCTCTGCGTTCAAACCCCTTCACATCAGAAGAAGATAAAAGTAAGAAGCAAAACGGAGATTTGAGAAATTAAACTGACTTTCAGAGACTCTTTTCATTTGCCTTTGCCTTTTATAGCTGCTTTGCTGTCTTCTCGCTTCTATTTGCTTTTTGCTTTGTATTTGCTTTTTCCCTTTTATCTACAGGCGAAAAAATTTACTTATGGAAGTGATGCAAGAAGTTACGTCACTTGGATTGCTAAACCACCCTCAGCCATTAAGAATAACCTCTTGCTTTCACATCTCTCTGAGAACTGATGTTAACCAATTAACCAGATGCAAAAGGGTCTGCAGGGGGGTGTGTATTTGTAGCTACAAACCAATTTACAACCCCCTCCATCTCCCAGACTATTTCTGATGTTCTTTGGTAAGCCCACCTCAGTTAAGCTGGGTCAAAAGTGAGGAGTTAAAAGCAAAAATATTAGGATTTAGTGGAGAACAGGGTCCGCGGCACAAAGCTATGGTCAAGATCAGTGCTCAAAGAGGGCAGTCTGGGGAAAGTGGGTCTGGGTGTCCATGTGCTCACACTCTCAGAGGAACTGAGACCCATTTCGCAGCAAAACCAAGTTCTTCGCCAGGCAGGGCTGGTCTCCCCTCTCCTACCCATCTTCTTGGTTCACCCTACATCCTTTCCACCCTGGAACAACTGGAGAAAAGCTTTGCCACAGCACCCTGTGCTGTGCTGCTCACTCAGGGCAGGGGTCCACTATGGGCTTTCCTCACCCCCATCTCCAAATGGCGTTTCACAGGTGACCTGGTCCCCAAAGCAGAGGAGGGCTTCACTTTGACGGACCCCCTCCATCTCCCAGACTATTCCTGACGCTCTTTGGTAAGCCCACCTCAGTTAAGCTGGGTCAAAAGTGAGGAGTTAAAAGCAAAAATATTAGGATTTAGTGGAGAACAGGGTCCGCGGCACAAAGCTATGGTCAAGATCAGTGCTCAAAGAGGGCAGTCTGGGGAAAGTGGGTCTGGGTGTCCATGTGCTCACACTCTCAGAGGAACTGAGACCCATTTCCCAGCAAAACCAAGTTCTTCGCCAGGCAGGGCTGGTCTCCCCTCTCCTACCCATCTTCTTGGTTCACCCTACATCCTTTCCACCCTGGAACAACTGGAGAAAAGCTTTGCCACAGCACCCTGTGCTGTGCTGCTCACTCAGGGCAGGGGTCCACTATGGGCTTTCCTCACCCCCATCTCCAAATGGTGTTTCACAGGTGACCTGGTCCCCAAGGCGGAGGAGAGCTTCACTTTGACGTTGGACACCTTCCTTCACCTTCAGCAGCTCAGGAAGAAGAGACTGAGAGCTTTCTGTCGCCAGTCAGGCAAAGTCACCACGCTGCCAAGGAGCCGGGAGGAGAGAGCCCACCTCCTTTCGAGCTTGAGGGTAAGCACCAAGCTGGACCTCCTCTACTGCCAAGTGCCCTCAACAGGGACAGAGGAATGGCAGCAGCTTCTGAAGGAACTAGAGGAGAAGAAAAACGTGACGTTGCCGCTTCCCTACCCTCATCAGCACGTTCCAGAGAGGCAGCTGAGTGAGTTCAACCTGACGGAGATCGAGGCCATGTTGGAGTCCTACACCAAAGTGCTGTTTGTCAGGGACCCCTTCCAGAGGCTGATCTCCACCTTCATGCAGGGCATGGGAAGCAGCCCTTCCTTCAGCAGCTTCGTTCAGGACGTTTTAGCCAGTGGACAGCACAACGCCAGCGTGACTTGGAAACCCCTCGTCAGCCTCTGCCGGCCCTGTCTCATCCAGTATGACTACGTGGTGGTATTTGGGTTCCTCAGGCAGGAGCTGAGTCATCTGCTGCGGCGAGCCGGGCTGCCGGCAGACAACCTCCTCCCTGAGTTCACCGACAGCAAGGTGCAGTGGACCTACAGCTGGTTATCGGAGCAGATGTTCAGCGAGCTGTCCCTCCAGCAGAAGCAGCAACTGTCTCATTTCTACCGCTGGGACCTTTCTGCTTTCCCGTTTTCTAGCAGTTTGCTGACGGGCCTCCTCAGCACCCCAAAGACGTGGGAGAAATAACCCAGGCTGGACTCTTTTTTTTTGGAGAGCATTAATCCAAATGCAAAGTTCTTCAAGATACCAGCTGGGTCACGGGCAGACCCTTGTTCCACAGCTTCATGTTGCACTCATCCATGTCACAGCTCCAGAAGGCACATCAGGGAGCTGAGACAGACTTCTGCCAGGTATGGGGTACCAAGGCTCTTCACGTGGCTGAAGAACATTTAAATACTGCAGGAGTGGGTGCTAGAGACACGTGTGGTGTTGGGGCTTGGGAAATGGCATGAATGGAACTGTGATGGGGTAAATGGCTCTCAGCAGACCTAGCGTTTTGGGGGAGGTTGGGTTGGACCCACTGCAAACCACTCTGGCACCCTCACACGTGCTGCCTTTTCATAATCTGGGCTGTCTTTGGAGCCAAGAGGTTTGGCAATGGCTTCTTCGTGACAAACCTCCCCACAAAGACAGAAGAACCCCCCCAAAGCAGCATGCTTCCTGATGTCTGTCCACTCTGCACAAGTAGGTGAGATATGACACAGGCTGGCAGACCCTCACAGGCAACCACCGGTGATGCTTCCAATCCTTCATGCTCCAAGAAGGCCTGGCCCATCTTTTGGTCGTATCTGTTCTGAACGAACTGCTCCTGTTTTACGACCACACATCTCCTAAAGACAGCCCCAGGGATGTGCCATGATGCTTGGCTCCATTTGCAAGTTCTGAGTGAAGTTCCCCCCTTTAGAAGCTGACTCAAATGGCCAAAGTCCAGCTTTCACCCATACTCACGAGTATATGGCGGTCTTGACCAGGTACCAGCAACATCATGCAGCCAGGCAGCCTTCCACCTTGTCCCAGCAGTGAGTGGGCTCAGTAGAGGTGGCTAAAATCATAGAACGGTTTTAGTTGGAAGGAACCTTAAAGATCATCCAGTTCCAACCCCCTGCCATGGGCAGGGACACCTCCCACCAGACCAGGTTGCTCCAAGCCCCATCCAGCCTGGCCTTGAACACCTCCAGGGATGGGGCAGCCACAGCTTCTCTGGGCAACCTGTTCCAGTGTCTCACCACCTTCAGTGTGAAAAATTTCTTCCTGAGATCTCATCTAGATTTCCCCTCTTACAGATTAAAACTGTTCCCCCTCATCCTATGTCTCCCGTCCCTGATCAAGAGTCCCTCCCCATCTCTCCTGTAGCCCCTTTAGGGACTGGAAGGAGCTCTAAGGTCTCCCTGGAGCCTTCTCTTCTCCAGGCTGAACAACCCCAGCTCTCTCAGCCTCTCTTCACAGGAGAGGTGCTCCAGCCCTCTGATCATCCTCGTGGCCCTCCACTGGACCCATTCCAACAGGTCCATGTCCTTCCCGCCTTGAGGACTCCAGAGCTGGACACACTATTCCAGGTGGGGTCTCACCAGAGCAGAGGGGCAGAATTCAGCTCCCTCGACCTGGTGTGTCTGTCTGGTAGCGTGGAGCAACCACCTGTCCTCTCCCAACCTTGGCCACTGAGTCGATCTGCCTCACAGCCTCTGGGAAGGGTCCATCCTTGCCAAACACCAAGGGCGAGCCAAATTGTCCAGCTTTCAAATCATGCGACTTCTACCAAAACACACTAGCTTAGAGAATATTTTTTAGCTTTATTTTGCAATGTTGTGACATTCACAGAGAATTCTGCATCCATTCGTGTGACGGAGATGCCGATTTGACAATGCTCATTAAAGAACAGCAGCGAAAGACATTGATTAGAACTGACCTAAACTATTAACGAAAACTGGGCCTCCCTCTCTCATCAAGGGACATGTGATTAATAGCATTAAGACAGGAGATCAGGTGGCCTCCTTTCACCCTCCCACAAAATATCCAGAAAATATCCAGCTACAGCAAATTTATGCTGTTATTGTGCGTAATACTTCACAGTTTCTACAGCAAATTTATTAACTGAAGTGCTGTTATTGTGCGTAATACTTCACAGTTTAGCAAGATGGCGTAGTTCCTCTTCTGAGGACACAGTTCTCCAAGGACAGAAGCGGCAAATCTCCAATTCTAGATGAAGTTAGGGCCACGCATCCATGCCGGATGTCACTGAAAAGCACTAGGAAGGGAACATTTTTCTCTTCATCAGTAGCTTTGCCTTCTTCAGCCATCGCAAGCTGAAACCCCAAACAGCAAGATGTGCGTGAAGAGACCTGACGCAGCGTCTCGTGGAGCGGGACTGGAGCAGGAGAGCTGTTCTCAGGCAGCTTGGTAGTTCAGATCATGTTTAAAGTCAGGCTACACTATATTAGCAGCATCATCTCCTCCTCCCAGCCCTTCCCTGAGGCGTCTGGCACTTTGTTCCATGGGAGAGCAATGTATGAAATGTTAAGGCACAGAGGGGTGAAATGAAAATCTCAGCTTCATGTTCCTCAGGCTCCCTGTCCCAGGTATTATCACAGAATGGTTTGGTTTGGAAGGGACCTTAAAGATCATGGAGTTCCAACCCCCTGCCATGGGCAGGGACACCTCCCACTAGACCAGGTTGCTCAAAGCCCCATCCAACCTGGCCTTGAAAATGAGATGTTGATCTCTCTGTAAATTCCTGTCAGTCTCTAAGCTTCCTTTTTTTCCCTACACCCTCAAAACCAGTTTCTGTAATTACTTTGTAACCCAAATTTTATTCCCTATGCCCTCCAAACCAGCTTCTGTAATTACTTTGTAACCCAAATTTTACACCCTCATTACTCCCTCCTGTTCCCCTCAGGTGTTTGATATCATCTACGTTCAATTCCAGTGTACCCCCCGCCCCCCGCCCAGAGGAAGATGTTTCCTCCTTCCATGAGCCAGTGGCTGTGCAAGGGGAATAAGAGGGCTCTGAACTGGGGTGAGGTGGGCTTGAGGGCAAGGGCTGGTACCTGGGGAACACTGGATCCCTGATGCTGCAGCAAAAATGGCTCCACAGGCTAAGGTCTGCACTGAACCAGCCTGCTCTGACCACTGCAGATACACACAACTTGGCAAGGACACATCAAATTAATGTACAAAGCAAATAACAAAAGAGAGACTTGACAAACTTAGTTTAAAAACACTTCACCTGGCCAGGCAGTCACAGGCTCTCTGAGGCACCGCAAACCCGTTCTGAAATGATGAAAAAGGTGCTCCCAGAAGCACAGGGGATAAAGAGCATTTGCTCATCCCGTCACCGGCATCCCCTCATGTCCCAGGGCTCTCAGAGGGAGAAGCCCCTTGTGAATGCTGGTGGAAAAAGGTGCTCCCAGAAGGACAGGGGATAAAGAGCATTTGCTCATCCCGTCACCGGCATCCCCTCATGTCCCAGGGCTCTCAGAGGGAGCAGCCTCTTGTGAACGCTGGTGGCATTCCCCTGAGACGATGCTGAGAGCTCCTTGGTATCACGCTCTCCACCCACAGCTCCCCGTGTTCCCTAATAACACCCGTGGTGTTCCCTAATAACACCCGTGGTGTTCCCTTTGCATGTCTCAGCCTGGCTTGAATGAGCGTGTCCGGTGATCCCATGAGGCCGAATCCCACAGGAACAGTGCTGACACCCATCCACCTTACTTTGTATTTTGTATCCCTTTCTCCACATTCAAAAACAGGAATACACAGGCTCCAACAGCTGTCCTTGCACACAAATAATCACATTTTCTTCTCTAAGAGATTTTTTTTACGCATTGCCAGCTTCCAGGAGAAAACAAAAATGTGTTGTTGCCAGTACCTCAGAGCTTCAGAAACACCAATATCATATTTCAATTAATGAAACAATTACACAGCAAGCCCAGCAGGCACAAAATACTCTCTGCAACTCACGTATACAAATGCCCTTTTTCCAGCTGGTAGAACTACAGCATTTTAAGCTGAGGAATAAATCTACACATTTCCAAACTATATGCCCTGGAGTGCTTTAAAAAATATTTCAAACTGTGCGTACATTGTTAAGTCCTAAGATGGAGGCCGATTTTAAGCAGGATGCACGTGAGCAAAATTTTATATAAGGCAATGGAGTTACATCCTCTTGCACCATTTTTTTTTTTGATGGCCCTAGGAGTGCAGAAACAGAAAAAGGACATTTTCATGAAGCTGTGGGCCAGAGAAATAGATAAAAGTTTGCACATGATGAGCAGGTACAGTATGTGGCTGCCATCATCTACAGATAACACGATGCTACAGCTGTTAAAACTGACAGTGACAGAACCCATGAAGAAGGATGCCCAGCGTTAAATCCAACACGAAAAATGCATTGAACTCAAAAGGCATGAGGTCATCACACAGTCAGCACGTTTTTCAGACAAGCAGTCCCTGTAGCAAAACGTACCCATTCTCTTACATTCAGCAAAACTAAGAGTTGACTTGAAAAGAAGGTTGGGCCGTAGCAAGGGATTGACCCCAGAGGGCACCCAGAGCTCACTAATCCCCCGCTGTGTCTGTCCCAGCCTCATCCCATGCCTGGGCTGGTATAAATTGCCTCAGGAACAAAGAGGAGTAACTTCCTCCATTACTCCAAGGTCGTTTCTCAGATGTCCTCTCCTATTTAAAAGATTGAGGAAAGATGCGGAGGTACAGAGATAAAAAGGTTGAGCACGTCAAATGAATCGGCATCTTGCTGGAAGTCCTTTTGGTATCTCTAGTTTTTGTCTTTAATCAGAAAAGACAAGGTGTCATGGGAACTAATTCATTAAAGCCCCAGTGTTGACAAAGCAATCCTCATTTTACTTAGGAAAAATCAGCTATTGGTCACATTTTAGTGTTTTCCTCCGAATTGCTTTTGTTACGTAGGTAAGACCATCATCATTAGCTAACATCAAAATTCCTCTCCATCTTCCTCTAGTGCACACCCTGCTTTGTGTGCAGAGGGGACACAACAGGGTCCAGCCCTCAGTGCCTCTCATGCCTTCCCCCATCTCAGCTAGAGGACTGCTTGGGTTCAATGCATTTAGGTGTTTCTTGGCAGAGCATCACAAGGTGATCCATCTTTTCCCCACAGTAGGAAGAAAAACAACCACCAACCACTCTGCCATTTCACATTGGCCGGTGATAAGCATGTCTCCCATCCTTGCAGCAATTTTAAATGAAACGTGTAGGATTTTTCAATTACACCTTGATAACATCACCTTCCGCTTACTCTTCATTTGAATTTGCATCACAGCTATAATCTGGCAGCAATTCCCTCTCCTAGAGAAAACAATGATTGGACAATTAAATGTGAAAGCTCCATGAATCAGTGGATGAGCCACATGAACACAGATATTATTGTTTTTTCCATTATAGTCCTACTGCCTTATGGTCCCTCTGTTGTAAGGTCAGTTTCATGAGGAGATTTTGCTCCTCAGACTTCACTTTCACACACGCACACACCATGGCTTAAAGGTGCCTGGCTCAGCAGAAGGGCACTGTAAAGAGAAAAATAATAGAAAAAAAATTAGCAACAGCAGCAACAAATGAGGGTCCTGGCCTGGGTTTGGCACAGCCCACTCTGCTCCCATTGAGGTAGGCGACTTTGTACTGTTGAAGGTCCAAGCTCATGTCCCAGTCTTTCAAAACACAGAGATGTCTCTCTCATGGCACTTCTATTAGGGGCTGTGCCTGGCTCTGGGTGAAGGCCCAATGATCAACACTTTGTGCAAGTTCTCAAAGCCATTTCTGAGCTCCTCTCCCCAAAGAGCGATGAAAGCATTGGGTGAGAAGGACTAAGATACCCAGGTTTTGCTGTTAACCACAGTGGGGTTTAAACCAATGAAAACACAGTTGTGTTTTCAGAGCCAGAGGAATCAGCAGGGCTCTGCGCAGGGACCCACTCCTCTGCAGCCCTTTTACACACTGACAGAGGAGGTGACAGTGACAGGGTTAAATCCTGCACTTCATGTCCTGCCCACAGCCTCTAAGGAGGCTCCTGTGATCACAACATTCAGCAGAAGTGAGCGCCCTCAGGAATACTTTCCTCTCCCTCCCTCCTTGAGAGACACTCTTAAACCACAGAGTGGAACTGCAAGATACATTAGTGGTGGTGATCCCCTAAGAGATGATGGTCAGGAGGATCAGGACAAGAAGTCAGTACACTTGTTCTACAAACAGCACCTGGAGGATGGAGGGATGAACCGCAGCTTCAGTCGTACTTTATGGCAGCCCTTCCTACAATGGGAGCCCTGGGAATGCTGGTCTGTGGATTCAACTCTCATTTGGTGGCACAATAAGTGGAGGATAATACCCACAAAATAAACACCAGCTGCTTAAGTAGGGCCACATCCTGTCCTAATCACAGACCTGGGCCACCGTGACCAGCACACTGACTCCATGTGGTCTAGGCTGGCCAAGGAGCAGACTGTGAAACCAGAAGTTGTTACCATTTTGGTGAAGGTGTCCACACAAGCATTGCGGATCCTCTCTGGGGTGGCAGGGCTGTCCAGCCTGAATGGTTCAGTCAGGCCAGACTCCTTTCTCGCTGCGTAGATGGCATCTTTAATGGCATAAAACACTGAGGCAGACAGGAACAAAGGTGGCTCTCCCACAGCCTAGACAGGACAAAAGCAAGAGTGAGGCTTGCAGCCCAAAACCAGTCCTGGCACCAGAAAGCATAATAAGGCTAAAAGAAAGATGCCCAAGCCCTACGTGACAATCAGGAATAGTTCTCTTTCCTCATTCCTTCTTTATAACTTCTCAGTCTCCCAGATGGGATCAGGAAGGGGAAAACCAAGCCAAAACAGCCCCTTGCCTTCCAGATGTGAACCTCAGTCTATGAGATGTGAGCAGTGAGGAAACATCAAGCTAAAGCGCCTCCAGTCTGACAGGTGTCATCAGTGAGGAAAGACTAAGCTAAAACAACCCCTAGTCCACTTAATGAAGAGAAAGTAGGAAAACATAAGCGTTCTAACATGGCAAGGCTGTTAAAGGGGAGAAAGGAACTTAACCCATTCCCACTACCTTTTGGATGGCGCTAAACCTGCAGGAAAGGGAATTCAGATGAGGCACTGGTGAGTTGTCTCAGCAGAGAGCATGACACTCCATCACTCAAGAATTATCTAGTACTGAGGTCCCTGCCAGCCCCTTTTTTCTTCATTCTGCCGGGGAGAAAGGAACTTAACCCATTCCCACTACCTTTTGGATGGCGCTAAACCTGCAGGAAAGGGAATTCAGATGAGGCACTGGTGAGTTGTCTCAGCAGAGAGCATGACACTCCATCACTCAAGAATTATCTAGTACTGAGGTCCCTGCCAGCCCCTTTTTTCTTCATTCTGTCTTCAGCACTAATCACCCAAATTGTTCTCCTCATTGATAAAGGTGTTTCAGTGGACGGATGGATGGAGAGGACAAGGGAGACAGTAAGGAGCCACGCCAGGCATATACACATCAGGATTCTGGGTGCCATCAGCACTAATCACCCAAATACTTCTCATTGATAAAGGTGCTTCGGTGGACGGATGGATGGAAAGGACAAGGGAAACAGTAAGGAGCCATGCCAGGCATATACACATCAGGATTCTGGGTGGCCTCTCTAAATGCTCCATTAAACCATAAGTAAAGCAAATTCATTGATGCTGTACATCCAGCCCTGCTCTGTGCTGCCCTCACGAACTGCAGAGACCAGCACTGACTGCACTGGAAACAGCTGAAGGGCACGTGGATTAATAATAATCTTGGTGTATGAGATCTGGGGGAGTGACACTGCTGGAAATGTTATCTGCAGTGGTGGCTCTGGTGCCAGGGAAGGGCCACCAGCGAGCTGATAGGCAGGGTGAGGCTGGCAGCCTCTGTTAGAGCAGAACTGGCACAGTCAAGCCACTTCAGTTCTCTCTAATGGACAACCAGGGCAGCAACGTGCAGGTTATTTCAGTTCTTCCTAACTATAAAGGATAGTATATGTATTTCTGGTAAGGAATGGGAGACCATCCTGACCCCCGAATAAAGCCAGCATAATAAGATTAACTATTTAGACACATGCCTCATTATTTTATCACACTCAGCTTCATAGAACGATAGAGCAGTAAGAGGCTGCAGATCTGGCAGGCATACCTTGGACGAATACACCGCCTTGCTGTTTGGACAGTCACGGAGAAGAGACACGTAGAACTCTGTTGGGATGTCTCCAAACGCTGGGATTTTGTACATCCCAGGCCCTCGAGTGTACAAGTTCCCTTCAGGAGAATAGCGCAGTTCCTCCATGGTGAAGAGCCCAAGGCCTTGGACAAACGCTCCTTCAATCTACAAACACATCCAAACAAGGTTACTTTTTTTTTTTTTTTCTTTCTGTTGTTCTTCCCTGCCACAAGAACAAACAGTGATGATTTCCACCAGAGTTTGCAGCCCTCCCCTCCTGACTAGCTTCCCACTTTTCATCCCTAAACCCTTGTCCCTTCTGCTGAGTCCAGCTCGGCACCTCTGCTCAACTCCCACCTTCCCATATAGAGGTGGCTGTGATTTACAAACACACCCAAACAGATACGCTGTAAGGGCAGGACAGGAATTTTCTGATGAAGTAAAGGGGGGGGAAAAAGACAAATCAATGCCAAAATATCGATTCCTTCACAGGCAGATTAACACTGAATGAGTTGTACTTGCTGATAATTCAAAGAACAAGAAGATTAAAAGGACTGAAGACAATACATCTGAAGACAAACTATTTTACGCTTTCTATTTCAGTATGAAAGTTTTCCTCAGTATTGTGTATTCTCAGGTCAGCAGCACAGACACCTGAGAAAACACACTCATATCCATTCAAGTACTAAAGACTTATTTGCATAATTTTTCTACTGTGAATTTTAGAAGAAAAAATAAATAAATACATAAAAAGAAGGGGAGCAGATATGAATAGAGGATGCGCTTGAACAACCCTACATGAAGCAGCTCTGCTCTCTGTGCCCACAGAAAGATCCGACAGGCAGCCCACCCTAAAGATGTGGCACAAACACTCATTAACCCAGCTGTGTGTGCTTGTGTTCCTGCAGCTACTTATGGAAGCTCACAGGAAACTGAGATCTCTCCATATAGCCTCTCTCTTTACTCAGGGACACAAACTGACAGGCTGCAAAGACCAAAAGGCTCCTGCTCCCCTTGGACACTTAAAAAAAAAAAGTCTCTTTCAGAAAAAAAAACCATGTTGCTTTAAAAGAAGTTTCATTTTAACCATAGCAGAAGTCTGCAACTCATGCTCTCCTGTAAACCTGCAGCAGTTTCACTGGAGTTACACTATATCAACATGTAGAGTCAGCAAGGGAGCTGGATGAGCACGTGCAAATATCTAACGGTTCATCTCTTGGTATATCAAACAACCCTGTGTTTATTACCTTTATTTGCTGAGAGGTATAATTGTGATTATTACTGCACAAAATATGGCACTAAGCTTGTCCTTGCCCAAGGAATTTGCAAGCTGAGTCCAACTTCATACTGAGATCCCTACACAGCAGTAGCTGGAGCGTAGAATCTACTACCCTAACTCTTTATTCACTGAAGACTTTTGACTGAATTTAACAGGGCTTGGTATTGACAGATAGGAGTATAAAAATCAGGTGTGGTATTTAGTCTCTCATGCCACATTGTAGAAACTAAGTCTGGGGTGAGGTTATTCCATCAGATAATACCGTATTTTCTGGATTCATTCCTTAAGCAAGGAAGATGCTGAAAGGGGAACAGCCTGTAGTCTTAATATCCAAAGCAAAAAAACCCAAACCAAACAACAGGATATTTGCCTGTATAATTCTAGGCCTATTGCATAGTTAAGTGTAGGCCAAACTGGTTTTCATAGCCAGCCTAAAACACCCCACTAGGTATCCAAGTTTAAAATGCTCAGTTTGCAAAGTCTCAACCTGGAGAGGGATAATGGCTCATCTAGAAAAGCCTGAGAGTATGGTGAGCACTTCAACATGGTGTGAATAGCAACATTATTTCACTTACCTGCCCTATATCTATGGCTGGGTTCAGACTGGTACCAACATCCATAACAATGTCTGTGCGAATGTTCTGGAAGACAGCAATAAAGAATAAATCAGCACACAGCATGGAACCTGGTACACCATAGTCTTGTACGAGGAGGAGTAACGTATCCAACCGTGACCCACGCCTGGCCAGTGTTCAACAATCTCTCCCAGCTCAACTCTTCATATTGACTTTTAATCTCAGTTCATTCCTACAGTAAATCAAAGGAACTCACTGCAGCTTCCCCCAGAGGCCCAATGGACCCAATTTATATGAGTTCCAAGCTGCCAGCATCCATGCTCTGTCCCTGGGCATAACCAACTAGGTCAGATTCTGATGACAGGGGTTTTTTTTAATTATTTTTTATTTCTTTCTGAAAGTCTTCAGTGCTATTTTTAATGATTAACTCAATTCCAGTATGTTTTCGTTCTTTTGTGCTAACACAGTGCTGCTATCTCTCACTTAAGCAAATCCAATAACTTTTGCAATCATTCATTAAGCCTCCTAATATCCCCGCAAGGTAGATAATTATCGTTTTATTGTGCTTTACGGATTGTTGCACTGTGGAACAGAGGAGTTAAGAAATTTACTGAAGGTCACACCAGACCAATGGCAGAGCTGGGAACAGGCTGACACCCAGTGTTTGTTCTAACTCCCCGTGAGTGTTTCCTTCACCTGAGCACATGGGGCTGTCCCCCTGCTGACCCCCTCACCTTGTGGTCACCCGTCAGGCAGTCTATCTCAACCTCAGAGCAGGCAACGCCGTAACTGAAGTAGTTGAACGGTTTCCCTTCGTTCTTTTCAAAGTTATAGCCAACGTCAGGAATTCTTGATACAAAGGAAAACAAAACCATGTTTCATGCCACGAGCAGGCACAATGAACGTAAACACATAGCAACTTATCAAAATCCTTATTCACTTTTGTTTCATCCCTTCCGTCAAGCCCACGCAGAAATGAAAATTGTAAACAACCATAGAAATAGAGAAATAGAAACCCGCTAAAGCTGCCCTGTATCCCAAAACCTGACTGAAACTGTCAAACTATTTTAGCCATCTTTTTTTTCTTTTCCCATGAATCTCAGGGCTTGTGATGACTGTTATGACCTTTCTTTTCCCGTGAATCTCAGGGCTTGTGATGACTGTTATGAAGTCATTCCCACCAATGCAATGGCATATCTTTTGCTTTTAGGGTGCAGTTGAACATTTCTTGGAGGTCATGAAATTTCAGAGCATGGCTAAATTGAACCAGAAACTGGATTAAGCTAGGAACTGATTTTAAGCACAGTTCATGGCAAACTTTCTATCTGGCTAGTTATACTTTATCTGAAAACTGATTTATTAAAATACTGACAGTTGCTTAGTTAGGAGAAAAAACACATTTCAGAGATGCAGCAGAAATGAGCTCATATTGTATTTTAGTCCTAAACAGGCTCTTCTCAACACAGTGTTTAGTTTTTTATGTCAACCCCTCTGCCTCAAAGATGATGGATCTCTGTTTTCCTCCAGCAGTAAATCTGACTTTAAAAAGTGTCTCATTTCAGAACTGCACACGAACCAGCAAGAGTTTAAAGTGGGAGAATGAAATTGAAAACACCGGGTATCTGCTTATGCCATGACAGACAGGACAGTGCTCCAGCCAACTGTCGTAAGTAGCTTTGCCCTCAAGGACAACCCCTGCCCCTTTTTTCTAGTGCAACACAAAGTCACGAGGCTGACACAAAGCAGAGCCCCAGGCAAAGCTCCGATTTCATTTATGCCTCCTCAGACCTAGGTCAGCTAGAATCAAGTTAGAGTTATTTCAGATTTATAGGAGTTCTGAACCCGGCCCCAAGAGCTGTGCTCCATCAGGAACCTATTCTCTCCAACAAGGAAAGCGTTAACATTTCAAGATAGGAGAGGGCATGCAGCCCTAAGTTAGAGCAGAGGCAGAGGGACAGGGGCTGTAAATCCTCCCAGAATTTCCCTGAATGCAATCACACCTCTAGAGGATGAATACTCACTCACCTATAAAACCCAGTGGCTGACAGGCTGACACAGCTCTCATAAGCAGTTTTAATCTGGGAAAGTGAACAAAAGTTTGAAAACAGTAATTGTCCAACCAGTTCCTGCAAAATAGCTACCCAAAACACATTTCCAGGGGAGCATGAATAGAAGGTGCCAAGTGACAGACAGCCATCGTGCCACCCAGCACCATCAGTGCCAAGGGAAACATCGCGATGCAGCTGCTTCCCCAAAATAGTCCCATCAGCAGCTACCAGGGGCAGAACTTGACCGTTGGCAATGGGATAAGGCTTGCTCTTGTTTGTTCAGTCTCAGCTATGGGTTAGACTTTCCACCTCAGAGACAAAGGTTAAACTGACAATCATCTTGACTTCAGTCAAGGCGAGGGAAATCCTATGCTGACTTCCAGATCACAAAAGTCAAAGCTCCTCTCAGGAAAAGAGCAGATTGGGTCCAAAAATGGGCTGAGAGCCTTACAGCACACCAATCTCTTGCTATTGGAGGTAGAGAGATATTGCAGCCAAGGAGCACGAAAGGAGGTAGATGGCAGTTCAACAAAGAGTTGTCTTTATCACAGAATCCCTTCACTCCAAATCAGTTTTCCTCCAGGCCAGGACTGTAGCCCATCTACAAAGATATATCTAAGCACTCAAGACTTTTATTTGTCATAGGCAAGACCCAGGATCTGGAGAAATCTCAGTATTAAAGTCAAAACCGATGTTTTGGGGATGACTTCTTGCAAGCTTTGTTTACGTCCCTTGCCAGATTTCTGTTTCACTGTCTTTGCTCAAATCTTTCGTCGTGGGACACAGAAGGCCTGAAGGATATACCTACTTGCAGGGTTTGCCAATTAAAACAATCTCTGACAATGCCCACTTGTCTGGCGACAGATACAAACAGCTTACCCAGTCTTCCCAGGATCCTTTGGGATTAGACTGTTTGATCGGCTCCAGTCT
This sequence comes from Calidris pugnax, assembly GCF_001431845.1. Taxonomy (NCBI): domain Eukaryota; kingdom Metazoa; phylum Chordata; class Aves; order Charadriiformes; family Scolopacidae; genus Calidris; species Calidris pugnax. Next base: position 1,181,008 of record NW_015090922.1, read on the forward strand.
TTTTAAGATAGTCTGACACGCACTCTAAAAACAAAGGGGGAAAGAAGCAGTGTTTTAAGATTTGAAAAGTTAGCTTATAGTATTAAAAGCCCTCTAAGAATTTCAAAGAGCCTTTTGTTTAAATCAATAGTGCCTTTAGGACTTTGGCATATCATAAAAAGGAACAAAGTTCACTAACAGATATCTTGCTATATAGGAAGAAACATTGACTGAGAAGGATTTTAAAACAGATTGGCTGTGCTGATAGCAGAAGGGAATCCCAAATACAGCACAGAACTTGCCAGATCATGACACAAAATATCAGAAGTCCACCCATTTATACGGTACCCAGTCATAGCAGGACACCTGAGCATATCTAGCAAGATGATTCCATAACACTGAAAAAAAAATATTATATTCTTGCTAATAATATTCTATTCCACCTACTCAGACAAGCTGTGCAGAGAATGTAAACAGTACCGGTCATTCTCAGGTTTAAAGAAAAGGCAAAGTGTAACCTGTGAAGTAAAAATATGAGGCTAAATTCCTCTTTTCGATGGAAAAGCCACATACCCTGCAAATAGATGCATCAGGAACTCCACCATGTCGGTGACAGTCATGACCATGCCCTTGCTGCAAAAGGATGTTTCTCTAAATATATCTACACTTGGGGGACTTTGGTTCTGGAGCACAGCCCACAAACCATCTGCTACTGATATTTGCAGCACAATACATTTGTTATAGATGAGGCCACATAAATTTCTAAGAAGGTAGCTATTTAAATAGATGGTTTGTTCTGTCCATTTTGAGAAATCACAGACACTCCATTTCAGAACTACAAAAGGACTGAAGGAGAGTTTCGAACAACTTGAAAAAAAAAAACATCATCAAAAAAACCTCATCATCTCACACCGCCTGTCGTTATAGCAGGTAAAGAAGTTATGAGGTATCCTTAGCCTGAAATTGCCTTTTGATGACTATGTTTTCCTTAAGCAATAGATAAATACACATTTACACCCTTTTCATGTTCTGGAATCCCAGCTTATCACCCACTAGTTGAAACAACTCAGCTTCCATACATGGACGGCCATTCCATTGATGTCGTCGAACAACTTGAAAAAAAAAAACATCATCAAAAAAACCTCATCATCTCACACCACCTGTCGTTATAGCAGGTAAAGAAGTTATGAGGTATCCTTAGCCTGAAATTGCCTTTTGATGACTATGTTTTCCTTAAGCAATAGATAAATACACATTTACACCCTTTTCATGTTCTGGAATCCCAGCTTATCACCCACTAGTTGAAACAACTCAGCTTCCATACATGGACGGCCATTCCATTGATGTCAGCGCTGACGGAGGCGGCTGTGGGGGAGGTATTTGGGACAGTGTTTGTGCTGGTCTCGCTGATGAAAATTTTGGAGGTGGGAATTCCCAGTGACCTGCTAGCGACCTGCAGAGCAAAGGGAAGCAATTGGTAAGCAGCCCTTCTACGTGAGCATTATCATTCATTGCTTACTGCTGGGGTCCACACCGCAACCTCTCCCCTCTCCCATCCTGAACTTCAGTTTTCTTGAAGATTCGGTTCATTGGGTAACTGAGAGCTTGGGAGAACATTGTTAAATTTGCCCTTCACTGACTGCCTGTGTGCAAGCACACACAGGTACACAGTTGCCACAATGACAGGTATGCACCTCACTATTGTGAGACTGAATTCTGCTCTCAACAGTTTTAAGAATGAGAGGATAAAGAGCCCCATTAGATTTCCCTTTCATTTCCCTTCCAAAGCAGTGCTGCTCCCTTAGGCCTTTTTAACTATAAAGGCGTTAGTACACAGAGATAAACATGTTTGCAGTATGACTAATTTTTGCATAAAATATCTGTAAACTGTAGTTTTATGGGATGAAAGGAAATTGCCAGAGAAGCTAGATTGTGAGCGTAACCTGCATTATCTACATAATACGAGTTAAGATGATGAAGATTCTAATTCTTGTACTCAATTGTAATAACACCCTCGAGATTGAGGACTGCTGCTGAAACAGGAATTAGTCATGATTTGTTACTTTACATATGCACATAGAGGAAGTGTCTGAGGCAATGCTATAGAATAAAAATAATGTCTTATTTGGTTAAGTTCAAACTCATCAGTACCTGGATCATTTTGGTGTGAAGTCCTTGACCCATCTCAGTCCCACCGTGTGTAAGTAACACAGAGCCATCTGTGTACACATGGACCAGAGCTCCAGCCTATAAAAGGGGACATTAACCCAAAAGTCATCATAATTGAGCTAGTGAAGTACTTGGCAGACTTCAGTTGCAAACTACAGAGAGAATGAATCTGGAACTAGATCGATGTTGTTCTTCAACATAATTAAAGCCACTAGTTTGCATCTGAGGTGAATTTGGTTTAGTGTCACCAACTCGCTAGAAGTTCCAATGGAAAACCTCAGCCAGTATTTTCAGCTCAGAAAGCAAGTGTAGTAACCCAAACCCTGTGAAACAGAAAGGCACCCTTCACCTGAACTAACACCACTGACAATCCATCAAGTTACAACTAAAGAGGAAGAAAGAAAAGGCAGGGAAACTAGCACAACACAACACCATGAAAGCTTATCTCCATGGTGGCATCTTTTTGACAGTATAAACTGGTAACTGTTGTGTTGCTCATTTTGGTTTGAAAAGCGTGTGCTCTTTCTTAACTGATTTAGTACTTCTCTGAAAAGCTCTAGTTTGGTACAAATGGAGGAGGGCCTGCTTCTTTCCTGAAAAGATGGATGACACTTACGGACCTGGTTCAGAAATGGGACAGTGAAGCTGATGCCAAATTTGGTAGGAATAATGCACATCCCTCTCTTCTTCCAGCGATTCTGCCTGCAGGGAGAGAGAGCATTGTATACTCATGTGGCTTTCACCACAACTCAATACTATGCTTCCCTCTGACAGCTTGGATATAAAACCAGAAATTACATACCTGAATGCAATATAGACTGAGTTAATCAGTAATTTTTACGAAAGACTTTTTTTTTTATGGGTCCCAACAAGAAGAAATCCAAACTGAAGATGCTCCCCCAGGCATTATAGAAGCAATTGTCTGTACTACTAACTATTCAGTTGAATATACAAACCAACTGAAAAAGACTGTAAGGCAGTGGAAAGCCTTGATAGCCATCTGAAAAGTCTAGCTAGACTCAACAGACCCACCTCCTCCTACAAAACCACATCATGCCAAGTCTGGTTCCTGCCCTATCTACACTACCAGGCCACTGATAGAGGTTTCTTTCCACAGCCAGCCTGAAGGAATTTCAAAAAGAGAAATTTTTAGAAGTCACTCTGCAAATATATGGGTTTACAGTTTTTAACTTTCACAGTTAAGGGAATTTCAGAAGTTAAGTAGGCAACAGATATATCCAGTAAAAAGACATCTCCAAAACACCTACTTGTTGAATTCTTCAATTAGTTTCTTCCTGGCATGATAGCTAGAGCTCGACAGACATTCATCCCAGCATCTTTGTAGGGTAAATCCCTCCAGTTTTTGGTTAAAATGAGTCAGGTCTCCTTCATTATATAGATTGAGCTTCCGCACCTTCCCAAAGAGAAATATAAAGGACATGCCAAGTTTAATGCTTCAGACGAGGTCTTTTTAATGGATGGCATCAAAAGAATGCTGGTTCCTAGTTTTACTCCTCTGCTTAATCTACAGAACAACAGAATTAACAGATATATATCTATTTATGGAAAATCGAGGACTAAGATATTTAGACTAGGAATTTTCAAGACAGACTGGGACTTAAGTACATTATTAGTAAGAACTTCAACTTACTAGAAGTGCCTTCGGACTTTTTTTGGAATATATATCCTCAAAGCAGTTGTTACATAATTGAGGCTACTGAGGGAACTTAATGAAGCGGAAAATACGTAATGTGGTTGTCCTACAGGAAGTTTGAGATCCTGCTAAGGGCTTAGCAAAAACAAAGCAAAAGTTTGTATGCTTAATTGTTTCCTGTGGTTGTGCCCAGTTGTCATGGCTCATTGAAAGGCAGCACCGCCCTGAAACGTGTCCGTGGCTCTGTACCTCCTCAGGTGGCAGGCCACACTTCCGAGCAACGTCGCTCATCCAGCACTCAGCAATCATCATTCCTTGGGGCCCTCCGAAGCCACGGAAGGCTGTGTTGGAAGGCAAGTTGGTCTTGCAAACAAAGCCCACGCTGCTGACGTTGGGGATGTTGTAGGAGTTATCCAAATGTAACAGGGCTCTGTCTATAACCTGGTGAAGAGAGAAGGAACGGAGGGGGATACGTTTTACATTCTTGCCCCTAAAGCTTGTGAACCCTATGTTAGCTTTAGCCAGTCGTTAACGAGCTTGTTGATTTAGGCACTCTGCCCACAATCAACCTATTGACTCGAATGTTTCTTATTCCAAGGAACTAACTTTCCCCAAAGCTGGGGAACTATCAGCCATCTTGCATTGTGCAACAAGTTCCCCATCACAGCTCTGCAATGCAAAGCAAACTTTCCTGACCTTTTTGCTTAATCCAAGTTATTACAGCAGCAATAAGTATTACATAGCACATGTCAAGACAGGTCAGTTGGCTCAGAGAGCAGCTGTAGAAGCTCCAAAAGCCTATCAAGCTCTGTTTTCAGTCATGTCAGAGAGTAGGGTGTGCAAGCAGTGCTGCAGGTAGCAATTTTCTGAAGTCAGAGCAAAAGGTTGCATAGGGAAATGTTTTCTGGCTCGTTAGCTACCAGAAAATTTTACTTACACCATAAGAGAGATCCACAGAGTTGCCCCCATTGCTGTAGTATGACACCTCCAGGCTCTTCACTCTTCCATTCTTCATGAAACCAACCTGCCAAGAGAGTGTCCTCAGTAATCCCTTTTCTACAAAATGTTCTGTTTTGTGCTTTCTTCCAAAACCTGAATAGACCCCTACAGGCAAAAAGGCTCACTGTCCTCTGCTGTAGGACAAGCAGAGGCTGCAACTAAGGAAGCTTCCTGGTAAAGGGTCCATGTTTCCATCTTAATCTTGCTCCAGAGAACCCTTCTGAAATAAGTGCTGGCCACCTGTCACAGCCACACCTTCCTTAACAAGTATTTGCTTTGAAAAGCAGCAGCAGTTGGATGAGCACTGAAGAGGAACAGAAGTTAACAAAACAAACAGTAGTACAATGCTATAAACAAAGGGGGGGGGGCATCCAAGAGCAATGTGATTATCAACAAGGGCAAAGTCTTGCTTCCATGAAGAAGGAAGTATTTATGCCGTGGTATGGAAACATCCAAGACAAAAGAACTTCTGCAGGACTTTAACAGGAAAAACTCTATAACCCAAACTCATCAGTCTCCTTCTCTCTCTCCCTCCTCTCCTCAGAGGTGGGGGAGAGCATCTGTTGTTCATCTCAGTGACCAGTCCGGTCCAAACCACAACACTGACCTGATCCATTTGGAGTGGGGCAAATCAGCAGCAAAACAACCAGAGCAGCAATTTTTTCACAGCATCTTACTACTCTCTGGTATTTCAGGTGACAACACTGAGACAACGCGCACTCATTTCACATGTGTGCATACCTTGTACCTTCCCAGGAATGGGTGTCTCCCACCACTTATCAGCATGTCCTCATCTCGATCAAGCATGCACCTTACTGGGCAGCCAGTTCTGTTAAAGGAAACATTTATCATGCAAAGCCTGAAATACACAATACAGCTCCTACAGACCAAGACTCTCCTCTTTTTAAAAAGTGAGCACTGTCTTTCCAAAGTGACATTTGGGAGTTAGGGGTAAACTACTTAGCGAGCACTGTTTCCAAAGTGACATTTGGGAGTTAGGGGTAACCAGTCTGGTCCAAACCACAACACTGACCTGATCCATTTGGAGTAGGGCAGATCAGCAGCAAAACCACCAGAGCAGCAATTTTTTCACAGCATCTTACTACTCTCTGGTATTTCAGGTGACAACACTGAGACAACACGCACTCATTTCACATGTGTGCATACCTTGTACCTTCCCAGGAATGGGTGTCTCCCACCACTTATCAGCATGTCCTCATCTCGATCAAGCATGCACCTTACTGGGCAGCCAGTTCTGTTAAAGGAAACATTTATCATGCAAAGCCTGAAATGCACAATACAGCTCCTACAGACCAAGACTCTCCTCTTCTTAGCGAGCACTGTTTCCAAAGTGACATTTGGGAGTTAGGGGTAAACTATTTTGTTTATATATCTTCCTCTTAAGAAAATACCAAGATTGAGTAAAAAATAATCAAGATCTTAGAGGCTGGAGCCAGCTCATGAAAACTGTTGCAGAGACTCTTATATTAAAAAGAAGGAGAGTTTCTTACAGAGACAGATGTTAATAACTTAGCAATCATTGTTTTCTAAACTATTTCTCAAGGCCCTCTCTTGGCTTTGCAAGAGAGGATGCCAGATGAATTATATAATAATGCTAAGTAAAGTACTGACTAGCCTTCAATTTGAGCTTGTTTATTTGCTTATTTATTATCTAAGGAGGAAAACAAGGAGGAGAGGAGGAGCTCTTTTTCATTTTCTAACAATTCTGCCTTCCCAGTGCCTCTTCTTTGGGTTGTAAAAATATCTAGGGAATGCCACAGACATTATTTCATAACCTCTGGTATATAAAAACAGTGGTTTGGCTGGCAGAGATAAAGGAAAGGGAAAAAATGCACATGCATTACTGATTAATTACAGAAAGCAGGTAGTTTGTTCAGAACAAGAAAGATAAGGCTGTTTTAAGTACAGGAGCTTCATTTTGGCTGTTCTTTTTCAAAGGTATTTTATCAAATTGCTGGTGTGTTGCAACATCCATCTAGCACTGCCAGCAGGGTGCATCCACATCCACAAGGGCAGTATTGGGAAGGGCAGTGTTACACCCAGTGCAAAAATGTCATCTCAGACCACGTTCACTCACAACCACAGAAATTTTCACAGCTAAAGATGAGCCCGTATCAAACCTACAGAACCCAGAAGCACATTTCCAATCTACGGTTCACAAATGGTTACAGTCTAGGTTCATTCCCTGAGCTTTTATGGGTTTGAAAATCATGGATTTCTGCTTAGTGGCCTGCCACCCTTCCTAGGGAAAAATCCAAAGAGAGAGTTTGCACAGGAGCAGAGAAACAGTGGTTTAAGGCTGGTGTAGTAGAGCTTTGAGCAAGGAAGAGACTCTCCTACGTCTACTATACAAAACAACAGCCATGGTTAGTGCTGGATTTTGGAAGGGCTTGGGGTGAAGAGGCAGATAATTTGAGATAGAAGAGTTTTTAGAGAGTACCAAAGGAACAGGAGAGTAAGGGTTTTTTCCCCCCTTTCCTATTAAAAGCTGACATTCCCATATAAGCTTAGCCCCTCTAAGCAGGTTCAACTCCTCCTACCTGCTAAGAGCCCATTAGACACTTCCTTTAGGAAACCCGAGGCTTGCTAGAAAGCTGTACAGTGACAAGACATGAAGAGTTTTGGAAGTGTTCCAGTGCAAATGGTACTTTAGAAAGAAGAAGACAAGAACAGTCCGAAAGGAAAAAGCCCTGTTCCCCACCCCCAAACCTACTTGAAGGCTGCGACAGCCACTGCAGTTGTCAAAATAGTATTCCTAGTCTCTTTGCCTCCAAATCCTCCTCCCATTCTCTTCACTCGAACCACAATCCGATTTGAAGGGACTCCCAGTGCATTAGCAGTAAACTCCTAAAGGAAAACAGAGCGGCACAACACGTAACAGAGCTGAGCTGGTGTTAAGAACTAGATACCAACACATTGCCTTTCTGCAGCCATTGAAATAGCGTACAATGCAGGTCCTACTGGTCTTGCAATTGGATTTGATGCAATTGGAACCAATAAACCCAGTAGTTCAACTCTGAGGGTGTGAAGGCACACAGTACTTCAGCAGACAGCACCAGACCCAGGAAGAGACTGACATGAGATGAGGTTACCAAGACATAGGTCTCATTTAGCACAGCAGATGTCTGTACCACTCTGTCCGTTCTCTTCACTTTATTACAAGACCTTTGGACAGTCCTGGTGAGCCAGTAAACAGGCCAAAGACAACCCATGGGGCCAATAGCCATTTATCTAGTCTGAAACTGAGAAATAAATTAGGTAGCATGTAAATGAGACAGTACCTGTGTCTTCATTGGGTTTTGGGTTGACACAAAGAGCTCCATCTCACCATCTTCGCCCTTTGGCACAGCCAAAGTACAGTGAGTTTCCAGATAGAAATGCTCCTGCCCACCAAGGTACATCTCTCCTAGAAAATTGAAAGAAATGCCCCAAAGATAGAATGTCCCTGCTGTTATAAGGTATCTCCCATCATTTGCTGCCTGCAAGTTACTGCCCTTTTGACATGTGTTAAATCACAACCCTTTGTGCTGCCCAACACTGGATATCCAAAGCTGGTTCAACATTTTAAAAACACTAAACCCACAAAAAAAACCCAGACACACCCCATCCCTCCACTTTCTAGAAATCTCTAGTCCAAAACACAAGTGGCTGCCATTTCAAAAATAAGACTGCACACTGTTCCATTGATCCAGCATCCCTTAAAATGCAGTGTTTGGTGCCCTTCAGACTGCCCTGATAACACTTCACTGAGATGAAGGCTAAAAATAAATCAGGACTAGTCTAGCTGAGCAGATCAAATACAAGGTTACAGACTTTGAAACAGAGGAACAAAAATAGAAACCCAAAATGCCTTAAGATCTAACTTGGAATCAACTCTCTGTCCCTGCTTCTGCCTCTCTCCCAGGACATCTTACCTGGCAGCACTGAGGGTACAATTTCTTGTCATGTTACACACTATTAAATGCGAGAATCTACCTCCTTTCTCAGTCATGGCCCTGGTCTATTCAGCTGCCATGAAAATTAATATTCAGAGCAGTTCTCAAAATGCTGTTCCTCTCTTCCTTTTCATTCTGTCTTCATTAGGTACTTCAGTGAGAAATGGACATTTGCATGAGGCAATGCCTACTCTGGTACGTAGCAGGGGCCTTTCTCTTGTCTCCTCAAGGGGCTGGTCTGGCATTCACACAGTATTGAAGCCTTTTAAGTAAGCTATTGTTCTAGCACAGAACAATTTCTGCCTTGCCTGGCAGAGCGTATGCATTTTGTATAGTATAGCACACTGTAAGAAAAGGTTAACAAACACCGTATGACACCTTTGAAGCGCCAGTGCCAATTACTAATTAACTGCAGAGGAAAGTCTCAGCAATGCATACCAAAATACATCAAATGACAGACATGGAAATGGATGTTTTAGGTAAACAACTCTCCCTTTCCCCCATGAGAAATCTTTGAGAATGATCCCTTCACACTAGTCTTTGTGTCTGTAATTGATTTAACTTTCCTCTGGGGTCTGTAAAAAGGATACAACACTCTCTTATCGATAAATACATAGTTCTCCAAAGGTCTGATGTTTGAGACTCTCCCTCTCAGGAGCTCAGTCATTGACTGGTGACACACACACCAAGCAAGGACATGGGTTTGACAGAGTATTCCAGTTTACAGCTCTGGCACAGCCCCCTAACTCAGAGGAATTTGAAACAGTTGATGGTAATTGCCACGTTTACCCATGTCTCTACAACCTACTTGGCAGACTCCGACTGAATGAAACCAAGAAGCACACCGAAACCAAACCCTTCCTCAAAGACAGGCCAACAATCAATGTTGAGAAAGTATTACAGGGCTGTGCCATGTTCTTCATGATACCTACAATGTTGGTGGATTTGGTTTTCAGGCCCATTTTCATATACCAGGTTAAAGGAAATTGACTATCTTTAAGATTCAGACCAGACTATATATGGACAGTGAAAAGCCTCTATAGATATTTCAGGGAAAAAAAAATTACTTTGTAGAATATTTGCAGAAAAATGTGTTCTTACATTGGAAGAGAACGTTTACAGGGGCACAGCTGGGAGCATCCCAGTCTGTTTGAAACTAAAATTAAATCTTTCACAAGCTATTTGGATATAAACAGTTAGTTGAAACTTAATATGAAATTAATTTAGCCCTGCAAGACTTACTGTCATGAGTTCAGAATTATATACATAAAAAGGAGGCCGACAGTTTGATGTCTTTTGTCACAAACTATCCTATTTTAAAAGGAGCCTTAATGCTTATTCTCACCTTCCAAAATGTGATCAGATTCTTCAAATCCTTTCTTCACATCTCCCTTATTAATCCTCTTTATAGACTTAAGAAAAGATTGTTTCTCAATTGCTTCCTAGGAAACATAATGACACAACGATATCTTTTTCGCTCAGTGGAAACCAAATGAAAACAAAGCTTCCTCTGACTGAGGAAGAAATATCCAAGATAAAAAGCACAAGAACTTATCAGGCACCAGCTATGGTAATAGCCAAGTGACTTGACTTAAAGCAGTACAAAATAATTTCTGGTGACACAGCAGTTTCACAATAAACACCATAATTGGACAATCTCAGATTGTTCCTTGTGACCCATTTTACACTACAGACCCAGAACCTCAGGGTCTGTAATCACCAAAGCTATGACTTACAACTTATGTTAACTAGAGTCTGTGGCCCAGGAGGAGGTAAAAAGGAGAAAAAAAAAAAAAAAGAGAGAGAAAAAGAAAAGAGACAGAAGAAGAAAACAATCTCTTAGATGGTATGAGAACTTCTGCAGAAATGGTTCACTTCTGAGCTAATATACAATAATATTTCTTGGGGAATTTTTACAAACACATTTCCCTTTTGTCAAAACTGAAGCTTTCTGTAATGTAAAAAAAAAAAAAACAAAACCTCACAGAATGATCAAACAACAAAAAATCATCAGCACATTTTTGCTTATACTCTCATGTTCCATGGCTGCATAAAAAACTAGAAGCTTCAGAAAAGGAAAAGTTCTCACACGTTGTGAACCCACAAATCATACAACCAAACCCTCTGTCCACAGATGATAGCACCAATGTCTGTACCAGACAATGCACAGACTCTTTGTATTTGCATGAATACAATTCACATTAGAAAACACATGGTATGAAATACTGACCATTTAAAAAAATTAATTAGAATCCCATGGTTCTAATTTCTCCCTAACAAGAACCGCTTCATACATTTTTTTCTTATTTCTAGATGTAAATACTGTATTAGACATTATCATTTGCTTTTACTGTCACATAAGCAAATCTTAGAATCATAAAATTGTCTAGGTTGGAAAGGACCTTAAAGATCATTTAGTCCAACCATCAACCTAACTCTGACAAAAATAACAAATAAGAAATAAGCAATAAAAAATAATAATAAAAAAAAAATCACTAAACCATATTCCTGAGGACCATGTCAACCCATCTTTTGAACACCTCCAGGGATGGTGCCTCAACCACTTCCCTGGGCAGCCTATTCCAATGCTGGATAACCCTTTCCATGAAGAAATTTTTCCTAATATCCAATCTAAACCTCCCCTGGCGCAACTTGAGGCCATCTCCCCTTGTCCTGTCTATCTTGTCCTAAATCTTGTCAACAAGCCTTCAGGTTAAAAAAAAAAAAAAAAAAAAAGAGAGAAAGCATGAAATGATCACAAATTGTTGACATTAATTTCCTGAGCTTTGAGAAATGTCATGTAAGGGCTGTGTCCCTACAGTCAGTGGAAATGTCCACAGTGGAGAGGGAACTCCTGAAAAATAATTTCATCATCTTAGAGACTAGACAGACAAGTGGTCTGCAGAAATCTAAGAGAAGATGTGCAGCAGCAGAGCTAGAACGTTTTCACACCATACTATTGAGTGTTATAAATCAGAGAATGAGAACGAATGAATGAATAACACCAATGAAGCCAGCAGGGTCATACCAGAGAACATTGAAAGCAAGCACCTGTGGGTAAGAATGGAACTGACAGTAATCTTGTTAATTTAAACAAATTTGTACCAAGCACAATATATTTACCAGAGTTTGATTTATTTCTTTCAGCTTTAAGTAACACAGAACAAGTTCAGGTATTCCCAATCAGTATCACATCAAAGGTGTGTCCTCTTTATATTTAAATATACAAATTATTCCTTCTATCCATATCCAGCTGCACCCACAAAGACTAACAAAATATGTGGCTAAACAACCAAGTGTGTGAGCAGAAGTTAACTAGACATGAGGGAGCCCCAAGCTAAGTGCAGCAGCAGATCTGAGCCACCTTACCTGAATTGTGACAATAGGTTTTAGCTCTTCATACTTAATCTTCACAGTTTTAGCTGCTCTTCTGGAATGTTCTTGTGTGTCTGCAACAACTGCACCGATGATATGACCAACACAAGTGACCTACAGGCAAGATTAGGACCCACCATCATTTGGTGTGTGCATATATGCAGTAACGGGGAAGCTCATGATAATTTTCTTCACCTATTCCTTTTGTGCAGTTTTTCATCTGTTTGTTCAGACCAGTCTATTTAAGACCAGGGAAAATGATCACAAATGACTTTAGACAGTAATGGACTGAATGAGCCTGTCCCCATTGCCAGCAGCTCAGAGGAGAATACTGCAGGTAATACAGAGGAGAAGGGCACAGGGCAAAGGGACTCAGGCCTTACTGAATTTGGCACCAAGACTTCTATTGAATCCAGTACAACTAGGATTTACCTCCATACAAGGTAGAGGACTTCAATGACAATATCTTATCAATATGACAAATCTTACATTTCGAGCAGTGCGATTGAAAAAAGTTATTTTTAACCACATACCACATCTTCAGCAAAGACAGTCTCATCATTAGCGATGCCGGTGATGTTACTGCCAGGAACATCCTTGGCAGAGATAAAACAAACAAACCCAGGAACATTCTGAGCTTCAGATGCATCTATAGAACTAAAGAAAGAAAGGAGGAGAGAGAGCGTTATTATTTCTCATTTGTCTTTTTGTCAGGGCCTATGAGATACATTTTCAGGCCAGAGTCCCTGAAATCTGGCTAGGCAAAAGAGGAGTTTGTGACATGAATATCATGGGAGCCCAAGACAGAAAAGGCAACATACTAGACTGAAATAATTTGGGATTTATCTGATAATCCCAAATCCTGACTGTCAGTCTGATCATCAGTCTGCTGCTTTCACCTCTAGAGAAAAACGTGGCTGTGAGTCAGGGGGAAGTTGTTGGGTATCAATCACAAGGAAGCTACAAGGTATTTGAAAAGATGCAAAAGAAATGACGCTCCAAAAGCCAAAAAGCTTCAGTGAAAGGCTTTCTCTGGTAATCAGCAAAAGAGGTAGCTAAACAAAATGTTTGTCTGCTTAAATCATGTACCGATTTTAAAACTAACTGATGAGCAGGACAGAAAGTAACTAGAAAAGTGCAATATGGAACACACCATAAAAAAATGTATTACAAAAGATTTTCAAGCTCTTTTTGCAATATTTTGTCCATCAGCTATGTAATTGCCTTGCTTTACAAGGGAACCATTGCAAATAGAAAAGCTGTGGCTTTGTTTCTGCTAACTGAATGATTTATTGTCTTCTGTAAATTGCTGCAATTTTTTCAGCAGGCTTGTTTAGATTCCTGAAACTCCAATCCAAACTGTGCCTGAAAGTAGCTGTTTATGCATCCCAGTGAGCTACAGACTTCTTTAAAAAGGACGTTAAATGTATGAATGAACTTTCCCACACAAACTTTTAGACAGGAGGAACACAAGACGATGTATTTTTTCTTTGGAAAGTTCACTTTCCCATGCTTTCTGCAGCAATGCCTCAGAAACAATCCCCTATGATGACAGAGCCATTTCTTTCATAACCTGGGAGGGGATGACCACTTCTTTACATCCACGACCACCGTGCTGCCCATTCTGTGTTAGCCCACTGTGGGAAACCTCTGGCCAGGAAGCCTAAAAAGGCAGGAAGCATTGCCTAAGGAACAAATAATGCATCGCAAGGCTATCTGAGGATGACATGAGGCAACGTCACACAGAGTCTCCCACGTCAAATCAAGCTGAGGGCAGATGAGAGCCTGCAGAGCCACCACAACGTAAGCACAATTAGTGACTGGGGGGGATATTCAGTCTGCAACAGAACAGCATTAAAGCTCATAGGAGAATGTAGATGGCATTGTCTGCCAGGAGAGGCATTCTAGGGTTGGTTAGTCACTATTGTTATAAATTATGTGTCCGTCAGGAGTGCTGTGGTGGGACTACATGTTACAACCTAAATTTTTAGGCAGGTAGGAGAGCGCACGTTCAAGCTGCATGTTCCGATTCGTGATTTGTTCTGGTTTGAGGCTCAAACCACGACATGTTTAAAATGGCACCTCCTTCAGACATTGTGGTGCTCTCCTACCCTGCTCCTTTTTAATCCTTGCTCTTGAGTAGAAGAGAGGGGACATGCAAGAAGGTTGCTGAGGGCTTTGTGCTTCAGCAAAGGCTCCGAGTTTGGTGTTAATTCCCTCCTATTCCCACTGATGCAGACTCACAAGGCAGCTGTAACACATACAGCCCACCTCCGTGTAACAATGTTCAATGAACTGGAGTCCCCACTAATGCAAAAATCTTTCCCTCACTCACAACTTGCCAGATCAACGTTTTCTAAGCCACCAGGCACTGGATGCTTTCCTTCTGGAACTCAGAAGCAACACTTACAGGATCTTAGCGTGGGCTTTGGTGCTGGTCACCAGTGTGAGGTACAGCTCATTCTCATAGTGAGGGATGTCATCGCAGTAAACAGCTTCTCCACACGCTTGCTTGGTTGCTGAAACGTGCATCAAAGGCCGTCCCACCATATCTTCAACTGACTGCCCCTTGGGCACTTCCTGGAGTGAAACACAGGACTGACTACGACTGCTCAGATTGCAGGGGACAGCAGCGTTGATGGGAGAGCAAAAGGCACTGGGAGACATTCTAGTGAGATGGGGAATGGAATGGGGGCTCAGTCCTGCAGGAAAGGAAGGTAAACAAGCTGGAGTGGCTCTACAGAGGGGGCTGTAGAGAATGAAGTAGAAAGGATTTGGGTTTTGAAATCGCTATGGAAGAGAATGGTTTGATGTGACGGCATGCATAAAAGCTATGAGTTCTGAAGCTAGCTTCTACTCTCACAGTTGAAGAGAACATTAACAGCGAAAAAAGGGAGAAGATATATCCTGAATCTGAAGCCTGAGAGATGGAAAGAAAGGCAGGCTGTAAATGGGGAAAGCAGAAAGACAATTTCAGTTTGGATACAGAGCTGGCTGCAGGACAAAAGTGCCACCCACACCCATTTTTCTGAAGCTGTGCACATCAGGAAGAGTCTTGGGCAAAGACGGGAAAGAACCTTGTATCCTAAAGCAAGGAAGGGACTGAGACCCAATACAAGCCTCAAGAATGGCATTGTATGTTCATGTATTGCCCATCCTCAGGGATACAAGATAAGAAGCATCATTTGAGCTATAGAAAAGCCTAGGCCTATGTCATGCAGGCACTGCTACTTACTTGGAAGAGCTGGGCATTTGCAATGGGATCTTTGTGAAACAGCTCTGTAGCACTGACGTAGTTCGAGGGGACGGGCTCACACAGATTGTTCTGCCAGAGACACATTAGAGAACTATCACCTTCCCTGCCAGTCCCTTTCTCACATTCCCCAGTAGCCCAGGATATTCCCCATTCTCCAGTGGATAGAATTCATCTTTTTACCAGGTGGAAGGCAAACAGGGCTCAGGCTCTGTGCAAAGAATAGCCACAGACCCATGAGAGCAGCAGTAATGCAACGAAGGGGAGAAGTCCAGGAATCTTCCTGTGAACCCACAGATCAGCATCCTTCCACAAGAAGGTGGGGATGCCACCAGGAAGCAAGTGAGAAGATACACTAGTTACTGTCATGCAGGTAAGGAGCAGGGTAGCTCTGGCAGCTACTGCAACACGGAGTTCGTTATCAGGTTACAGCTCTGCTTGAATCTGAACCCTCCCCGTGCCTTCCCCACAGAGACAGCACACAAAAGTCCTCCTTCCCCAAGTTCCCCTTCCCCAGCAGCACTCACAATGCCGTTGTGGTTCTTGCTCAGTTTCTGAAGGACCGTCAGGTAGAACTTGAAGAAGAAGCTGAGCGTGAGCGTGCGTCGGAAATCCACCATCCCACCAGGCGCAGAAGGAGACAGGTTCATCTCCCCGGCCAGCAAGCGGCAGGCATCCTGCAGCAGCTTCTCATTCCAGTCTCTGCAGGGGAACAGAGGTGACACAGAGCCCTTGGTCAGCCCTAAATATCACCGGGACAGACTAACTCTTCCAACACGGCAGCCCAACAAGCTCCCAAGCAACAGACACCTGTTCTCTGTTTATAGTATGTGTGTCAGCTTTGCTCTCAACTTGGGCTCATGCCACCTTTTCTAAAGACATGGCAAAGCTATTAAATGATAAGAGCGCAGATTTCTAAGTCTGGTTTAAAAGAAAATCGGTTTTGTAGGTCATGCCCACATCTCACTTCTGCCCACTTCAAAAGAAGAATGAATTTAGCAAGGAAAAGGCTCTCTGAATCAGAGAGTGACAGATCTTGGATGGTAAGGAGTACTGGAGGAAGCAAGGCATCACACAAAACACAGACTGATGCAGAACTGAAGCTACCTTCTTCCCCTTTCTCCTTCTGTGTACTGCCAGAGAGAATTTAAGGTATTTGAACTGCTCCTGCAGAAAGCAGTACCATTCCATTAGACAGTCTTTCTATCACAGAAAAATTCCTACCTGCCAGTGAGCTCCTGGCAAGTTTTTAGTGCCAGGACAGTTGTAGGAGCCATTCCTCCATAGCTTAGTTTTATCTCCTCCACTCTGCTAGTGCCATCTTGGAACAGGACTCTCATCCCACAGGTCACAATAGCAATGTCATCCTCCCGACGGGAAGCCTGCTTGAAAGCTGAGAAGTATTCACCCTAGAAGACAGGAAAATATTTCTTTATTTTCCACCTTGGCCTGTTTTGGAGTATAAGTATGGACAAGCTGTTAACCCATCTCTGCATGGATAAGCTATTCCAGGGAACTGTATCTGGCTGATTCATCTTGCAGGCCCAAGCAGGATATGTTTGTTCAGGTAGACCTGTATGTTTTCACATGATGCGATGATTAATTCTAATGTATCAGATCAGTGGTTATTAGTCAAGCCAGGACTGTGTGGTAAATAAGCTTTGACAGAGATCTGCTCGTACCTGTCACATTTTTTCCATATCTTGAGAGGAAGAACCAGGACAGATTTTTTTGTACATAAACAAGCTTTCAGTCCCTCAGAAACTTCTTTCTCCCAGGCTGCAAAGCTGGAAGCCTAATCAGTAAATGCATATCCTAAACCCCTTCCCTTTGGAAGCCTTTGAACTCTGCAAGAACTGAAATCAGTAATCACAAACATCTCTCAGTTCTAGAATAGACAAGACTAATTAATGTAAGACAATTTCAATCTGCTACTGCAAATACAATTCTCAGGAACCATCATGAATCCTCCGCTGGTCCTTACTGTGTGAGGACATTCTTTTAAATGCACCAGCAACTACAGCTCACAAAACTCAGCAGCTCTCCTATGAAGAGTGGCAGTAAATATGAGATTAACACTCCACCAGTACACACTGAGTGATGGCGTCAGCCTGGAGTCACAGCACAGTCAGTTTTTTCCCCTTGCCTGTCCGGCAGATTATGACAAATTGCTGTTCAGGCATCCTGCAGACTGAGAGAGGAATCAGATCCCATGTCTTTGCATGGCCCTTCTGAAGAGTGTTCTGCCAAGTTTCTTCTCTAATAGCTTAGCCAAGTGACTCTGCACAGCACAGCAGCCTGTTCCATTAATTATTTCTAATCAGAAGTGGACAGCCATTGTTTCATTATTGTAAAGAATAATTCCTCTATTGTTGGCAATGAGAACAGTTTCACAAGGGGCCCCTTTTATGCACCAAGAACTTGTTACTGGAGATATAACTGAAGGGTGTGTTTCATTTCCTGAATTCAAGTAATTAGTAGGCAGCCAGCAGATAATAGCAGAGGAGCATCAATAGCATCCTCCCAATGAGGCCGTTCTGCCACTCTGCTTGCTAAACCAGTGAGCTTTCAAAGAGGAGAAAAAGCAGCCTCTTCTCTTGCTGCAGACTTCAGAGAAGATTTTCAATAACATGACTGCAACAAGACAGCAATATTTGCCTTCACTCCTCACAAGACACCTAAGTTTTCTTGGTACAGAGTCCTGTGGGAGAAAAGGCACTTGCTGGTTTTCCTCACTAGGAGTGTAGGTAAGGTCACCATCAGATCAGGTGTCCCTGTCTGCCCCACCACTTGGGAAAACAACAGAGCATGTCCCCTCTAAACTACTGCAGTGAAAGTTTCTGGGTGTTATTCTCAAAGGAAAACCAAGCGACCCTTACTCTTAAGGACTGCACATTAGGGACCTAGATTATTCTCCCCACTCCCCTTCTGGACAAGATGCAACACCAGGGTAGCAGCAATTAAGAAACCCACAGGGTCTAAAAGATTCACAGGCAACATTCACAATTGCATAAACATTGTTTCCATATCATTTTTTTTCAGTCCACCACCTTGGAATATGGATCAATATCAATAATGGATGAAGGTTGGAGGACACTAATTTAAAGGATGAAGCAAGACTTCATGACCACTTTCTGTTTCTTCAAGCAGAGCAAAAATTGTGATACTATGAGCCTATGATGGCAATACTGAGCAAACAGTAGGTTAAAATTGTTTTCCAAAGATAGAAATATATAGGCAATGTGCTGTCAGGCTTTTCCTATTTGAAATCCAGTAAGTGTCTACGTGATGCAGAACACTTTTCTTATAAAAATTAAGTTTAACAGTGATAAATGTGCTAGAGAAAGACGTATGCAAGGGAAAGGACATGAAAAACCAATGCTCACTGAGTAATAACCCAAGTGTTGCATAACATGTCTACATGATACAGAACACTTTTGTTATAAAAATTAAGTAACATTGACAAATGTGATAGAGAAAGACGAACAAAAGGGAAAGGACATGAAAAACCAATGTTCACTGAGTAATAACCCAAGTGTTGCATAACATTTGTGAACATTATCTAACACAGAATTCTATGATTCTATTAATGTATTTCTAGTCCAGTAGAGAACAAGCATTGTTAAATAAAGGATACATCCTCTTCTAGGAATGACTTTTTATATACAAAAAGCTAAACAGTTTTCTTTTCTGGAATCTGTTTCTATTTTATCTTTAATCCAGTGAGTTGTTTTCTTTCCAAAATACCGTCTTTGCCCAGCTGTAATACCCCTTACAAGTACAGACTCAAAAACCTTTATTCCCTGAATATCTTAACTACCTAACACACAAACTAGC
This sequence comes from Calidris pugnax, assembly GCF_001431845.1. Classification (NCBI taxonomy): domain Eukaryota; kingdom Metazoa; phylum Chordata; class Aves; order Charadriiformes; family Scolopacidae; genus Calidris; species Calidris pugnax. The sequence goes on from NW_015090922.1 coordinate 1,200,230, forward strand.
AGGAGAAAAAGGTGTTACCTCCTTCCCCTTTACAGCCTCCCTGTGATAAAGCCTACCCCGAGCTCAGTCCCACTACAGCAACACTGAATCATGTAAACTGCTAAACTTCTTTAGTCTATTTCTTTCTGTTGTTTGGCCAGCCTTGTCTTTGGCGTGACAAGTCACATCAACGCAAGACACAACATCAATTTTAAACAAACATAAACCAAAAAAGTTGATCTAGCTGTGTGCTGACACAGCCCTGCTTCCAGCTGTAAGGAAATCACACTTCCTGAAGACTTTGACTGCCACATGCCAGCACCTTCAGACATCCCCTGAAGAACTTTAGTCTCCCTGACCTCATGTTTGTGAGCAAAGATCAGCCAAGAAACCATGAAATAGAGAGTTCAAAAGTTGTTTTAGTTTTTCAGACCAATGAGCTGCATATAATGTAGGTATAAAGCCACTGCCCTGCTGGTAAACATTTGTTTGTTTTGTGAAATCACCATGTGACTGTCACATGGATGGAGGAATATGGTGTTTTCCATCTACGACCTCAAGTGTGCTTCTTATTCTGGCAAAAAGCGATGCTTCCTGCAATCATCACCAGATCTAAGAATAATCGTTCAGAAATAAATGGAAAACCACCAAAAATAAAATAGCTGTGTTCCCTTAATAGTTAGATACAAAAATTCAAGAGGATAGACAAAGGATTTATTTGTTCTATCCCATAATATGATAGCATTTCAAGTAAATCAGTGCTTTCCATTTCTAAAGAAAATGTGTCATTACACTGTGAATCCCTGCACCTTCCAACTTGTAGCCTCAAGCCCTGAAAAGGTAAATACCTTCACAGCCATTAAATAAAATCAGACAACAGTCTGATGTTCTCAGCCTTAAAGGGGAAAAAAGAGAGTTTTATCTCTTAGACACTCGGAATCATTTATGGTTCATGTTGCTACAGAAGAGAAGTGTTCATTGTCCTATTTGAAGGAAGTTTTTCGGGCTCATTTGAAGTTGCAAGTCCACATTGCCAAAATGCCCTAATAATCAGTCCCTGTGGTTTCAGTCTTGCAAGGCAAGGATGCAGAAACTGAACTTCCCTCTTATCCATACACACTTTTTTCCCTTTTAATTTCCCATTTTATTTAACAGAAATTAAGTAGGAAACTCGGGAACCTTAACTTCACATGTCTTTAGGAACTGCTAGAATCTTTGCTGTACTATTTCTCAAACAGAACCTAGACCTCTGGGAACATCACTTTGCCACCTTTCATCATCACCCAATGTACTCAAATAGCTCCAGACAGTACAGTGAAATTTATATTTCTTGTACTAGAAAACTTCTTGGGTTTATTGTGCTTTATCATAGAATTATAGAATAGTTTGGATTGGAGGAGGCCAAAGGTCATCCAATCCAACCTCCCCACAGTGAACAGGGACATCCTCAACTAGATGAGGTTGCTCAGAGCCCCATCCAACCTGATCTTGAATGTTTCTCAGGATGGGGCATCTACCACCTCTCTGGGCAACTTGTGTCAGTGTCTCACCACTCTCAGTGTAAAAAATTTCTTCCTTACGCCTAATCTAAATTTATCCTATTTTAGTTTAAAACCAGTATCTCTTGTCCTATTGCAACAGTACATCTTTATCACAGAGCCCAGCTCCCCTTGCTTGTCAAAAAGAGTATGTTGCTAGATTTTCATCGAATAATTTACTTGCTTCTCAGCCCAATTGGGACTACATAAGCATTTGGAGGTCAGTTTCCAAGGACAAAAAAACACTGAAAATAACATTAAAATAATAGCATTTTAGCTCCATGGACATTCAAGTCTCTTCCTACAAGCTTACCTTCTTGCTGTAGGGTATTTCAACAGAGAGCAGTATTTCTTCAGGCTTAACTATTGTCTTTCTGTATCCAGTGAAAAACTTCTCATCCATCGTGACAGTCCTTTTGCCCTCTGTAGAGCAAGGAAAGATCAATGGCAGAAGAATTAATACATCAGACAAAGAATGGCAACAGTTTATGTGAAAGGGCCTCCAACCTACACAAGTCACTCTTGATATGATATCAGTTTGCATTTTTCCACCCTCTTTTACCAAATCAGGAAGGATTTTCTCTTACTCTGGTCCTTATGGAATCTACAACAGCTTCTGCCTACGGACAAAATTTTATTTGCACAGGAGCTGATCTAATTAAAGCTGAGCCTCCAGGTGAACGAGTTTCCAACATCCCAATGTAATTCCCTCTTTCCCCTTTTCTCAGCCTGCACACAAACTAGTGCAAGAGAAAGCTGCTGATCAGATAGTACACTTACTTCAAGGATCCTATTTAAATAAAAATCTTCCTAAGAGCAAATAAAAATTGAGACATTTGGCTTTTTTCATAGAAAATCGACAAAACAAGTTTAAAACTTTCTCTGAAAAATCCACAAGGATCAAAGAATAATACTGACAGAACAATTTCATGCCTATTGTTTTTCACAAATAGACATCTTCAGTCAGCTCTGTGCAAGGATGTGTCTGTGAGCACATACACAGTATCAGAGATTCATTCTGGCACAGAAGTTCAAAATTCTTTAGGAAGCCAACATTAGGCCTGCAGCCTCAAAAAGGCCAAAACCCCTGAAGACTCAGACTAAGTCTATTTTGTGTAATGTTAACTTCCACTTTCAAATTCTGACCTGCCCTAACAATCCACAGCAGAGGACTGTTGACAATCCCACTCCTCTTAGTGTCACAAGGAAATGCCAGTAACTTACCATTTGATACCAGAGTCAGTTTGCTTCCACTTGCCATTAACACAGGATTTAAGTCAGAAATTGGGCTTGCTGTCATTATGTTCCCACCAAGAGCCTAGAGTGATAATAGATAGATAAATATTAAAAAACCTCAAGATACTTCCATAGCATCTTGTAATCCTGCGTGACTCCATACACAGTGCACTACAGGTTAGCTCTGCTTGAGTTTGATAAATTCTTTTTCCCCACTGGGCAATTCTAGGCCTTTAAAAAAGTGGAAAAACAAAACACATTAAATCAGTTGCTGTCCATAGCATCTTGTAATCCTGCATGACTCCATACACAGTGCACTACAGGTTAGCTCTGCTTGAGTTTGATAAATTCTTTCTCCCCACTGGGCAATTCTAGGCCTTTAAAAAGTGGAAATACAAAACACATTAAATCACTTGCTGTCCCAGTCAACACCAACTTTTGCCTAAATCAGTTTTAGGAACAGTCTTTGGGTAATGCATCAAAGCTCCCTTATGCTCAAGCACGCGTGCCCAACAATGCCAAAATTCAATTACTGCAGCTACAATTAAGGGAAGATCCATGAAAGCATTTAGCATCTTTTCAGTAACATTCAGTAACCCAAGTTTTTTAGCTGCAATAATACAAACATATGGCACAGTACCTTGTGGGACAAAATGTTGTGGTTTGGTAGGTTGCTTCATCTACTTGCTTAGTATTTTTCTGTTTTAATATACAGAGTTTGAACACACTGAACCCACCACCGAACCCACCTCCTCTTTCCCTTTAAAACTAGAGGAAAATTTGCCAGATCTGATGCACTAACACTATGACAACCATACCTGCACTGGCAAAAATCTACACACCTGCTTCTTTGAAGTTTGTCCAGCACTCTAAATACATTTTTGTTAAATTAGTCAAATCTCAGTACAGTTTCCCCCCTCATCCTGATAACAGCAATGGAAGGCCTGGATAACTGCCATGTTTCCCTTGCTTGCTAAGTGTGTGATATTAGCGTAGCACAGACCCCAGCTATCAGTTCCTGGGGTTGGTTTATGGGTACTAGCTTCTTTGCCAAGGTTTGCAAATGTTCTCATGTGAGAAACACAAGGCACACCAACACTGGATGAGGTGGGCCAGCTCCTCAGGCTGAGCTTTCAATTCCAGCCCCTGATCCTCCTGAGTCACAGAATCACAGAATTGTAGGGGTTGGAAAGAACCTCTGGAGATCACCAAGCCCCTGCCAAAGCAGGGTCACCCAGAGCAGGCTGGACAGGAACCCATCCAGGTGGGGTTTGAATATCTCCAGAGAAGGAGACTCCACACCCTCTCTGGGCAGCTTCTTCCAGGGTTCTGCTGCCCTCAAATTAAAGAAGTTTTTCTGCATGTTCAGACAGCATTTCCCATGTTCCAGTTTGTGTCCATTGCCCCTTGTCCTGTCACTGGGTACCACTGAGAAGAGCCTGACCCCACCCTCTTGACACCCGCCTTTAGATATTTAGAAGCATTGATAAGACCCCCTCTCAGTTTTCTCTTCTCCAGGCTGAACAGCCTCAGGTCTCAGCCTTTCCTCATCAGAGAGGTGCTCCAGTCCCTTGACCATCTTTGTAGTCCCCTCACTGGACTCTCTCCTTCTGCCCTGTTGTCACTTACGGCAACGTTCCTGATCTGTGGCCCTGCAAACCACCGCAGCTGTTCAAGGACAGCCTGGAAGACCTCTGTTTTGTGAGGAGGAAGCTCTGCCACCACTTTAGATATTTAGAAGCATTGATAAGACCCCCTCTCAGTTTTCTCTTCTCTAGGCTGAACAGCCCCAGGTCTCAGCCTTTCCTCATCAGAGAGGTGCTCCAGTCCCTTGACCATCTTTGTAGTTCCCCCCACTGGACTCTCTCCTCCTGCCCTGTTGTCACTTACAGCAACGTTCCTGATCTGTGGCCCTGCAAACCACCGCAGCTGTTCAAGGACAGCCTGGAAGACCTCTGTTTTGTGAGGAGGAAGCTCTGCCACCACTTTTCTCAGCACCTCCTCTACTGAGCTCAGAGTACAGGCAGCGCCAAAGGTGATCCCTGTAAACAAATGACAAGAATTGTTGTTCTCCCAAACGTTACGGTACAGGAGGATAGTTATAACTGTATCTACAAAGCTTAGGTGCCACTGAGTTTAATTAGATAGTAGGGTTTAGAGAAGACATTTTGTGTGCACTGCATGTAAACACAGCATCCTCAAAAAAATTCACCTTTAAATCACAACAGTAACCCACCACCCTTTCACCACAGTGTACTATCGGGGATATTGACCTCCTGTAGGTATTAGTTTGTCCTTTGAGAAGTGAACTCCAACTCCTCTCCACTTTCCACACCTTAAACATGCTATCAGGCAACAGGTCACATGCATTATGCTGTCCTAGTTACTTCTAGCTATTTGTAAGGTTACCTTTTTCCACCACGAAAATAAATGCAATATTTCACTTAGACTGTCAAATCCAGCATCTTTCCCCTAGTTACTAATTTTTAAATCTTTCTAATTGAAAATATTCCCCATTGAAACCCATTATTAATCCAGATAATATACGTAAAACACCGTGCATCAAACAAATAAAATCTCTAATGTACTTTCTAGTAAAAGCCCTCTTTGACTCTCAAATTATTTTTACATCTCACTCACTTGATTCTCTGCATGGGAGAGGCATTAATGCATACAGAAAGCAATTTTTAATCTGGGGATTTTCCTTCTTATCCTCTTTATTATTCTGTGGAGTCTCCACTCACTTCACAGGCATTCTGCCTGTTTTTTGCTCACCTGTTTCAGTGTGCTGAACAGCATTCATTTCAGAGATCCACGCTGGTGCTATTATCACCGGATACAACAGGTTCTTTAGCCTCATCTCAATACCTTAAGGAAAAGTAAGACTCCTTCAGTTACACATAGGTGACAGAGAGATTAAATTAACTGTTTCCCAATTAAAAATCAGTTCATTGACCATCTGTTGCACAGACTATATGCGGTCACGGAGATACCAAGCTAAAAGCTGTTTTCCACTAATACCAGAATTCTGATAGGGAAGTTTTAGAGACTCTTTTCTAGTCTTGCAACAACCTTAAAAACAGTGGATAGTACTTGTGTAACCTGGCCATTGCTGTACATAATCCTTCAGGGAAGAACAATGAATAAAATGAACCATACAAAGTGTGGGAATTGTCTCCTGAATCAATTGTTCGGGACAACAGAATTACTAAATACATCTGAACTTTCCTCCTCAGCACTTATGTTTGCAGAAGTATATAATCTGGGGGGGGAAAGATAAGATTTCAAGTCTTGAGAGTTTACTTGCTGAAAAAAATCTTTCAAAATGCAGGTTTCACCACTGATTTAATTTGATTATGAAGACATTTTACACTGTGTCACTCCCCTCTTCTCAAAATTCCACAAAACTAGCACAAAAGCTCAGATGTCTAGATAAGAATTTTGGTGGTGGTTGTTTTTTTTTTTTCCACCTGACACAGCAGAGAAAAGGGAAGAACATTCACGGTGAGATTAATCTACCCAAGAAGGAAATTTGTTCCTACATACAATCTGAAGATTAAACAGTAATTTAACAGCAACGTCATGAAGGAGGTTTACATTTGCACTGTTCTCCCAAAATACTCCATGGGAAGTTTTCCAACAGCTCATAACGAGCACCGGCTCTTACCCACTTCCGTGTTCCCCACAACAAGCTTGGCATTGGGGTACTGGGACTTGAGAGCCACCAGTTCCTTGAGAGTTGTAGGCTGGATCCACATCACACGCTCGCCTTTGAAACACAGCTGTTTCTGCTGCTTGTTACTCTGAGTCTGCAAAAATGAGTTCAGAAAGAGCTCAAACCCTACATCAAGCCAAGAATCCCCGCCCACGTGGTGCCCAGGCCTACGCCAGGCTCCATCTCAGTCAAGTTACTGCCAGGTGGCTGTGATATCCACACTGGTGTTGGCAGTTAGCCATTCCCCATCCTTCCGCTAGCGTTAACGACAGTATTTTTCATGCTGATAAAAGTTTTCCCTTCCTGATATTTCCAGGTGGTTCTGCTGCCACATCTCCCTAGAGAGACCTAGGGAGGTCTTGCTGGATGGGAGCCAGCAAGATCCCATCTGACCAAAGTTCTGGTAGATGCTGGTGGCTTCAGCTGTCTTAGAAGTCATGGGTTTTCCATTCTCATCTCACTCCAAAAATGTGAGTTACCAGCTGTAAGGCCAGGTTCTGGTTCCCTTTTTAACCCCTTCATCCAGTAACAGAAGAAAACAGACTAACACGGCTGCCTCCCAGCGACATCAGATCAACCCTTAGGCAGGAGAATGTCCGAGAAAAGAAGCAGAGGGGACCTACCTCCAGCTAAATATATATAGTGGTATAGTATATAAGAACCTACTTACCTGCAGCTCGTGACACATATAAGCTGGGTGCAGCAGCAGAACTAATGACTGAATTTCAGTTGTTTGCTAAATGTGAAGAAAGCTCTAAACGTGCCATGTGCTGGACTAGATTCCTGGCTGGGACACATTTGCTTAGTGGAAAAACTGCCCCAAAAAAGACAGGAATGAAACAGAGAGAGAAACTAATCTTACATAACTTTTGATGTCAGTGTGAGCCACCCAACATCTGCTTCTGCTACACTGAGGGGAGAGAAGCTGGTGCATTTAGAAAGTCATCTAGTTGAAACTTATATTCAGCTACATCTCATAGCTCCTGCTTCTCTTCCTACGTTATAAAGGGAGCATGGGGCAATTAGGTCAGATACAGCTGTATTTAATGTAGAAGTTCACATCTGACCAAATAAATTGAAATCTAGGTGTCAGCAACTATTCCACCCCTGAATAAGCAGTGACTGGAAAGGAAGGCAACCCAAGAGCAGACACATATGGTGAGAAACAGAGATGAAAGCCAGCCATCTGGGCCAGGCACTTGGCCTGTATATCTTTTAAGCCACCCTAGCTTAAAAGCCTTCCCATTTATAAAAGAGGGAAGCGTGCATGCCCACGCATCTTCTTTTATAAGCAGCCACCTTTTTGCACTGCCATTTCCTCAGGGCAGAGACACTGTGGACTCTTAAACCCTGTGCAGAACAACAAAACCAATGAACCACACACTATTTCTTCTCCCATGAACTTACCATTAGCTCTGGTGGGAAGATTGGCTCCTGTGTAGGGTCCAATGGCTGGAACTCAGAAGAATTGAACAGGCTGGAGGACATCATTGTCTGTGAGAACGAAAAGGCAAATGGCTGGGTGGCAGAGGACAAACCTATCTGCATACAGCCCTAACTCATTCCTCTTCCAGTCAAATCCCTGTTACTGTTTTAGCAAAACACAGTGAAAAGATGCCACCTGGTCCAGCATTTCAGGTTCTTCAGTCATATTTTTCTGATCACAATGCATGTCCGGCCAGAAACCTGAACCTTGAACACATGACCAGGTTTTTGCCAATTAAAACTGACATCAATTTCACATTGGCATGTTAAATTTCATCAAAAACTACATTTTCTAAGGTAAGGCCAGCATAAAATATAAATTAGTCTAAGCTGCTTTGCATAAATACAGCTAAATTAAAAGCATTGGGCTTTGGTACAGCGTAAGACACAGCTAAGACTTCAAAACATCAGAAATAGAGAAAAAACTAATAGTTGAGAGGCACCTTACCACATTGTCTTCTTTTCCATTCATGCAGCAGCCTGGACCATTGGCTTTTCCTCCACAGCAGCCCCCATTCTGAAGAAGAAACAAGCACACCAGCTATTCTACACAAAATCAGAACATTCCAACTTTTACAGGATTTATTCCTCCTTTTTTATCAATCCCTGGATCACAGAAATTTGCAGTAATGTTTTTCATTAATAAACTACATTGACAAAAGAACTCCAAGTAGTCTTAATTGCTGGAGTACTCCAGGCAACACTGGATGCTTCCTAACAAAGAATCCATAGAAATTCACTGGTAAAGAATTTCATTATATTCTCTCTTTCCTAAATTCATTTTATACTCACACTATGCCCTAATTCCTTTTTCTCATCCCTCCGTTGTTTGTACCCCAACTGGTACATAAAATGTGATTAACTTTTTTCCTCCAGATATTCCAAAAGGCTCCAATTGTATGATTTATTGGAATGGTGATTAAATTACTTCATTCATCATTGGACTGCAAAGTTAGGGAAAGATCATACTAGTGAATTAACTGGTTTTTTTAGCTCTGTTTTCACAGAAAGATGGATCTCTTCAATATACCAGAAGTCAGTAACACATTGCTTACAGTTGTCACTTTGCTATTTCACAGAAGTGTGGCACCTCAACAGATTCATAAGGAACATATCTAGCTTGTAAAAAAAAAAAAAGTAACATAAAATAGTAAAACCTATCATGATGGCTAACTAGGACAGACGCAGTCACAATGTTTTCCAAGAGACAGATATTCAAAGCAGCTCAGTCAGCTCTGAACATTTGCACCACGGTAGGTCCAGAAAAGGGACTAACACATTAAAACTCTAATGCTATATTGCATATTGAGGTTATGGCTTTTAAAATACAGCTTACCATGCTGTTTTCCCTCTCACTACGACAACACCCAGTGCCATTGGCTACTCTGCCACAGCAGTTTGCGTCCTGTGGGGACAAAAACTGTTCTGAGAAAAACGTGCAGATTCCAAAGAAATTAAGTAGACTTGGTTCTCTTTTGAGAGAAACTGGCCCAATGATGATTATACCCAAAGCAGAAATGCGAGATGGAAGGTACAAAGCAAGCAGGTGTTTCCCTTGAGAACGGAAGGCAGTATCCTGAGGTGTGATGGCTAGGTCATGTCCAGTCAACTGATAAACCTCTTGCTCTAGTTTAGAGCTACTCTGACCATTCAGCCAGTATCTCTGGTCCAGCTGGAGCTGTGAGGAGATACTCAGAGAAGAGTGAAAAGGACAAGCACATACACTACAATACCTAGTTCTCTACCAGTATTCAATCTGCATTCACCTCAGGGGACTACCTCTGTGCATTGTGGTTTTTGTCTCCTTAGTAACCCTCAGTGTCTCTCCATCCAAGTACCTGTTCCCTCTCCCCTGGAGCCTGAGTAAGTTTTTAGTGGCCAAACATCCTTTGGTGAGTTCTGCGGGTCAGCTACCTGGTACTTGGCAGACCACCTGCCTTTGTTTTCAACCTGACTCCTCCCAGTTTTATTTCTTGACACCTTGCTCTTGTATTGGAAGAGGTACCAACAGCGAATGTCCTCCACATTCCACCCGCCAGTCGCAATTTTGTACATCTCTACCAGAGGTCAACACAAACCACTACACGGGCTACATAGAGCCCCTTCCTCTCCCTGACATCTATTTTCCAGGCTGAAGTGTCCCAGCCTACTCAATGCCTTCTTGTATGGAAGCCAGATTTCCACAGATGTGATCCTTATTCCACTTCTCTGAATCTTCTCCTATTCTGCTCTACCCTGTTACAGAGATGAGAGGACCAGAACTGCATGGATTACTCAGGCACACAAAGAGCCACGATGCAGACAGTGGCATGGCAGCATTTTCTGTTTTGTTTTCTACTCTTTGAAATGTTGTTTTGATTGTCAGTGAGCATTGAGCTGATGCTCCCGTGGAACTGTCTATCACACTTCCAAGATCATCTTCCTCCATGGTAACAGGAGAGATGAGAGGACCAGAACTGCACGGAGTACTCAGGCACACAAAGAGCCACGATGCAGACAGTGGCATGGCAGCATTTTCTGTTTTGTTTTCTACTCTTTGAAATGTTGTTTTGATTGTCAGTGAGCATTGAGCTGATGCTCCCGTGGAACTGTCTATCACACTTCCAAGATCATCTTCCTCCATGGTAACAGGAAGATGATGTGTCTGCTCACAGCCTGTCATTTTATATGTGAAATGAGGACTGCCCTTCACTCTGTAAACTGCTTTGTATTTATTTGCCCCAAATTTTGTATTCCATTCTATTCTCCAGTCTCTCAGGTTTATAAAGTCCTTCTGAAATTCCTCAAAGTCTGTTCCTGTCTTCACTACCCAGAGTAAATTGATATTATTTAACTTATTTTCTCATATTACTGCTCAGTCTCTTTTCCAGCTCATTTAGGGATACCTTGAACAGCCTTGGTCCCACCAGAGGTCCCAGCAGAATTCCACCAGTGACCTCCCTCCATTGCAAAAATGTACCATGTTCTCCTACCTGCCATTTTCTGCCTTTTAATCGATCTTTCATCCATACAGAGATCTTCCCTCCTACCCCATGGCTTTTTACTGCCTTTAAAAGCCTTTGGTGAGACCCAGTTGAAAGCTCCTTGGAAAACCAAGCAGACTACAAACTGGCTTTATTAATGATTTGTAATGGATACCACTCCTGCTTGTATTGTCTTTTGTTCATCGTAATTCTGGATAAGAAAAGGAAATTAATGGGGAGCATCCTAAATTCTTTACTTTTGATGTTTAATACAAGTGTAGCCACATAAGTGGCTCATAATCACTGAAGTACCTAATGATCTACTTTTCTTCACAGCCTCCAGCAGTCTTTCAGGAACAAAGGGAATAGAGAAAACTTATGGCAAAGCTTTGTACCTCACCCAAACCAGCAGATGAGCTCCAGGCAAGATCTATACAGCAGTGACTTCAACTTCTTTCCAGAGCTATTTCATCTCTGCAGCTGATCTTTCAAGAAAGCAACTTTCTCATCAAATTCACCCACAGTGTGTCCCTATTTGTGCACTGTACCATTACACTTTTTCCACATCAGGTATTATCTGCATCCAGTATTACACAGAGATGCTGGGTTTTTCAGAGACTTACAGAAAAGAACTACAGTCTGGTTACCTGTGATCCAAAAAGGGACCATCAGGTGGAGCTCATTAAAGTACTCCACTTGCAGCAATTAGAGTGAGTAAAGGGGTTGATCTTCTTGCATTATTAATATACGAAGCACATACAAAGGGGTCAAGAATTGTGTCATTGTATGTATAATTCCTTCTTCCCCAGTTCAGCTTGTGGTGTATGTTAGCAACAGAGAGAAAGACAGCTTTTCAGATTTCTTTAAACATTATCTGAAGCCACTTACTTTAGCAAATGTCCTGTATCCTTCCAGAATGGGTCTATATCCTGTACACCGACACAAGTTCCCTGCATTGCCAGAGCAAAAGGATAAAAGTTTAGTGTCATTTGGCTGACAACTTTTCTTTTAGAACATTTTATTGTTTCTCAAAAAAGCTCATGATAAAGCTAATGAAAAAACTGGGAGGAGGAAAATTTCATTGGTAATCTCGCAACAATCCTACCATTCCTTTTTGTTGAAATTTTAAAATGAAAATAACTTAGAAAAAAAAAATTCAATTTGCCTTATTCAGTATTCATTTACCTCAAGTGTGAGAGTCTAATCAGTATATCAACTATCCAGTCTCCTAAATTACAAAGAGTTTCCTTTCTCCTGCATCTGATTTCCTCTTAGGTCCCTGCTGGAAGCACGATAACAGCTCAGCAGTAACAGCAGCCTCTGAGATGATTCACACAGTTGGATTCTGCCCCACTCCATCATGCATATTGCTGTCTCGGTCCCTTACTTGAGGTTGGCTGGCCCAGATGTTCTCTGTCACCTCTGCAGGCTCTTGTGACAGCAATGAATAAAGAAGGAGATGTGGAGGCTCTTATAAGCCCCTCAAGGGACAGGCCACCTGTGCTGTGTTAAGCTTAGTGGGGTTCTAATCCAAGACTGAGGTCACTTGCCACTGCTTTGGGACAAACAATGAGCTTCTATGAGATTTTCCACATGCCATTTTTGTTCACTTCATAGCCCCTGACCAGCCTCCTAGTGGAAAAGCTAGCTCTTAACCTCATAACAATGAGCTATCTTTTACAAAATACATGATGCCTTTGGTAAAGTAGATGTAATGAAAGTATAACAGGTTGCATTTCTGCAGGGCTACGAGTATTACCTTGGAAAGCATCTTCTATGTCCTCCATCTTGGGCTCGGGATTGTTTCGAAGCAATGTATACATGGACATGACAATTCCTGGAGTGCAAAAGCCACACTGGGACCCATGACTTTTTGCTATTCTCTCCTGAGAAAAAATAACAACAACCATCAGCTCATAATATCAAGGTGAGTTCATTGTTGTGCTCGTTTCTATAACAGCTCTGTTAAAAAAACACCCAAACAATCTCACCAGAGGAGCTAAGACTATAATCAGATGTTCTCTGATGAGATGGTAAATTAATCTGTGAAGCAGATTTCAAAGAAGAGAACACTCTGAAAACTTTGCATCTAGACTTTGAACTCCAATGTAACCGAAGGCAACTAGAAGCCTGCAATGAGATCAAGAGTTCCTCAGATTTACCATGCTGGATAGAAGCTGGGGTTACCTGAGTAGACCTGAGTTTGAATTTCAAGGCTTAGCTGTCAGAATCTTCAGGGGAGGCAGGGAAAAGATGACAAGCAAACAAAGGTCAGACTAGCTGCCATCCTTTCATGCGTGTCTAACTTATTTTTCACTTTGTTGTTTACTCTTCTCAGATAGATATTGGCACAAGTCCTATCCACTGTACAAACTGAGATGAATCATAGTCTCCCTTAAAGGAGCAGTATATCTAACAAAACAAGTCTGCTTCCACAAAAAGTGCATTACAACACCTTACTAGAAGAGCAAGGCTCACATTCCAGTCACTCCTCCCCATGAAGAGTATTTTGTGACTCCAGAAACATTGCTAAACCAAACCTTACTGCACCGCTGTAGGGAAGGTTCTTAACTATGCAGGACAAGAAACCAAGGTCGTTCATGGAAGGCCATAGGGGAGCCAAAACCTAACTCAGATTTCCTGGCTCCAAGTCATGATATAGGCTTTCACCATAACGTCAGTGTTCCCAAGTCCTGGGGTTTGATCCAAGACATGGACCAGATGCAGTCACATACAGCTAGAACAAAATCATTAGTAGTTTGGTCAGGAGACCACCAGTTAAATTGTTAGGGCCTAACAGAGCTGCAGCATCGACCTGAGTTTTGATTCTGCCACTTAAGTCATTCCTGCAAGTAAAGACTACTCATGTGGAAAGTCAAACTCCTGGCTTTAACATTACAGTGGAGTTCCCAACACCCTGGAACAGGATTAATTAACATAAGAAGCAAACAAGGATAGAGGGTTTTGAAGTTACCAGTATTAATAGCTTACCTGGGCTGGGTGCAGCCTGGATTTTGTGTTTCCTATGCCTTCAACAGTAGTTACAGCTACGTGATGAAGGGCACAGACAGGGAAGAGGCAAGCGTTGGCAGTATGGTGGCTAAAATAATAAATTAAGGCCATTTCATTTGACAGTGCTGCTCAAAAAAGGAAAAAGGGAACCGGAGGACTGAAGAGTACTCAGAAACTGTACCAGTGGACACAACAGAAGGACTTAAAGAGATGTGATATAGGTATTAGTTACAAGCCAAATCCTACAGCACCTACTCAGCCAAAGTTCTCGCCAACTTCACTTGAAGTTTAAACTGGCTACACACCATAGGATTTCATCTAGAAATAACAACCTTAAGCATCCTTGTTGCATGTTAAGCAACCAAACCCATGTAAGTAATTTACAGGGGCAGACTACAAATGCCAATATGTTATACAGCTGGCCTGGCCCACTCACAAAGTTAAATAAGAGCATGAAGCTATTGGCCTTTTACCAAGTAAATTGTTTCTAGATGGTAGACATGGGGGAAAAGTCCAGGCTGAAGGTAAAATAAAAGAATATTGCCAAAATTCTTATAGGAACTAGCTACTTATTTCATTTCTATCAAGACAGAACAATCACCCCAAAGATATCGTATTCAAGGCCACATTATTAAGTAGGACCACTAAGTTAGACGATCCCAAGTTGAAGTTTGTCCAAGCATTATTCCAAATATATGTAAGATTTCAGTGCTTTCTACTACCCACAGTAAAAATAAACTGGGGTCTGTTCCTCTGCTTCATCCTCTCTCTACACTCCTCTCTTTTTGTTTTGCTTCACTCTTCAATTAGTTAAAGAGAGAACAGAAGGAAAGTTCATGTCTCAGGAAATACGAGTTATTCTGAAGGTTACAACAGAAGTAGAGAGAAAGTGAATATTTGCTGGCATACAGAAACCAGATAATTGCAGTAATACAATAGCAGTAAAGATTGCATTTTATCACACTAATCATCATTTAGGTCCATCACAGCAAAAAGTTATATTAACTTGAAAGAAAGGAACATGAAGGTTTTCTGAATTGGGAAAGGGCAGATAGCCTGAGTGCTAAAGCCAGTGTAGATATTTCAGGGCATAATGAAACAGCTCCCTATCAGCACTGTGCAATGCTGTAGGAATACATACTTTCTTGTCTTAGCCTTTTGAGTTTATGTTCTGAAAGTGAAAAATTATGTTTTGGCAAAAACATACATTATATAACTTTTTTTTAAAATAGTACCACATCTGGAATCTCAAGAACCTGGATCTGTCCCCATTTTATTTCTCGGTTGAAGGGCTCAGATTGCAAAGGATACAGGATTTTCTTCCGAAAGGGATCATACTTGGATATCATAACAGTGCAAGCACCACATCCACCTTCTCCACAGCCTAGTTTGGTTCCACATAGGCCCACTGAGAGAACAGGAATCAAGGAAAACATGAAGAGTGTTGGCAGAAGCCTGCTCAAACAGTTGTCAATCAAGGCTGAGCAACAAGTTCTTGCTGGAAACCAAGCGCTCATTTTTTCCTGCTTAATAATTTAACATAAGCAAAGTTTCAAAAGCTGGCATGTGAGCTTTGAGATCAACATCCAAAGGCCTAATAAGGAGGCAATCCACATTCCAACAGGCTCAGAACGAACAAAAAACTTCTGAACTTCAACAGTTCCCACTTTTCATTAGACTCAGAAAAGGAAATCACCTAAGGGAGACAAAGCACTCAGTAGGAGTGTTTTGAGGAGTGTATTGCTCCTACTTAGCATAAGTTCAGCCATGCAGTCACATCCCTGAGACACACGGCAACATCTCCTTCAGGACCTCCCATTAGTGGTGGCCCCTACCATCTCCAGAGTCATGGTCTGGCCACCTTAGCTTCTCTCTTGGCCCCATTTATGATGACTTCCCCATTGCTAGGGACAAAACCAGTCAAGGATGCTCCCCAGTAGCCTGGTTCCCATAAAACCACAGGAGGAAGACACTGAAAGCCAGAACTAGGGCAGATGCATAGAATCACTGCAGAGACACTTGGGGATTCACAAAACACGTGGACTGGCCCAATTAGATTCTTCCCCGGGCTGCAGAGCACATGTCTGTACTTCACACCCAGGCATTACACCAAACGTTCTGCAAAGGGACTTTAGGAGAGAATTTATTGAGCCACTTCCCCTTTGGGTTCCTTCACTCATTAGAAGGCAGTTCTGCTGTAATTTATTGTGAAAAGGATTGGTCAATGCTGAGAGAATTTTGGTGGGAAAAGGACAGCTGCTTTCATTGGCAATGGACACGTGTCTGTGCTGAGATAAACAACTTAGGCCTGTGGAAAAGCAACAGGCCTCATGATACAGGGAACTCAAATAATCTTTGCCTTCACTGCAAAGATTCTGGAACTATTTTCATAGAATCATTTAGGTTGGCAAACACCTTTAAGATCATCAAGTCCAACCATAAACCTAACACTGCCAAGTCCACCACTAAAAGTCCACCATGGCCACTAAGCATCATGTCTACTTTTCATACAATCACATGTCTTCAGCAGAAATATAGTTTTCCTATGCCATCCAGTGTTTCTCAAAGTATTTGCCTGACTCTAACCAGACATCTACAAAATAAGGTCACCAGAATGTTCATGTAAATGATCAGAAGATTATAAAGATCTTCAATTATCTCTTTACAAAGCTATTTGTATTAGATATTAAGAAGCTTAGACATAAAATGTCTTTCAGTAAGAAGTGTACCAGGCACAGGAGTCATGCCATTTTATTTTCCTCCTGAACTTTATTCACCCAAGGAACAGTCAGACAAAATAGGGCTGTTAGTTCTGTTGGAAACTCCAAAGAGGAGTGTGATTTGTATCCCCATGCTTCCTTCAGATCCCAGACAAATAGAACACAGCAACATGGTGAAATAAGTACACATGATTCTTTTTAAGGAATACACCAACGCAGATGTGAACACTTTGGCGTATACGTACACACCCAGCTGGTCAGACAAAACCTCAGAAAACATGGAATGACACTACCTACTGAACCAGACCCAGTACAGCCAGCCTGGTCATCACAGTAATAGCTACCCAGCTCCTGAAGCTAATCTGACTCACGTGTTGACCAGTCTCAATCAGGAGTGAAATGTGACTGCTCACATCTGCTCATGTAAACCTGCCCACAGTGTGTGCTATGAACCCCTGCCTCTGAGTTTGCACCCCTGGGTCATCTGGTAAAGAAGCCACAGTATAATCAAGTTATTGAATATTAACTATCC
The DNA here is from genome assembly GCF_001431845.1 of Calidris pugnax. Lineage (NCBI taxonomy): Eukaryota > Metazoa > Chordata > Aves > Charadriiformes > Scolopacidae > Calidris > Calidris pugnax. The sequence goes on from NW_015090922.1 coordinate 1,217,410, forward strand.
AGTAATATCCAAATTATTGGATGATACATCAGGCAGCTCAAGTAGCTGTAATGTTTTGGCCAGAAAATACGATTTGTATGGAACAAACTTAAATTTCCTTCAGTTTTATTGTCATCGCAATACTACTTTCTTTCCGTCATATTTTCCTGGCAATTCTGAGTTTTCTCTTTAAAGTATTAATAAATTATATAACTTTATCTAAAGTATATTATTTAAAATATCATATTCTAATTCCTAGCAATTCTGATTTTTCTCTTTAAAGTATTAATAAATTACATAACTTTATCTAAAGTATATTATTTAAAATGGGCTATTTTCTAAGTTTGGAATACCGGCTATAATCTTTGCCAGCAAGAAATACCAGGCCATGCAGAGCACTTGCTCTTATACCCTGTGCACAAGCTCTGTCTAGCACTCAAGTGACCGGCAGAACAGTAAACAATTATGAAATGCTGTCGGCATCCAAAGCCGCCCGCAGTTTCTGCTGACACTGGATACATTTTCTTCGTAGATAGGTTAGCAGAGTCGTTTCTGGGTCCACATCTTTTTCCACCACCTGCAAGAAAAGAAAGGTAGTGTTACACACAGAATGCTTTACAACACAGATTATGTCCGTTGCAAGGAGAAAGTTTGGTCTTTATGCAACTTCTTTTCCAAAGCAGGAGCAGAACCACTGATTAACTCTCCTGACTAGGTTCAGCGATGTTGGTCATGTATCCAGACACAAGATTTCCTTGAATTTATTGTGACAGAGAAAAGTAAATGCATTACATACATCAGAGCTTTTCCAGCCCTGGCACACTGAGGCAAATCTTAAAAAAACCCTGCATCAAAAATAGCAAACAGAATTAGTAGTGAGCAGAGAGAGAGAAAGAACTGTGTTTTGTACTCAAGTTTTGAATTTCCAACACCTCCCCAAATTGAGTCTCATCTTCACTGACCATGCATAACTGACCCCTATCCCTTCTCCTTCTTACTATTACGAGCAGATAAACAGAATGACAGAAACAGCATCAGTCATAAACTTTGCAGAGAGAAAAATCAGCAGTGGGAACCCTAACATGACCACTGCAGTACAGACAGCAAGTACCAATCACCTTGAAGTTTCTCTTCCCTGCTAACACTAATTCAATCAGTGTTACATTAGTAGCCATCCTAAACTCGAAATTCCAGCCAAGAAGAAATTCTCCCTGCACATTTTGAGTCAGCCCCATCCTATTAGTGAACAACACTATTAGTAGTTATCTATTAGACGTAAAATTAGATTTTACTTCAACCTCTGCCCCATGGTCAGAAACCAAAGTTCTGCTGCAGAGCTTGTCTTCCTCTTTTTCTGTTATTAATAGAGCGTCAAGAAACTTTTCCAAATTCACTGTGTGCCAGAATGTAATCATGTGTTCTTGGCTCTTACATTGTGCAAGTCCTAAGTACAATAGTTACAGTTTATTTAAATTAATCACTCCTGGTTTGAAGGGTAAATTGAAACAGAGGTCATTTGTGCAAGGCTTTTTTCTTACTGATAAGAAACCTTCACAACCTCTGTGCTGCTTCAATTTATATGCCTTTAACACGTGACAGGGTTATTCTAAAGAGACAAGGTTCATACTTCCTATTTGAGTCCACGTTTTTAGAACTATCCGATAAAGCTACTGCTACAAAACACATTTTTTGCACATCTCATTCCTGCATTGGGGATAATCTACCAAAAAAAAAAAATGGAGTTCACTCATCCAGCTTGGGGATGCCTTGCTGTAAATCACGCAGCCCCATACTGCTGCTATTCAGAGCAGGGTGCTCCTGTTCCCTCACCTTCTGGATGCATAGAAACCAGTAAGAGCATGCAGTGGCTCTCTCACAACCAGTTGGTTCAGAGTAAGCACATATATCCCTCTGCAGGAGTTCGGTAAACAGACAGATATGAACAGCTAAGTCCAAAAATGCCTGTGACTATGAATGGCCCATGGACAAAAGGCCTTTTGCACCATTTCACAGGCAAAGAGCCTACCCAAGCAACTCACACTTTCACAGTCAAGCTGAGTTTCTTCCTCTGGGCTATTTTCTTTCTTCAATGGCCACTGTAAAACCCTTCCAAAGCAGCTTCCAAGACAGCCAGGCACAGAGAACAAGCTTCAGAATAGTTTTCCAGATAGTTAAAGACTATCGAGATTATTCTATGTTTAGATCAAATAAACGTCTCAAGAAGTTTTCTTGAAAGAATCCAAGAAGCACTCCATTATGTACTCAAACCAAGCAATTAAATGTTTGGCCCAATGGCTCCTTTTCAGGAAGTTAAGTAAGAAATAAAACCCAGGCCTATCCCTTCATTTCAGCAAAGCATTTAGCCACTCAGATCCGCAGAATTTTAGTGAAATACTTAAGTACATTTTATGCTTTAAAGTCAAACCTTTGCTCAACTTCATCAGAAAGCAGCTCCCACTACGCAGGAGAACATGTCCTGAACAACCCACACTCTTACCCTGGTCAACCCAACAGCCCCAGGATTCCTATTTCAGGCTCTTCAAACCACTCCACTGTGGCTGTACATCTGCAATGCCAGCAGAGATTTGGGATCAGAGGGAGATAAGGGATAAAAGTTTGGAGGACATTCTGGATTAAACCAATCTCACACATCAGAGAGCGAGGAATAATTTCTTTGCATTCAGGTTCTTCATGAGGGTATGTTTGTTTATGAGTCTTTCTTGCTGGACACACAGTAAGAACTTTTTACTGTTCCTGCCAATTGTCACTGATGCTGGTTTTGTCCTCCAGCATGTCATTCCTCCAGCAGTTTGTTACAATCACCTGCTGTGATTTGTTCTTAAAATATTTTAAAACCCTATGGGTGGGGATAACATCTTCTCTCGTCTGATGCCCAGAACAATATGATTCACAGCTTAATATTTTACCCATCAAAACAATCCTTGCTCACCTTTCCCAGTGTCCTTGGACAGAAGGAAACTGAATTATATCCATTGCCTTCAGTGGGAGTAGGATCAGCCTAGTAGATATTGCAATTAAAGAAGTATTTCCTTTTTGCTCAGTTACGCTTTGGTTTTTTTGGTGTTTTGTTTTGGTTTTTTTTAAACAAATGTCATATTGCTAGATACATCAGAGCACTGGCTACATTTTGACAGGCTCAAAACTGTAGATTTTACTGCATGTGGTAACTTTAATATTTATCAAATGCAGAAAGAAACTTTGTTAGAAATGTTAGGATGGCACTGACAGTCAAATGACTCCCAACAAACTGGCTGTGTACTGCTGTGTTTTTACTAGATACCTATTTGTTCACTGATTCTAGGAATCTTAAACACTCAGATCACCTCAGCAGGGAGACCAGCCAGGCCCTATAGTTCTTCAAGCTTTAAGTCCTGCATAGAACATATTCCTAAGCACAAGTGTACACTCTTAGAGCCCATTGGCTGGTCCAGAAAGATGTTGAGCTCAGTTCCCCATGATTTCATGTACAAAACTTGGATCTCAATAAATATTTCGTTTGCTGTCTTCTCTACCTGCCTTTCACTAATTTGCATAACTTCGCCTTTACAACATAAAGCATCATATTTAAATTAGTATTCACAGAAGGTTAAGAAAATGGATTTTTCAATTTAAAAGAACAGTAGTTGAGCAAGGTAAATAAAGGAACAGAAAGGAGAAGAAAACAGAAACTTTCCTAGTTTACCGAACAACATGCTAAGCTTTCCATATGCTAGGGTCTTTAAATAAGAAACAGATGCCTCCCTGGACAACAACTCCCATTCAATCATTAGTCTTTACTCCCCTAATTAGTTGCAAGAAGAGAAGGTGAGAGGTTAACTAGATTGCCACACAGCAAGTCAGACAAATCAATGGTAAAGGTGCCCCTGGACCTTAAAATCTGTGAATGTGTATTCCCAAATAGGGAAAAGGATTAGAACACAGATGAACAAACTGAATATAACCACACAATGTAAATCTGCTATTGGTCATGAGAACATTTTGTTCTGCTTTAAACCAGCACACTGAAAACTTGTAATTCACTGTTTATATAGGACACAGAGGGTCCCAAAGCTCAAAAAAATCCTGTATTTTGGCTAGTCCCATCTGCAATCAAAGATCCCCAGCCTTTGGAAGAGGTCTAATGCGGCCTCCAGCATAGACCCCTTCTTAACATTCAGGACAGAAATATTGACTCCATGTGTTTGAACTGAAATCACACACTACATGTGCACGAGACAGACTTGTCAGCCGAGGAAAACAAAATTGCCACTATTTAGCTTTAAATGGTGTGTGTTGTTTTCCATTCTAGTCCGGGCAGACCATCCAGATAACTTGGTGTTAGTCGTGTGCCAAGCTTTATGCCCAGTGAAGTAAACAGGTGCTTAAAATAAACGATCCTGAATGTGAAGTATGCTCAGCTGTTCTCAGGAGACTTTTTCTTGACAGCACTGCGGACTGGACGAATGCAGGAGGGAAGGATTTGCTGCCACCGGAGTCCCTATCTTATCAACCACCTCTTATCGTGCGGTTTTGTCCCCTGACAGAGTATCAGCAGCACATTAGCAATGTCGAGCTGTCACAAACTCACACAGCAGTAACCTTTCCCACCGGCCACGCTTATCACATGCTTTGCAGCGAATCGACTGGAATATTCAGTCAGGACTCCAGAGGGATGGAGCCATATCCAAACGTGCTACCTGCTCTTCCAGCAGCATTGCCCGGGCACTTCCCACCACTCCTCCCATCACACAACCTCTCCTGTGCAGAAATGCCCCAACAAACTCCACATTTGTCACCACAGATCAGATACCCCAAGAGTCCAATTCTTTCTCTTTAAACCTGCATTTGGTGGGGGTGTAATTCTAGCCACTTAGGCAGCACACCCAAAATGGGAATATTAAAAACAACGCCACTGTAGGCTCTGGGTAGAGCACAACCCAGGAAGCCCTCTCCTCTCTGATCAAGTGGAACCTGCTCCTTTGCTATCACCCGTGGTTCCATGAGCCAGCAGGGAAAGAAGCATCAACACACAGAATGAGTAGGTACACTGGTAGTATTAATCCTTCCCTGGTGGTGTTTTTTAGTCAACAACTGCTAAGATCACACTGCGACAAACCTCTTCACATATGCACAAGGACAGCTCTGAAATCTGGCTGTTCCATAAAAGTGAAAAAGTGTGCAGTTCCATAAAAATTGCTGAAATGCAAGGGCAAGGGCAATCCCATTCACAGCATGTCCATTAGCTTCAGGACATCCCAAAAAGAGACAGCAGATACAAAAGGAACTGGTTGTCTTCTGCTGCTACCCTTCAGGGTCCAGGCTGCTCTTTCTCCCCTTTTCTGCCTCTCCCCATATGCATAAGAGTCCCACAGAACCACTTCTGTGCAGCTCAGACTCTTCTTCCTTTGACTAATACACATTTTCATAAGTTAGCCAAGAGTCTCCCCGAGGAAGACGGGCTTTTTCTACCCATTTACACACTGCAATGCTCCTGTAACACCTGAGCACCAACCAGTGCTGAGGCAACACCTATAAATGTATATAGGAATTTGTTCATAAACTCTTCATAACTGCCATGAGTGGCATATTGGTTTTGAACCTTAGCTGGTCTGGCACCAGAACTACAATTCTGTTTCATTAGTGCAGACCAAAAAAAAAAAAAAAAAAACAAGACAGTACACTTGACCTGTATTGCCTGAGGTGTTTGTGGCAACTTCCTACTGCGAGACTCAAAAAGCTCCCAGTTCACACTCTAAAAACTGGGGTTCAGAGGAGGGATCTGAAACCACTAAAACCATCACAGAGCGAGAAGACAACAAATTACTGGTATACCACCCTGTGCCCATAATAGCAGAGAATGCATCAGACAAAATTCCCAGATCATCCTGTACCACTGCTTCACAATCTCAATTACCAGACTCAACTACCTCGTCATGATTAACTCGGAGCTTCAAAGTTTTCACCTCCCTCTAGAAACAATGAACGGCTGATACGTCAATTAATGTTGACATATGAACCGTTACTGATCTGTGTGAGCAAAGCTTCAGCTGTCATCCTTTATAAAACCTCAGAACCAGGGCTGGGTTCTACATCAGTATTACATTCAAGAGCTCTTTGACTAACTTATAATAGATGAACTTCATTCTTTGCCTAACTGTTGATACTTAGATAAAACAAAACTTTGATATCAAATGGTCTAGCACCTTGGAAAGTTCAAATTCCAGTCCAGTTTGAGATCCAAATTCGTAACTAAAACACCCTAATTGTAGCAACAATCTTATCCACATTTACACTTGATTAAATTAGCACGAAAGATCAACAACAGCAAAATTGATAGTAATCCTATGCCAGTCTGTAGAACCAGTCAAAGAGCTTTTTAACCAACAAGAATATTGTGCTATCCCTCAAGGGACTAAAAATTCATTCTCTAGCCCAAACTTCACGCTGCATGTGATTTTCCCCTAAGCAATGTATAGGGGATGTCCACAAACTCTTGTCTCCACAGTACACAGGGGATGTGCAACCCTCTCCCCTCCCCATGGTGCCCAGCTGGAAGCAGCTTTGGCCCATGTTTCCCTTCTCAAGTATCTAGAGAAGGGAAAGACAGTGGGGCAAGACTGGCATGGAGCTGAGCTCAGCAACAGAACTGCTCATAGTTCAAATAAAAGGCAGCCTTGACTTGTTACAAGCTTCTGAAGAGTCAAGGCTGCAGTGAGAGCCAGGGGAAGTCCAAACAGAGAGGGGGCTCTGGGACAAACTGTTCAAAGGTGTCCAGGGCATACAAGGACCACCCCACGCCCCTGTGAAACACAGTGACTTCTTAGGCAATTGCCAGCAGCTGATCTAGGAAACAGTATCAGTTAACGGGGTTTGATTTTAAAGGGTTTTCTAGCTTCTTAAATAGAAATGGAATGAACTTTTTACTTAAATCCCTTTTTAAGAAATCAAATGTCAGAATTACTTACTGAACATATGAATTATATATGGATGCTTACATTTGAGTTACAGTTTCCAGATTTGTTGTAATTACTGAAATTATTTCTAGTAGAAATGCCTGTACTGTCAGTGCAGCTTTATTTTCAAGTAGTTACCTCAGAATCGCAGTAAATAATTGCCAACAAATCTAAAATGTAAAAGGAACATTATATAGCTGTGTTACTCTTTTAATAATTCACAAGGTGAAGTCAAAGAAGAGAAGCAGCCACCTAGCAAAGCAATAAATAGTCTTCATAATTTAATATTCAAAAGCCACAGCAACTGTGCTGCTATTAGAAAACTTCAGAGGAGGAAAAAAAATTACTAGAGAAATAAGTAATCAAGCCACAAGCCAGACAGAAAGCCGGAATCTTCCTTACCTTTTTACCATTCACAAAGAAAACAAGTTCATCCCTTGTCTCGTTTGGAGCCATCCTGTGCACCTTTCAAAATTCACTCCACCAGTGCCAGGGATCACCCTCCCCAGAGCAGCCCTACACTCCACGGCGACACGACAAGCAACGCGAGTCTGCCTCAAGAATGTTGGACTTTATTTCTACATCGGTGCCCTCTGAAACCCCATATTATATACGAGCCAAGGGGAGAGGCGTGCCAGCTGCCTTTGGTTGGTGCTTCTGCAGCAGGAATGACAGAAAAGGAGCTGGAACCAGCAGAGCGACCCGCCCCCTTTTATATAGCAATAGATCACAATTCAACCGCCTTCCCTTTAGATTATACTGCCAGGCTCGGGGCACTCGGAGTGTGTCACTGTCACAGCTGCCAGGAATTCACAGTATTTTGCAATCCAACGCAAACTCCAGGGGGAAAGGGGGGAGGGAGAGGGGGGGATTTTCTCCCAACTAGCCCTCGCTGAATATTGACAAGATAAAGCTCTGTGTATAGCCATCACCTGGCATTCACCGCACAGAGGTCTCTCAGGAGAGCACCTGCTTATTTAAAAATCCCTCGACGCGTGCACATCAGCTACTAGATGGACTGCAAGACTATTCCACTATTTTTCCTTAGGGTTTTAAAGCTACAGCACCCTCCACCTGCAAGGACGTAATTTAAACATATAAATTTAATATATATTTGTGCAGATAAAAGCAATTCTGGAAAACTGACTCAAAAGAGATGCTGGGCTAAGACCATGATGTTTTCACTGGACCCAAAACATTTAGGCTTACCTTTTTTGGCTTAATCCTCACATCCTGGATCCTTGGTGCATGTTGCCAGTGAAACACAGAGGAAAGTCAACGTGTTGAAGAATTTTTTGTCTTCCATTTCTTTGGGGGTGATTGATTTCTCCATTACACAACCCTACATTTGTGCACTATTTAAGACTTCCTGGTTTCATCACAGAATTATCCACAGACCCCTAGATGTGACTCTTATTGGTTTCATGAATAAGACATCTATAGCCCTACTTCCAGTTGAAAATTCCTCCACAAAACAGCATGATTCCAAAGTCTCGTGGAAGTGTCCTAGCACCATACTTAACCTCACCTGCTTCATTTTGATTTTTGTGACTTTGCTTCCCTTCTTCAGCATACCAGGCTCTTTAGTTTCAAGTAGATTTTTTTTTATTTTCTTAAAATCCCTGGGAAAGCACTACGTCAAAGTCTCCCTCCCAGGAACCTCTCTGAACAATTCACAAAGTAACAAAACCTAATTAAATTACCATTTCCAGAAACAGTCTTTCCTTCAGTATTTTAGAAATATGTCAGAGTGAATACAATACGTACATTATTTTTACCAGCTTTATTCTATTGCCCAATCTACCCCCTAAAAAAAGCTATTTTATAACAAGTGTCAAACATTGTCTCAGCACTTCATCGCAGGCGTTCAGTTTCCTGAAAGAATAGTTCATAACAAACTTGTGCTTAACACCAGCTGCCTTAATCTACTCTTAGAGTGAAGCTGTGCAGAGCTGAACCAGTGCTGACACCTATTGTCTGGCACCTCCCATTTTGTAACACCAGAATATTACGAAAATGACACTTCTCCAAGAAATCTTCAGCTCCATTGCTTTATATCTCTGCGCATATTTACACAAGCGCTACCCTCACGTAGCAAGCAAAATTAGTGTACACAAGCTTTGTACTTGTAAATAGTTTTGTAATATTTTAAATAACAATTATTACTCATAACCACAAGCAACATGTTACAGCAACCTTAAAGAAACTAGCCATTACAGCATACATCAAACATATTTAGTTTCCTAATCTGTATTTTCCATAATGCATGACGTTGTTTTTTAGGTTTAACAATGACATGCAATCATGTCACCTCTTCTTTAAGGAATGCCATGTGTAAATTTGTGGCTAGCCTCGGTGATAACCTTATAGCTAAAGTATCCGTGTCTCCTAAATCAGTAAACAGCATTTTACAATATTCTATCATAATGTTTCTTTTTCACCCATCAACCCACTATATATGTAATATAAAAATAAAGATCAATACATCCATAATAGTGACCTCTACAAGCAGATTACACAGTAATATAAACCTTCATACCTCATCCCAGCAGTGTCACTGATCACACAATACCAAATTTATTCATTCTCTCACAGCCCTGACAGGACAGTCTATTACTGTACCCATTTCACGGGTAGAGAACCAAGACACCTGTAACAGGATTTTTCCAAATCCTTTAAATAACTCTGGAGCATGAGAGCCTGTGCCATTGAAGCTTCTTTGCTTCAATTTTGGAAATCCCACCCCAAACAGAACAGAGGACTATCAGAAACTACAGAGGAGAAAGTGGGAAAAACCCCACAAACCCAAACCTCAGTAAACTTCTATAACAGACTGCTATCTCGCCTAGCACAGAACTCCCTTAAGTGAGCTAAAATTAACAAGTTTTGTCAATCAAACACAAATTACTTATGAGACAAAGCACTCTGACTTACCGGATAGTTAAAGTCTAGCAGGTTTCCCACTCTGGAAATCACCCCTTTGCCTATTCATAAATCACAGATGGGTACGTTTTAGAAGTTCAAATTTCTCTGCAACCTCCCTTATTAAAGAGCTCAGAAAGCAGAAGACAGTAGTCAAGAATAAAAGAATAGAAAAATAAAAAAACAGCAGCTGGCTTTTCTCATTCCGACTGGTTAATCCTGCAGACCTGGCTGTTGCAATCATAATGATAATCTTCTTCTACGGATGATCATATGCACAACTCAATAAATACAATGACATTTACGGAAACACCATTCCTGCCCGAGAAGTTAATCTCCAGAATTAGGTAAATGCATGAAAGCACAACAACAAACCAATACCTGGGGTAATAAAGGTTTAAAACAAACAAAGGTAAGAAGGTTTGTTGCTTTAGTCTCATGTCCCTCTTAAGGGAAATGGGAGGGAAGAAAGCGCTGATAGCTCTGAAGAGGATTCTGCAGAGGGATTTATAAGCAGCAGTTTGGTAAAGGAGATAGGAAAGAAAACAAAGTCCCAAGTCAGTGCTTTAATGCAGTATGCCTGTATGAAACATCCAGCATTTCCACATTAACTCCATGTGCCTGCTGTGCCTCTCCAAAAGCTGCACGACTTCTACAAAAGTATGAAGCATCCACTGTTGCTAAAACACACAGACAGCATCTTTCAGCTGAAACAGAAACAATTAGGGCTTTATACACTATGTTTTCTTAAAGATTCCTCTTCAGAGCATAAACTATAAGGGGTTGTGTTGCTTTGCTGTGAGTGTTCTCTGTAAAAATTAAAATAAGATAAAATTCACACAATATTGATTACAGACTGTGAATGGGAAGGCAGAAAGCGTTGCCTGAGGAAGTTTGTTCTTCTCCTCAGCATCACCTATTGACAAGGGGCTCCTAAAATAAGTGGACTTCCTGACTGGAGAGGGACATTCATACTTTATTGGCAAAGTCTCCCAAAAGATCTCAAAGAATGGAACCTTTTCAGGATCATAATACAAGCAGTAAACTTATTTACAGTAACAAAAAAAAAAAATCCCATAAAGTTGCCATATAGTATAAGAGAAAGGTCTTGCTTATTTCACTCTCAGAGTGAAAAAAAAATAAAAATCATAACTTTCATGCACTTTCTTGTGAAGGGTCTAAATTCCTTTCAGGTTACAGATAAAGCTTTGAAAAAGATCATGGTCACAAAGCAACTATAAATCGGGGCTCCTCATTGAGGTCTGTGAGTGGATACTAGCTCATTATTCATGAGTCACTAATCACTCAGTGTTCAGCTTATAATTGTATGAATATTGTCTAATTGTATGGGTTCAATTCATGAATTATGACCTCTTCACCTGCATTTGAAGATGGGTGGAGTTTAATTATAGTTCTTCCCTTAGTTCTACCACCAGCTTCCTCTGACAGCAAGAAGAAACCCGCATAGGTAGTTCTGCCTTCTGTTGAGAAGTGCTGGTTATCACTGGCCTTCAGAACAAGTAGCAAAGCACAACTTTTCTTTCAATTCATTGTTGTTTTTCTGTGGGTGTTTCAAGGAGGAAAGGGGCAGCTGCAACAACCATGTCAAGCACTTCTTTCTTCTGAACAGCTGCTAAAGCAGCTTCTCCCTGGCATCAAATAATACCCTGGTTCCCTGAGCAGGTGAGTAAGAGCTTCTGGGAGAGTCTAAATAACTAAAAGCTAGTTCCCATACCTAGATTGCACAGCACATGGTTAATTTTCTGCTGTTTTTCTTCCCAGAGGTCTGCCTCACTTGTTTTGTTCTGCCCCGTGAAGGTATGGAGGAATTTTGCTCAGAAGATGATTAAATCTAGTTTTCTCCTGTCTATAGACCAGATGCAGTCTGGCATATGGCTCATTGTCAAACCCCTGTCACTCCCTTATCACCAGCCATATGATGTAAATTTCTATTTAATATACTGTCCTAAACCTGTCTGGGAATCTGCACAAGTCCTCTGGCTGCCCCATGTATCTCACTGCTAATCACTTCCTCATTTCAGAATGCAGTATTTTGGTGGACAGTTTATTGCAAAGAAAAGAAATCCTCCACAGCTCCTTCTGCCAACAACAACAACAAAAAAAAGGCTTCCTGATCCAACATAATATTCAGTTGTTCTGTTTAGGTGTTTAGGAAGGACTTGTGTGCCAAAAGCTTGTGAGCATTCTCTGGAAGTTTGTCCAAGAAAAAGACGCTTCCTGACCCAACATAATATTCAGTTGTTCCGTTTAGGTGTTTAAGAAGGATTTGTGTGCCAAAAGCTTGTGAACATTCTCTGGAAGTTTGTCCAAGAAAAAGACTGCCTCTTCACAGACCCTGCCTAAACAGAGCCCTGAACATCTTGGTACCTTGAACTATGATTTCCTTCCACCTTATACCATTAAGATGACTGGCAGTTGTCAAAAGTGGATTTATCTAGGCAGGACAAGTATGATAGGTCAGTCCCCCAGAGAATTTCAGAAGAGCTTTGTTATCGATAGAAGGCAGGAGAGCAAATGCCATCAGCATCACTAAAACAGGTGGCTGTCTCAAGTTACAGCTGTCACGGTCAGCTTGTATCCCCCAGACTGTCCTTATTTCTCTTCAAAACAAAGTAATTCTGAATAATTTGCCACTAAGTAATAGTAACAGACTAAAACAGGTGGCTGTCTCAAGTTACAGCTGTCACGGTCAGCTTGTATCCCCCAGACTGTCCTTATTTCTCTTCAAAACAAAGTAATTCTGAATAATTTGCCACTAAGTAATAGTAACAGACAATACACATCACACAAGAAAGAAAAAGCCCCACTGGGAAATTCTGGACAGCGCTGGCTCAAGAGCAATTGCTATCAACTCAACATGAATCATGTAAGGTGAAAATTAGGAAAGCCATAAACGTTGTAGTGGCAACACTGAAGAACTCCCTTCCAAGAGAAGCAGTGCATAAAGGAAAGATTAAGTGCTTTCAAAACAAACCTTGAATAGCTTCCAAACTGTATAATGTTATGCATATATTACAGAAATTGAAACTTAAAATAATGTAAGTCCCATGTTTCCCCCCCTATCCTACCTCATGTTCAAAAGAGGGACTTCCTAAAGTCATGTTCTACATATCCTACAGTCTCAACCTGAAATCCAGAAGCCTTCATACTCCCAAAGTAATTTTAAGATTGGACAGGGAAGAAAGCTGACTGGAGAAAGCCTGGAATTGACATACATATTAAACGTGTCTAAGAATCCCTGACTACTCAGAAGATATACTTTTGATTACCTGGATTATTTTCAAACATAAGTACCTCAGGCTCACTGCTTTCAGCAATAGACCTTATCCCCAAATATGGACATTTAAAGGCACTGCACAGAAATCCTACATCTTCATCATTCCTGAAGCTTCCCAATTCAGGAAGAGCAAGTTACCTCCACTTCAAGAATTCACTTGGAAACTAGCCAAAAGAGAGATTAATGTATTCACTCCATTACACTTCCTACATTTGCATGATGAACTTACAGATCCCAAATATTTCTGATCACTTACCCTGATTGCCCTTTCTACCACTTGATGACAAATACAACAAAGTTTTCATCTCCCTTTTGAATGGGAATGACTTCCTCTTTTTGTGAAACAATTTTCCCTCCCCTGTTATTTCGTATCCTGCGCTATTTTATATCTGAACACAAAAGATTGAGCTGATAGCTTTCATGGGTTGGCAGGAGGGTACTTTGCAGAATTCAAGCAGGGGAAATGAGGTTGAGATTATTTACCAACAAATTAATTACAGGGCTGATGCAATAAAAATATCCAGCATGACTAATGCAGACGCCTAACTAGCATACACATATACCTGTACTTTCAGGAGAATGCTGCTGATTTATCTTGATGTAAACATGATTAACAACCTTGTTAAATTAAGAAGATAAGAAGGGCTTTAACCAAATACCTGAGGGGAAAAAAGTGTTGAAATAGTAAGATTCGGTATAAAGAAGCATGTATATAGGAATTCTCAAAACTGCTTTTCGCAGGACAAGGTAAGTGTGCTCTCACAGTTAACAGGACTGAGATTGTAGAAATTGATACCAGACTGCTAGTTGTTTTCTGCTTGCTGTTATCTCTATTACTAGCAATACAGGAATGTGCAATCACACCTCTGTCTGGTTTCTGCTGAGTAAACCAGCAGTTTCTTTGCAATGATTTTTTTCAGTGATCCTTCCAGGAGATAAATCAGATCTAGACAAAGCACTTCAAGTTAAGTGGTCAGCAGCCAACATCACTTTATTAAAGATGACACAAAAAGCTTTTATTCCCTTGAACAAATTTTGAGCTATTCTATATAATCAAAAACACAGTGGAGTTGAATCTGGAATTTCAAGTCCATCTCTCTTTGAAGACTATGATGGTTCCAATTCTAAATTGGATTCCATACATAAAAGCTCTGACATTTCTGTCTCAGGAGAGTTGCAGCAGTGGTCCTGTAATATTATTGGGTTTATTACCACAATAAACTATTTTCAAGAAGAGGGAGAGATTTCCGTTTCTGCACCACAAAGCTTGCAATCTAAAACAAAAGCCTCTGAAGAAAAAAAACTACAGGCTGAGAGAACCCAAAGGAAAGACCTAGGTCTTTTCATATTATTTTCATGATGGCAATTACTGCAGCAAATAACAGCTTTTAGGAGGGACTAGTGTGAAGCCTGTGACATGCAACCTGCTGCATATTCCCTGTCTTACAGAATATTAAGCACAAATACAGACAATACTGGACTGAGAACTGAAATAACAGTTGAAGAATTGAGAGGATTCAAGCATCATCAGTACCAAGCCATTGATATCACATACGCAGGTGCTAAGGAACTTCCATGGTCATCTGAACCAACCTAATCACATCATCCCATTTCACAGCTGGCCATGGCAGAAACAATTTTTTTTTTAATCAAATCTTTCTTTTAGTGAATTTCTGTTGCACTGGTCAGCTAATATTTGCACATGTTCAGAGATTTTACTTTTTACATTTAATCCCCTATTTCACAGGCAGAAACAATTTTTTTTTATCAGATCTTTCTTTTAGTGAATTTATCTGTTACACTGGTCAGCTAATATTTGCACGTGTTCAGAGATTTTACTTTTTACATTTAATCCCCCTAGTCAGAAGTTTATTATTCTCAGCCACTTTTACTGTAATTGTGAACTCCACTTTTCTATGAGTAGAACCAATATTTGGGAATAAAGGCATTGTTATTTTATATCTAATTTTTATTATTTAAAGTGTACAAAAACATCATTTTAAAAGGAACATTCTTAGAAAACCAGCCTTTTTACACATCACACTTCTTATTTCCATATGGATAAAAAAATAGCTTGCTTTTCTCATCTTATAGAAGAAATTATTGCAGTACAAAAAAAAGTTAAACAACCTGGCCAAACAGCCAGATAAACAGTGATGACACCAAAGGTGAAATTTTCAAGAGTACTCAGTGTTGAACTCTTTTCTCACTACACTCAGTGGGAGAGAAGTTAAATAAATATCAAATGTTTTCTGAATACTTCCATCTAGTGAGAAACCACCCACTGTTTTTCACTGAGACGCGAATCTGAACCCAGAACCTAGACCCTGTTGACTGAAACATGTACATATCTTCACTTTGTTTACAGTTCCCAGCACCTATGCCCCAGCAAAAGGATGCAAAGTCAAAGTAAGATCAATTAAAGCAAAAGCAAACACAATAGACTGTTTTCCCACACTGACCTGAAAGGCATGAAAGCAACATAAGCTTGAAGATCAACGCAAGTACTACCAATTTTCCTGGAAGGGTTTTGCTTTGTTTTCTGGAATAAGAAACAATTATAGAGTACTTTATTCCACAACGCATAATCCAGTGAATTTCCAAGAGAAGGAGAGAGTTCAAAGCATATTCTGTTTTCACAACTCCTAGATGTCCATTGTCTTATCTGGATAAAGATTTGTAGCAAGTACAGACACTCAAGTAATGTTGCAGTCTCCTAAGATATAAATTGAATGGCTTAATTTATAGTTATTCACATCTCTTCATTGTATCTCAGGAAAATCTCTTCAGTGTAAGAAATGCTTTTTACATTAAAATCACTAATAAAAATATATATATAGATAAAACTGAGTACCCGCCAGTTTGGGGGCATCTTTGGTTTTATGAGATGTGTTTCCCACGATTCAAGTTTCTCAGGTCCTCTAACCTGACTAACGTTCAGGTCAGCATTTCTTGTAAGAAAAAAACATAATCGTCCCTGATCCTTTACCTACACTGACGTCAGAGGAAGTTTGGATGCAGAAAGATAACACGATGTTCAGGATAAACTGAAGTTAAAAAAAATTTAAGACCTTTCATGGTCAGGGTCTGCTGATCTGTGAAAGCCTGACTCAGCAGCAACTCTGGGAAAAAGCAGGCCCCTATTGGGTGAGGAGAGGGAGCGGATCCCCGAGCTGGTCAGTTGGAGAGGACAGCAGTGGGACCCCAGGGAAGGTCAAGGGCCTGGCAGACAGTACCTGGGCCCTGTGCCCAGCCAGGGCAGGCAGAGGTGGCCAGCAGGGCAATTCTTTTGCCTGCCCTGCTCTGGTCTTTCCACCACCCTCAGCAGGAACCCAGCACTGGGATATGGCTTACCGTCCACCGATGGCAGCTCCTCCAGGCTAAGACTTGGTGGACACCAGCTTAAATGCAGCGAAAACTTCTCATAAGCAGGCATTAAAAGAAGAAAAACGACCTGCAAAAAAAAAAAAAAATCAATAATCAGACATTCCACTACTTATACCAAAGATAACCCCTGCCTCAGTCTGTGGCATGCCATCTACTGGCTATTCCTTACAACTTGAAATGGCCTCAACTGAGCAGTCCAGGAACACCCGCTATTTCTAGAAGTGCCATGGGATAGACATCTAAGTAATGTAACCACCCAAAGCAGAAAAAGCCAGTAGCTAGAGAAAGGGGAGAGCAGAGGCACTTTTAAAGCCATTTTTAAGAGAAATTACAAGCATGGGAAAATTGATTTGGCAAATACATTTGTTTCTCTGGAAAAAAAAATCTCTAAATTATTTCATCTATCCTTTAAAAAGTCTTCTGGCCCTACCCAAACTGACAAGGCACAGCAGGATGGCTTCCTATCAGATTCAACTTCTCCTGCATTGCATAGGATGCTTCAACGGCTGCCCTGACAAGCTATAAATAATTAACCTAATCCACATTGTGCAAGTAACAGAGCAAAAGATTACAAAATCCATTTATGCAATTGAGACATGTTACATTGGGACACCCAGAATACACCTCAGCAAGCTGATTGTCCTTTTCTAGTTTTTATACATAAGATGGAAAACATTGAGAAATACATATGTAGCATAAGCTAAATCTGATTTAAAATATGGAACTCCTAGGCTGGAGGAAAAGAAAAACATTTTTAAAAATACTGAGATTGTGATATAGCATTACTCAAGTTGAATATCAACAAAAAACCCACATAAAAATAGCTGTTTATTCTATTTATTCCTTTGTAAAAGCTGAAAGGGATGTGACATCTGTCAAACCAAGCTAAACTAGGCTAAACAATCTGTGTAACTTTCTTCCTTCCCCCTTTCAATCTATATTCTGGCAAGATGAAGGCAGTTTTCCTGTAGGCTTATTTTTAAAAATTCTTCACAAATCATTCTAGATGTATGGATTATGCAAGCTTCTGCAAGTGTTTTCTGCAAGTCTTCTCTACTCACAAAAAGTTTGCAAACAATTGTGACCGACTAATTACAATTACATACACTATTCAACCATTTAAATATCATCACACAATTGACAGTATTCATTTCTTTGCCTGAGGAAGGCAAACTCTTGTCTCTATCGCTTGGTGAGACTTCACATCCCAATATGTTCACTGACTCCCAATTAAAAAAAAAATCAAGACCAAATTCAGCATTTCTGTTCTAATCTTTCCATGTAAAGGACATCTCGAGATCACAATACACTCCGGAACTATTAAACTGCTAATCTGTTTATCCCACACCTCACACGCTGTTTTAAATAAGCATCTTTGAGCTACAAGAGTGAGAGTCATCAGAACAAAAAGCTGGTTGCCAAGTTATGGCAATACATTGGTACTCGTTTTCCTCAGGGGAAAGGAGAAATCAGCCCAGATGACACCATCTTTAGTAGTGAAAAAGACATGGTTGGAAAGGCACAGGCAGGCAACAGTCTCAGAAAATATGACAACGCTCTGATGAAGAGGCTCTAAGGGAGTGATGATGTCAAATGAGGTCTAGAGCTTTGTTCCACTGAGATGCAAGAGGACACTTCTCTGATGTCATCTTTAGTATTTCAAGAGCCTTCTGCCAGCTCTCGGGTGGCATGGGGTTCAGCCTGGGCTGAGCCATTCCACAAGAGGGGAGCTGAGCTTTCAGGGCTCTTGGAGCCAGACATTCTTGCACTCCACTGAGTTGAATGTCCCCAAGTTCAACAGGGGACCGTCTGTACAAATACACCCACAGACCAAGTCCAGCAGGGGTCACAGTGTTCACACAGTTAGATATCTCATCTGTGGCTATAACTAGGTATTTTGAGATTCTCAGCCAGCTCCACAGAACTTCTGGGTGCAAGAAAGGAAAGGCTGGAACAGATGGATCTTTATGTTTCCTTTTTGTCATTCCTCATTTTCTTCAGCTTTTAATTTTACTCCTCCACAATCAATTGTCTTAAGACCGTGACTCTTACCCCTTTGAGTTGAGAGTTTCTATTCAGAATCTACTTTATCTTTGATTCATCCAGAACTGTGACTTCAAATGTTCC
Source organism: Calidris pugnax (assembly GCF_001431845.1). Taxonomy (NCBI): domain Eukaryota; kingdom Metazoa; phylum Chordata; class Aves; order Charadriiformes; family Scolopacidae; genus Calidris; species Calidris pugnax. The sequence goes on from NW_015090922.1 coordinate 1,236,076, forward strand.
TTCAAAGTTTCCTAACAGAATAATCATAAACGTGCTTTGACAGTGATCCTCCTAATGAATTTTCTTGAATGAACCCCACTACAATATCTGTTCCTAAATCTTGTGGCTCTCTCTCCACTGATTATAATGAATTCCTGAAAACCCAGGTTGATTCAGGACACGTGCCACGTGTTCAGCCTCTCCGCAGCATGTCTGCTATTTGCTATCCTGCAGAACTGCACTCCTCAGCAGATCACTGCTGCCTCAAGTTCCAAGCATGCCATCAGAAGAAGGTTGGATTACCTTTCTGATCCAAATTGTTTGTCTGGAAAGGTGACATATTTCCCTTCCTTACATTTGTCCCCAACTCGGTTGCCTACTTCTGCTCTGCAGCTGCCTGACTCAATTCTGGCTTCCTGCTCCCTTCACACAGCCTGCTGACACATCGCTTGAAAGTCCTTCATTTCATTGCCTTCTCCTTGTCTGTCTTTCATAAAGGCCATGCTAAAAAAAGCAATGTGTCTTCCATTTGACTTCTTCAAAACTTGTGCTCACTGAGGTGTGGTGGTTTTTTTTTTTGCTGGTGCATCTCATTTTTCACACTTCATCAACAGACATTTCCTTTCCCTTCTGATTACTGGGGATCCTTAAAGCAGTTTAAAAGATAAAGCCTGCTCAAAGCAAAAAATACATTGCAAACAAATATCTCAGACATTCATGTCCATTGTGGACAGACAGGAAATATACATTGTTCTAAAAAACAGACTGACTGCAGAAGCAGCTCATTGATCAGCACATTTAAATACCAAATACTTAGAAACCCAAGTATCAATATCTGAGTATCCAGATACATACATTTATTATCTTATCCAGACGTGCTGTTTTCCCTCCCTCCTCTTCCTATGACACTGAGCTCTCTTTGGTGAATGTTTCATGAGCACATTCCCTAGAACTACCTTCCAGTCTTCTATTGTCAGCTGGTTCCTCTTCCATGGAGGAAATCAAACCTAAGTACATACTCTATAAGAAATTCATCCCCTTTTGAACCAAAGAAAGGTGCTTCTAAAACATCCAGGATGACTCTGTTCAGACTCCACACTTCTTTCACCTGCTGGTAACTTCAGGCACAGTAACTTCTAGTTCCAAGCAAGCATAACAAGCCTCTTCCATTTGATGCAAAGAGGACTTGGACCATGTTATTTATTCACCACTTCCCTATTTCCCACCTTCTGATTAGTTTCCTGTTTTTCTCCTGTGGTTCTTAGTCTTCAGCATCCAAAAAAACTGCTTTAAGCCCCACTTCATACCTACTGTGCTTTCTTCCCAAAGAGGTACAGTCCTTCTGTTGCCACCCTCACAATACTTCTGCCTGTAACCCATCAAGTTAAGAGCTCCCAGTCAGCTTCTCTGACAAAGCTAAGCATTGCCCAGCTTGGAAGATTTACCTGAACACTTCTATCCTAATTTTCTGAGCCCTGTAGCATTTCCTAAGCCCCAGGAACCCAGAAAACTGGCTGAGAACACAGTCATCAGGATGAAGAATCCACAGGTATGTCTGTCTTGCAGATTAGCACCGCAGGCCCCATTAGGACAAAGTCTTGAACAGCTACCACCCTTGGCTTCTTTGAGGGTGAAGGCAGTGGACCTCTGTTCATGCAATGCTCTTCTGCCTCTCGCTTCTTATTTCTGATTTCAATGGAGAGGAGACTTGGTTGCAGAAGAGATCACCATCTGCTAAGTAGTGATCAGTGTCCAGCTCCTCCGTGCGGAGCAGTGGCTTCTCCTCCTCACAGTAATGTTGATGCATTCCAGGATCAATCCAGCTGGCTTCCTCCAGCCTGAGTGTTCTCATTTGAGTCTCATTTGGCAATGGGTGTGTTTCACCTTGGGTGGTACCTCTTATCTGGAATGCTTTAAGTACCAGAACCACATTCTCAAGTCAGGACCAGAACCAAGGGTAGAGAGCTCCAGAGAGAACCACAGGAGCAGAACCAGCAATAGAGACAAAGTGCCTTGTTTTCCCCCTTGAGATAGTACAAAAGAGGCACCTGCTATCCTCTCTCATCTGAGGAAGTCAGATGGTCTCTGCCAAACAAATAACAGTTAACATTGGTTTTCTTGCCAACCTAGACCCTCTTAGTAGCCTGAAGGGGGGGGGGGGTCTGCAGTCCAACAAAGTTTACTATTTGTCTGTTTGGTAGAAGTAAATAGCTTGATGACAGCAAGCTTTTCAGGCATAAATCAGCAGCAAACCCTAAATGAGCTTTTTGCTTTTGACACAGGTTTGGCTTCACGAACTCCATGTTTGAGGTCCCTGCTCTGCTAGACAGGAAACCCTGAAATGAAGCATCCATACCTGCTTTGCCCAACCTCTGTAGCTTTTTAAATACATGCACAGTTCCTGGAGAGGATCAATTTAGACCTGAGATTTCTCTAGCCCCAAAGTCCCAAAGGACTCCTTTGCCAGTTACAGTTTCCCCCCGTCTCACCCCATATCACATGATGCATCAGTTAAACCAGTGCAATGGGAGTCCAAAGAACATAATGATCTCTTCTTGCTAGACTTTTTACACTGAAAGGGTTATTAAGCATTGGAACAGGCTGCCCAGGGAAGTGGTGGAGTCACCATCCCTGGAGGGAGTTAAAAGATGGGTAGGCATAGTGCTTAGAGATATGGGTTAGTGATGGCTTTTGTCAGTGTTAAGTTGATGGTTGGACAAGATGATCAGAAAGGTCCCTTCCAACTCGGGCAATTCTATGATTCTATGAATTCTTCAACATCTCCCTTCGGTGTCTCTCTACTTGGGCAGCATTTCTTCTGCCATACCTATTCCCAGCTCCTTCAAACAAGAGCCCCATCCTGTTGAGGACTGAGGCAGAACCTACAGGAAGGCACTGAACTTGTTTAAATAATCTAAGTGATACCAGAAAAAATTGGATAGTGCAGGGGAGGTGGGACCTGCCACATTGCTTAATAGTATTTCCATAAGGATCAGTTATCGATATTGTAAAATCTTCAGGGCACGTTAAAGAATCTCCAACTGTTTCCTAGTCAAGCAAATACTAGTATTGCCTGAATCCTGATATGAAAGCTATGCTTGACTCATGGCAAACCCTCCACAACCAACAACACCTTGCTGTAATGAATGTGGGAGGTATGTGGATTGCTACGATGGCCCAAGTCCAATATTGATGGTCTCAATGAACCAAGCCAGCTCCCTCACTGCTGGAAAGCAAGGGATGGAGGTGGCACCTCATCATCTGCTGGAATGGCGTAAGAAATACTCCAGAGCCTTGCCGGAGATGGAAGTTAACCTATCACATTACTCTTTCAAAGTTATGCAACCCCACAACAACAAAACCTAACTGGGAAACAGTGGAACTGTGAAGTCAGACATGAGATACTACACACGCCACAGACTGATCCTTCAAAGAGTATACCAGAAACAAAGCAAGTAAGATTTCTGCTCTGATTCATTCATATTATAGGATACTTCAAATGACTCAATGGTGCACTGTCAACGATGTCATTCTGGAAAGTTTATACAAGTGTTTATAATTACCCAGGAACTGTTTATAAATTGGCAAACCAAAGGAGACATTCCATTCACAACAATCCTGTTGTGTCCTCCAAATGCAGCTCTGAAATTCACAGAATAGGAACAGTAAAATTAAAACCATCTGACTGGAGTTCAATTTACCTATCGGGTACATACCAAAAAATTACACCTTACAGATGAAAGAGCACAAACAAAAATATCGACATTTTGCCAAAGAAAACTCTGCAAGAAAAAAATAATAGGGCACAAAAGTTGCCAAAAAAACCTCGCAAAACAGAGAATAAGAGTGTTCCTGTGTATTTTTTCACAGCGTTACACTCAAGATGTTGCCGATGCACAGAAGCCACCTTACAGCAGTGACTTCAAAGCTATACCTTTACAAAGCTGTAGAATGGTATCACAGAGAAAGCATCTTATCAGAGCACTATATATAAAGGGTAGCTTTGGTCAACTAAACTGCCTACTAGAAAGTCTTAAAACCCCACATATGGAAACTCTTTTCTACAAATCATCATTTGTTTTTTTTATTTGGGTTTTTGTAGGGTATACATCCCCAAAAGAATTGACCCTGTGTATCCCATATCTTTCCAATTAAGCTCCCAAAGTCAATTATTAAAGGCTTGGAATTAAAGTTATAATTCAAATCTGAAATTTTACATCTTCAATGTGCATATTAATGATTTGACGAAAGCCTGTAGGAAATAGAAGAATTCCTTTAAGTCTACTTTACTCAATGTTTTAGATTGATTTGTTTAGATACTCAAATCAGAACAGGTTTAAAAACTTTAACAGGTATATTCATTAACTTTTGCACATTGCTAGTACTGGACCACACACACTACTATTTTTCCATGTAGTAACCTGACCTTGCTATGTTACTGGCAGCTAAAATAATCTAATGAACATTAATTAACATTTGCACAACACTAATGTGGTTACCTGCAGTTCTACAGACAGGAAAAGCTGAGACACAAGGAGGAACTCTTAGATCACACAGTGAATCAGCAGGAGCACAGGAATAGAGACAATAAATCCACCCTCCCATTTCTACACTGTCTGGGCTAGGCCCTTTTTACGTGACTAAAACCACCTAACTAATTCTACTACTTCAAAAAAGTGCTTCAAATCAATTCATTGAATTTGATATTACAGCTTTCACCCAATACTGATGGGTTTGATTTTCATTTACTCTAGATTCTTATAAGAAAAAACAAGGTTCCTTCTGAAATTATTAGAAAGCAGCAGCTAAATTAGAAATTTAGCAGAGCTAAATTAAGAAAGTTCCCATGATTTCACTTGCTCTTCCCACCTGCTTCTTTGGCAGAGTGAGCAGGGAAGAAGTTTCCCAGGTCTTTATATACAGAAATTTCCACCAGAGTCTCCCAGCTGATTCAACAGCAGACCACAGGAGAAATCACTGATTATAACGACAGCTCTTCACTCTCCTTTTGCCTGCAAATTCCTCCTCTTTCCCAGTAACATTGGGAATATTGTTCAGATGTTACCAATATCTTCTAGTACTTTTGGGTACAGCTCTGCCTTCCCATCAGTAAGTCCATTTGCTCTAGTACTTTTAAAGCAGGACATCAGCTGTGAACTTCAGAGCTCTCCTCAGAGGAGCATCTGGCTCACCCAAAGTCAGGGAAAAGGAAGTCCCCAAGCCTCACCCTACCCCACATGCTTTTGGGACACAATGAACACTTTCCTGAAACAAACATGGGCATCCAGGAAGAGTTGTCACACAGAGACTAATCCAGTCCTTATATCAGTTCAAACACTCCCATCATGTGTAAGGATCACTTCCAGATGCGTTTACACTTCTTTTGAAGGTTTGATCTTGGACTACTAAAAGTCCATTCAATGAAAAAAATTGCAAAAAACTTGGTGTCCTTCACCATGGGACATAACACCAAGCAGTTATGCAGATTGCTCCAGGGACTACCAGTTGCACAAGGTTTGTAGAATCTTATTTGTCATTTTATCCTGCCAATTTGTTTGCATAATAGTTGGAAAGTGGTGCTGATTAAATTTCTCTTGCAGTTTGATGGGCCAGTACTAACTTGCCTCTGGTTCAAAGCCAGAACATAGAACAAAGTGAAAACTAAAACATATGTAAAAATCAGTATCTTGTGCTTAACTAAGCTGCTAATGCTTCTCCTAAATGTAGGTAATTTCCTAGTTGGCATTTTACTAATTTCTCAAAGATAACCAAAGCCCTCATCAACAGTACACTGACTCTACTGCAATTAAAACTTACCTTTTATTTCTCCAGTCTCTAGCAATTCTGCTTAGTGAAGTTTGTTCCTTTTAAATAGAGGACATATCCAACCCAAAGGGATCTTCATTGATTTATGCTAATTATGAATCTGAAAAGGTTTGCTGCTGCCTGAAAGAGATGCGTACTTATTCTAACGGCTTCTTCTAGACTAATATCTATGGTTACCAGTGATGGAGTTTTCCTCTGTATTCAGCTTAACACTGATAAAATCAGCAAAATTATGCAATTAGCAAGATACTATCCAAGATTTTGATTAAATTTTAACATTCAGAAGATCTACATAAAGCTTTATGCTTCTAGGTTGGACAATTAATACAACTTCGGTCTTAGCAAAAATTCATTCTCCATATGGTTGTAACAAGTGAGACACCCCAAAGTTCACTAATCCTGGTAACGATATAATCAATAAGGCACTTGTGTTCTTTCTAGAATGCATACCATGAGATACCATGCCTGAAGTGCAGTCTGTAGATGACATTTGATTCCCTAGATATAATGAAGACAACTACAACTAATATCAAGCCAGTAATAATGATTTTGGTGTCCATTCTATTTCCAGCCCAGATAATGAAATACCCTACAAAGATGTGTTTACAACCACTTGATGAGACCACAGTAAACTGAAGCAATTCAAACTAGTTCTGCTTTTTCCCCCACTTCCATTAATGAAGAATGTCATGACACGTCCATTATCATGAGATCTTTTTAGATTACAAATCCAACATTTGCAATAAATAATTGATGCTAATACTTTAATAAGTCACATGAAAGCATTCATTACTATCTGACCAGCTTCCGCTTCTGCTTAACCACAGTAGAAGCAAATTATTGCCATGACCTCCGATTCTGACACATCTCAGAAAGCCCAACGTCACTGTTAGGAGGTCGTTTTTACAGATGTGTGTATGCTTTCCCATCGCAATCACGAAAGAGCAAACATTGCCTGATTGAAGTAACCTGTTGTTTTGAGATGAGTATGTGAAGAATTACCGTGACCTTGATCCATCCTTGTGTAGCAAATGTCTAGATGACCTATCAGCTGCAGCTTGCAACACCTTTTCCAGGCTGTTCCCCACTTAGAGTGAATGGCGCAACCCCAAGCAGAGCCAATGCACTTTGGAACATTCACCAAAGTATTTTACTGTTCCCACAGCATACGACTGGTTTAAGGATTATTCACAGCAGGAACACCCATGTCATTAATCCTCTTGACAAACAGTAGAAACAGAAAATGCCGGAATTAAGGCTTTTTAAGAGCACTCCCAAAGGTCAAGATTTTGTCCAAATGTAGTAAGAGCCTACAAAGCAAAGTCTGATGAAACAAAGTGACCTTACCTACAGTTACAACAGTGACAGTTGCCCTATCTTATACCTTCAGGGAAGGGTTTGTTAGGAACCGTGCTATCATCCAGCCCCTCCCTAGCTTACTATCTTTTACAACACTTAATTTAACCACATCTGGGGAAATACGCACCTACTCTCCTCTTTTGCAAAGCATTATATAGGTTTCTCATGTCAGTGATGAGGGGAACAGTAGGGGAAAGCCACACAATACCTTTCAAAAGGGGGTGAAATTGATGCTGAATATTTTCCTAGTTCAGGTTGCCTTTGGCTATTTCATGAAGGAAGTATATTCATCTATGCAGAGCTCTTAATCTTCTAGTCACACCTTCTTGCAAGTTCAAGTGTAAGACCTAGAGTTTCCTGGACATACTCATCTATTGTTGAAACAGGCAATCTCTGAAAAATAGTTTGTCATATCCTTCTAAAGACAGTATCTGTCATAGCATAGAAGTTGTGGGAAGCAGTGTGTGAGCATTTACCATGGCTAAACACCGCATCAAGCCAAGGCGTTTAATCTCCTGTCTCCAAAGGCAACCATACTACCTTTCAAAAGCTATTTATATACATTTAATCCTGCTCTTTGCTTATCCTTTTATGATTTTTTGCAACATCAAGATATGCGCAAGCATATCTTCACCCTTGCAACATTACAGATTTTCATCTCCAAGGCACCTGGACCCCACAGCCTCCCCAGCCATCGCACATCAGGAAACCACCCCTCTGTGCTGAATACACAGGTTGCCCTTCTCTGCAAAGGCAACTACTTGCAATACCCTCCCAATACTGTTTCAAATCCAAGTTGTCCCAAATTCCAAGTTGATTTTCCCATAAACTAAGCATTCAGCTAAGCCCAAGGCAAAGATCTCTCTCACTGATGCTTGTCTATGTGCTGCACTAAACTTCCTCAGCCTGTACCCACCACAGTGGTAGCGCTAATGGTTTTTAGCCAGTGGGAATCAGCAGATCACATCCATGAAAGACCACTGCTGTGTGAAGCTGACACAGGAGACCTGTTTTTTACCCCAGGCGCAGCTGCATCAGGAGAATCCAGGGAGAGGGAGCTAGTGTGCCCTCTCTGGACACTAGGAGCTGGTCTCCAAGAGTTCTCCTACTGCTGGCAAAGGAGACTCTTGAAAAAGACATAGGTCTGCTTCCTGTTCCATTCTGGCATCTTGGTGAGGCTGGGACGGATACAGTAGCCCACACACCAAATACATCCAGCAAGGCAGACATCTCTTCCCCAGTCAGATAACAGAACTGTTAAAAATGTTGTGGGTTGTCGCTGGTTTGGGGGGTTTGGTTGGGTTTGACTTGCTTGGGTTTTTTAAGGCACTCAATTAAGATTGTTCTTTGTATTTCCCAGCATAAGTTTAGCCCACTCACTACTTTTCCAGGAAGCTAAGCCCAGCTGTACCTCTAACTATTAAATGTGATCAGATACTATGTAAAAAATACCTGCAGTGAAGGTATAAGTCATTCATGACATACAGCTCCTCAGTCATGCCAGCATTTTCGGAAGACTACTAGTAGCAATAGCAGTTAGATACTTTGACCTAAAAGGGTATAGAAAAAGAATTAAATTGAGCAAATTGCCAAAAGACCAGCTAATTAACTTCTACAACTAATCCATCAGTGAGCTGTAGTTTGAAGCAACTGAGAACAGGAGATTCTTATAAAACTTCACTGTTTTATTTTCCAACCGCTTTGCTCTAGCAGCCCACATATTAAACTCTGGGGCTCAGTGTGCATTGTGTTACTTACACCAGCCTTTCAGAAAAACATATCCTATAAGTGCATTTCTATAGGCAGCTGGAGTATGACAATATTGATGTCATTAGCTCAAATTTTAGTGAGCAACACTCAGCTGTGCAAAGCATCCACAGAAGTTTTGCTGGTGCAATATATCAGGCAGGTTTCCCTCAGCTGAACTTTGCAAACAAAGGTTAAAGTTTTTCATCTATCATTACAAAGGAGCATAGCTACAAGGGCTTCTCTTCACTGAGCCATCTGCTGCTTTACTATAATGCTAATTCCCCAGACACTCTTCTATTCCCTCAGACATCAAGAAAAACTTCACTAACGATCTCTATAAGGTTGCAGGGCAGGCTTTTATCTTTCAGGGAAACTTTGTGATTTAGACAATATAACTGCAGTTGTTCTCTTGCTCAAAGGGAAACAAAAAGCCTATTTTAGTCTTAGCTCCTAAACAAGGCTTCTAACGTGCCTTTAATATCAGCACTGGAACCTGAACGTCACTTATGGGGAGGCTGCACCAAGCAGGCTGCCAGCAGGACAGAAAACCGTCAGGACCTGCACCCGGAGTACTTGGAGGGCACATCCCATCTCACACTGCTCTGTCCCAGGATATGGGATATCCACCATCTTACAGGGGGACGTACAGATCCAGCCCCTAATCCCTAGCAGAAGCCCAAGCTGGGAGGACTCCCAAGGAGGAGCCCATGGACACACCTCAGCAGGGAGGTGACTCACACTGGGAGAGAGCCAGTAGGAACCACTGGACTGGTTCCTTTGGAACCATGCTCACAGGCCGCTCCAGAGCTCCAGGTGACACCCACCTCGGCTGCAGGGACATCACCCTCACTCTGCCCCCAGCACAGACAGCCCCAGACTCCAGCCCTACTCATAGGGGGAGCACATTGCCCAGAGCACAACAGAGCGGCCTACCTCTCTGCTAAAACACGGGGGTCAGCATTGATCTACTGCTGTACCACCCAAAACACACCATAACATTCTGCTTGTTTTTAAACAACAAAAGGCAAGTGCATTCACACTCATGCACAGACACAATCAGACATCAAAAGCTTCCCCAGACCAGGCAGCCATTTTGCTCACCCACCCGCAGGAGGAGACTAGCGGGCACAGGTCCAGGATGGATGGTGGCCCATGACACTCAACAAGCCCAGGGGCTTCAGAGGTTGCCAGAAGGCAAACGCCACAGCACAGGGCTGTCAGACCACCCAGGCCATGGCCATCACAATGGGACCATGGCTTTTCTCACCAAAACACTGAAGCACCAGAGGAGCACCCAAGCCACAGCCAGCCTTCTTGCTGCCCTTTCTCCTCATTTATTAACTATATACAGATGCACACAATCTGTTACCAACACAACCCACCTGTGGCAGGGCCCAGGCACTGTCCCAGAGTACAGCTGAAGGTAAAAAGCCTTATTTAAGCCTCTCAGTCAGGTGTGCACTAACACACCTGCTTCGTTACGCCCTGCTGTCCTCATCACTCAGCAGCCCCCTGTCAAAGGATCAGCAAAAGGATCTCTGATCCTTTCTTGCCTTCTCCTTGGACTGAAGGAAATAAACATTTATGCCAAGACTTGGGAAGAGAGTTGCCACAGATGCCAGATGGGGAGACAGGGAAAGGACAGACGTTAAAGCCCAGCTACCCCCGGGAGCCCCCAAGAGCCATAGAATTCTGATGGAGGTCGTAGACAAAGACAAAAATTCTCCTATGGCAGAAATTTATCTGTCCTCTGAAGAATGGCATCGCTGTACCTTGCATTTAAACACACATACTTCCACTGAGTTATTTCATAGAATCATAGGATGGTTTGGGTTGGAAGAGACCTTAAAGATCATCCAGTTCCAGCCCCCTGCCATGGGCAGGGACACCTCCCACCAGACCAGGTTGCTCAAAGCCCCATCCAGCCTGGCCTTGAGCACCTCCAGGGATGGGGCAAACACAGCTGTTCCAGTGTCTCACCATCCTCAGAGTGAAAAATTTCATCTTAATATCTGATCTCAATCTTCCCTCTTTCAGTTTAAAACCATTCCCCCTCATCCTATTACTCCACTCCCTGATCAAGAGTCCCTCCCCATCTCTCCTGTAGTCCCCTTTAGGTACTGAAAGGGGCTCTATGGTCTCCCTGGAGTCTTTTCTTCTCCAGGCTGAACAACCCCAACTCTCTCAGCCTCTCTTCATAGGAGAGGTGCTCCAGTTTTCTTCAGTCCCCGTGACAGCTCAGTTAAATTGGGAAGGACTCATTTGGCCCTACAAGCTTCTGGATGGACACCACACTCCAGTCACAAACTGGGTAAGCAGCTTTAGGCAAAGTATACGGCAACTGAAAAGAGCCACCGCTGCCACAGATGTTGTTAACCCTTCCCTGCAGAAAGAAGGGAATGTATGTAAACTGTCATTAGGACAGTGCATCATTGCAGTGCATTATTCAGAACATGGTGGCATCATTAAGTTCCAATAAAGTCATAAGCTCCTCCTTTCTGTAGAAACATAGCCCCAGCCCTAGAGGCCTGGAGTGAAGTAGGCAAGACAGACAAAGAGTGTGGAAATGAGGTATAACAAATCTTTTTCCCAAGATCACTCAAGAGGGCTGTGGCAAGATGAAGTACAAAACCTGAGTCTGCATTTAGTTGTTAACCACAGAGGCCTCATTCCCTCATCTCCCAGTCAGTACATATAAAATGCCTTTTGCCTCCTGCCTTCCTCCTCCTTTATGTTACTTCATTTCTGAGGTTTAGGTCCTGGCCCATGCCACATTTGGCAGACGCTGCCTACGCGTCACAGCCCTAGGAGCTGTTATATTATTATATTTGCCTATTTTAATAATGGTGCTTGTCTCTGTCTTCCCTCTTTTGCCTTGTCACATTCTCCACCTGCTGTTTCTGAATTGTTTTTACAGGCTGCGTTCCCAATCAAACCCAAGGCCTGATACACAGGTACTTTTCATTAAGTCATTAAGCTCATAACTAGTTCTTGTTCAAGACCGGACACAAAAATACTAACCATTGAAGGCAACTGACCCTTTAGCATCTATACTTTAAAGATTTAATACCATCAACACACTCATAGGTCTTCACTATATTAGTCAAACATTTCAGGCTCAAATTTCCTCTGCTTGTATTTCTGCAAAGCTACAACAGCTTAATATGTCACACTGGCAGTTTATAGAATCATAGAATGGTTCAGGTTGGGAGAGACCTTAAAGGCCATCAAGTTCCAACCCCTGCCCTTGGAAGGGACACCTCCCACCAAACCTGGCTTTGAACACTTCCAGGAATGGGGCAGCCACAGCTTCTCTGGGCAACCTGTTCCTGCTTCTCCTGATAGAAGGAAAAAGATGAGACGCTGCTTACCATGAGGTGGCAGGAAGGAGTATCTGCATGTATCTACATGGAATCCATTCATTATCTTGATCTGTTGAAATACTATGATTTTTTTTTTCCTGGGATGCTTTTTAATTTCTCAGCAGAGAGCAAATTGTGTGATAAAAGTCTTAATAGAATTCAGAGAATTATGCAGCTTTGGGATTAGATTCCCTTTTACTTCAATTCTCTCCTATGCTAGATGTTTTTTTGAATAAGGAAGCTTAGTAGAACTCCTTATTTTTAAACCTGCCTAATGCTTCCCGTTGCAGAGCACCTATTTCAGTTGCTTATGCATTTGTCAGCCAGACCTGCCGGGCTGCTATTTTCCATACTAGGTGAAAACCTGTTAGCCTTAGTACCCCGTTATTTGGAAATGTTCAATCAAAACTATCCATCCATTTCTAAGAACAAGGTTAAGGGTTGGTTTTGATGTTAAAAAATGACAGTGTTGACAGTTGTTTTCTTCAGGGACGGGGGGAGGGCAGGGGTGTTGTTGTTTTTTATTTTTACTAGAGAAGCATTTTCTATGAATAAGCTTTCCCCAGAAAATCTGCCCGTGTTTGCACAAAACACAAAGCCTTCGAACGGCAGCAGTCTATTTGTCTTCAGTACAGTTTTTTAATGGCTGGAATTTCATTCTGAGCATGCGTTTGCACTACTTCTCTGTGTGCCAGGGTTGTGTGTGCATCACCTCACGCAGGACAACTGTTCATGCCTAAATCGCATAGATCCTTTGGGTTACTGTACTGTGTGTTTACATGCCATCACGATAAAAACACAGCTCAGGCCTGTATGTGGCAGAACTAAGTTTTCTGTGTTTTGTGTGTGCAGCATTTCAGGGCCAGAGTGGTGCAAGGGCAAGGAAAAGCAAGGGGGCAGTTTGTCTGTCCCTTCTGCTGGTACTTGGGCAGTACGGGGAAGGAATGTGTCTTATTCTACAGCAGGACCTGAATCAAGAACATGGGAAGTAAAGTCCAGGAAGTAAATTGGGGAAAAGTGCCTGAGCAGCATAGCCTGGGATGGAGGCAGAGAAGAATCTTGAGGTCCATGGGGAATAAATGGGAATTGGGGGGCAAGCAAAGGACAAAGGGTAGGGAGGAATGTTGCTTAAGGGCATGGAAAGATAGAGGAACTAACAGAGTAAGGATATTATTACTATGCCTGGGAACAACAGGGATGGAAGGTAATAGACGGAGGGATGAATGGGTAAATCTGTGTCCACCAGAATAGTCCCCTCCAAAGCCTGTAACTGCTGGGAAGACCTTGTGGTTTCCCCACTGTCAGAGAGCACCATTGAAACCTGCTTGAAAAGAGTCCTGACCCCTTCTAGTACTGAACTGCTAAAGCCAGAACAGCCTCCTCTTGGTGAGGAATCCCCAATGCCCTCAGGAAATCTCCCTCCCTATTCAGCCTGACTCCGGTTTCAAACAGAGAAAATTTAAAAACAAGATGAAAATATGAAAGGACCATTTCTCACGGTGCAGAATCAATCACCCCAAAGCGATTCCAAAATCTGTGGAAGCTCAACTGAAGCAGCCTGAAGCAAACAAAGGCATACACTGATTTCAGCTGGCTTTACCCAGCAAGACCAAAAGAAAAAAAAGCCATCAAGCTGGCTGATGGTATACACGGGTGTGAAAACAAACTTGTCACATTGAAGGTATCGTTGCCACTCACTCAGGAGTCACACTAAAGCCACGGTGACTTTTTCTCAGTCCCCCGCTGTTACAACATGGGATCATTCACCTGGGTCAGCCACTGGTATTCAAACCTTGCCGTGCTTTAACTGTTGCACAACCAACCGGCTCTGTAGGACAGTGTGGTTCATGTACTGGCAGTCGCTCTTGCTTTATTTACACAGGGTAAATCTGTTGCTCATCGCTGTGGGAAGTTTTAAGAGAGGACAAACACGGGATTATCGCTTAGAAATTATTGGCTTCTTTCTCTGCGCTCAGAGCCTTGGCCGGGGCCACCCACACAGCTGTCGCTGGGGTGAGCTGGGGTGAGCTGGGGTTGCACGCAGGAGTCCTTGGCTTCCAACCCCACACTCAATTACTCGACCTCTCTGGCAACTCTGCTGGATGTAGAGGCTTATACCATTGTGGATTTTCCTCAGCTGGCACCATGGGTATCCCCCTGTCCTGGTTTGAGGATGACCAAAGTTTGAGGTTGCCAAGAAGGCCAATGGCATCCTGGGGTGCAACAAGAAGAGTGTGGCAAGCAGGTCGAGGGAGGTCATCCTCCCCCTCTGCCCTGGTGAGGCCACCTCTGAAGTCCTGTGTCCAGTTCTGGGCCCCCCAGTTCAAGAAGGACAGGGAACTGCTGGAGAGGGTACAGCAGAGGGCTACGAAGAAGATGAGAGATGATTAACATCTCTCTGATGAGGAAAGGCTGAGGAACTTCAGTCTTTTTAGTATGGAGAAGACCGAAGGGGGATCTGATCAATGTTTATAAATATTTAAAGGGTGAGTGTCAGGAGGGCCAATGTTTATAAATATTTAAAGGGTGGGTGTCTGGAGGATGGGGCCAGTCTTTTCTCAGTGGTGCCCAGTGACAGGACAAGAGGAAGTGGGCACAAACTTGAATATAAGAAGTTCCACCTAAACACGAGGAGGAACTTCTTTGAGGGTGGCAGAGCCCTGGAACAGGCTGCCCAGGGAGGTGGTGGAGTCTCCTTCTCTGGAGACATTCAAAACCCACCTGGATGTGTTCCTGTGCAACCTGCTCTGAGCGATCCTGCTCTGGCAGGGGGGTTGGACTAGATGATCTCCAGAGGTCCCTTCCAACCCCTACAATTCTGTGACACTGTGATTCTGTGACCAACAGCAAGATGACTGACAGCAAGAGAAGCCCCCACAAACTTGATCCCTTCCTCTAATAATGTCAAGATAATAAATCTATAATTGACCAGCCCAGCCATGGGCCTACTGGGAAAGGTTTAGGGCAGTACTATTAAGATCAGCAGGTTTTCCCCCAAACTGTTCCTGCAGAAGAAAGTGCACCACCACACTTAGTGCCCTGTTTGCTCACTGGTCGGTGGGGCCCCAAGGAAAGCTTTGGCATCTCAGATATTAACAAGCAAAGAGAATATTCTCCTCAGTCCCACAAGATGGCAGGAGATGCTCAAAAATCCACCCTCGCTCAGCTGGAAGGGCTTTGCAGGCTTTTGGAGTTCTCCTCTTGCTCTGTGAGGAGTTAAATGAAACCATACTTTTTAATAAGACAGGAGAAGCCTGGCAAAGGCACATCAGCAAGTGCTCGTGGATCTCTTAGGAGCAGTGGGATGTTGTGTCAGTGACTCGGCAGCACTGATGGACCCATGTGGGGGAGTGTTTCATGCGGGAACAATCTCCATAATTTGCTTTCTTGTAAGGAGGGAAAAAAAAGGGGGAACGAGCAAACTAAAAGTGGACAGAGGAAACTGCAACTGGCTTGTATAAAGTTTTTATTTTTAATATCAGAGCTTGCAGACACTGCCTGCAGCATTCCTTACATTACTCACAGAATGAAGACATGAGAAAGCCAAGAAAATTCAGATAGTTTTTTCAAGAAAGGTCAATTTTTACTCCCTTTAGTTTACAGCTGACTTTCTCCTCCTGTTAAGCTTTTTTTTTTTTTCAAGGACCTAATTAAAAGCAAGTTCCTGCACCAGATCATAGAATTTGCTTTCTTCTAAGGAGGGAAAAAAAAGGGAGCAAACTAAAAGTGGACAGAGGAAACTCTAACTGGCTTGTATAAAGTTTTTATTTTTAATATCAGAGCTTGCAGACACTGCCTGCAGCATTCCTTACATTACTCACAGAATGAAGACATGAGAAAGCCAAGAAAATTCAGATAGTTTTTTCAAGAAAGGTCAATTTTTACTCCCTTTAGTTTACAGCTGACTTTCTCCTCCTGTTAAGCTTTTTTTTTTTTCAAGGACCTAATTAAAAGCAAGTTCCTGCACCAGATCATATTCCACCCGTAGGATAATGATGATCTAAAACAGTCCAAAATGACTGAATTCAGTACTAATTATTAGCCCTGTGAATGAGTCTGATACTTCATGAAACAAATATAAAGAAAAGGTCACTGAAAATGGAATGGGGTATCTATAGCGGTATTTCTGATGCAGGTAGCACTGAAGATCCCCTCTGTTCCACCCTTTCTCACCACGCAATGCTGCAAGCAATGGTGCTCCAAGATGTTAAAAAGAAAATGTTTACGCTCAGAGGGTAGTACCACACCACCATTAAGTCTGTAATATGGAGCTGAATCTGTGAAGGTGAGACAAGAGACTCTAAAGGACATTATTTAATCTATCAAGTCTTCCCTTGGCATAAAATGTCTTCTTCTCCAAATATTTTTCATAGGGCTAAAGCCCCTGGCAGGCACCTTACACCACTTCGTATGTTGTTTCAATTTCCTAACTTAAAATACATTTTTTTATTATAAACACCTAAACATTTATGGCATTTTTTTCCTACGCTACATCTGGAACATATCATAGAATCATAGAATCATAGAATCATAGGATGGGTTGGAAGGGACCTTAAAGATCATCGGGGACACCTCCCACCAGACCAGGTTGCTCAAAGCCCCATCCAGCCTGGCCTTGAACCCCTCCAGGGATGGGGCAGCCACAGCTTCTCTGGGCAACTTGTTCCAGTGTCTCACCATCCTCATATTAAGGAATTTCTTCCCAATATCTAATCTAAATCTCCCCTCTTTCACTTTAAAACCATTCCCCCATGTCCTATCACTCTACTCCCTGATAAAGAGTCCCTCCCCAAGTAGATATATATATATGTACTTTATTTCTCTCATCTTTCTCTCATGCTGTGCTACTTCGGCAGATACATTTTTATGTCTGATTTGTATTGACTAAAATATATTTTTTTTGGTAGACTTTACAGAAATAGTTAATACTGTAGCCCTGTCCTCAATGACCCTCTTTCACCTAGGACACAGTGTGGTCCTATTTGACTGTTACTGTCTGTCCCCTTGTGGCCAGAAACCAGACTGAACTCAGCCCACAGACAGAAACAGCTCATTTGCCTTGAGTAAGAAGGAACAGCTTATTTTACTGAAGAATGAAGCTCTTGCACAGCATACTAGTCCCTAGAAAGCCTTATTTTTAACTATTAAGGAAATAATTTTCATCTCCACAATTCAGATTCCCTTCTGGAATATCCTGGGGACTGGTCACATTCACATCTGACCTCTGGGTTATGCTATTATCTATTTGCAAGCAAAATCTGGATCCAGGCCTGGATTTCAAATAACTTTGGTGGCTGAATCACTACAAAGGCATGAGCAAATTCAGAAATAACGGTTCTGTTTCACAGATTCTTGTTCACGGTGAAATACACACAAAGTCTGGGGCTTCATGTGTGCAAAGCTTTGTACAAATGATGGTAATTACCCTTTATGTGGAGAACAGAAAATAACCTTAGATTCTGTCCCAACATCTTTAAGCCCCAAACTGAAATGCCTATCAGTTTTGCTCAGACAAGTGCAATTAAGTCTTTTCTTCAGGTAGTTAACACTGTAAATTCAATTAGCGTTTTCTAAATTTTATCCTGAGTAGCACCTATAAAAACAGACAACACTAAGGATGAAGGGCTGGGAAGAAGGAGGCCTTCCTGAGTGCAGTGAGAAGCACAGAAGGATGCATGGGTGGGAGGCACTGGGGACTGTAAACTGGGAGCTGTGGGAGAAGCCTCACACCACCCCAGCAGAAAAGGCAACTGCCCGGAGCTGAAGGGCCAGAGTGAAAGAAGATGGGCAGTGGGGCACCAAGAACAGAAATGAATGGTCCTGAAAGTGAGGCAATGGAGAGGGCACGGATTTGTGGAGCTTTGATTTATAACCAGGAGGTCACTTGGCAAACCTTCCTCTCTTCCTTTGCTTCACTCCTTCTGTGCTTTTAATTACCTCCGAGTAGAAAGGCAGTTTTCAGAGTCAAGCCCATCTGACCAAGTGGATGGATCGTACATAGAGAGGCTTCCTCTCTCCTGATGCATTTCCGCAAGTTCCTGCACCAGATCATATTCCACCCGTAGGATAATGATGATCTAAAACAGTCCAAAATGACTGAATTCAGTACTAATTATTAGCCCTGTGAATGAGTCTGATACTTCATGAAACAAATATAAAGAAAAGGTCACTGAAAATGGAATGGGGTATCTATAGCGGTATTTCTGATGCAGGAAGCACTGAAGATAGTCTTTGTGTGATGACCTTCAGAAGGAAGAGATAGGAAATACCCAAATGAATTTAATCACCCCAAAAGGTGTCAGCTCAGACACCTCTGTGAGTTTTCCTGTGACTGCAGAGACCAACTACACACAGGTCAAACCCTGCACTTCAACCAATGAAGGAGACTGAGCCCTGATCTGACGTGACCCCTTGAATTTGGGGCTGGATGAAGCTCTTTACCTGCAGAGGTGCCAGCTGGGCAGGGTGATGGGGATGTCAGCCCTGCAGTGCTGAGACGGAGGGGATCTGTTCCACCCTTTCTCACCATTCAATGCTGCAAGCAATGGTGCTCCAAGATGTTAAAAAGAAAATGTTTACGCTCAGAGGGTAGTACCACACCACCATTAAGTCTGTAATATGGAGCTGAATCTGTGAAGGTGAGACAAGAGACTCTAAAGGACATTATTTAATCTATCAAGTCTTCCCTTGGCATAAAATGTCTTCTTAGAGACTCTAAAGGACATTATTTAGCTGTGATCTGTCAAGTCTTCCCTTGGCATAAAATGTCTTCTTAGCACTGAAGATCCCCTCTGTTCCACCCTTTCTCACCACGCAATGCTGCAAGCAATGGTGCTCCAAGATGTTAAAAAGAAAATGTTTACGCTCAGAGGGTAGTACCACACCACCATTAAGTCTGTAATATGGAGCTGAATCTGTGAAGGTGAGACAAGAGACTCTAAAGGACATTATTTAATCTATCAAGTCTTCCCTTGGCATAAAATGTCTTCTTCTCCAAATATTTTTCATAGGGCTAAAGCCCCTGGCAGGCACCTTACACCACTTCGTATGTTGTTTCAATTTCCTAACTTAAAATACATTTTTTTATTATAAACACCTAAACATTTATGGCATTTTTTTCCTACGCTACATCTGGAACATATCATAGAATCATAGAATCATAGAATGGGTTGGAAGGGACCTTAAAGACCATCTCATTCCACCCCCCTGCCATGGGCAGGGACACCTCCCACCAGACCAGGTTGCTCCAAGCCCCATCCAGCCTGGCCTTGAACCCCTCAAGGGATGGGGCAGCCACAGCTTCTCTGGGCAACCTGTTCCAGTGTCTCACCATCCTCATATTAAGGAATTTCTTCCCAATATCTAATCTAAATCTCCCCTCTTTCACTTTAAAACCATTCCCCCATGTCCTATCACTCTACTCCCTGATAAAGAGTCCCTCCCCAAGTAGATATATATATATGTACTTTATTTCTCTCATCTTAGTAGATATATATATGTACTTTATTTCTCTCATCTTTCTCTCATGCTGTGCTACTTCGGCAGATACATTTTTATGTCTGATTTGTATTGACTAAAATATATTTTTTTTGGTAGACTTTACAGAAATAGTTAATATTGTAGCCCTGTCCTCAATGACCCTCTTTCACCTAGGACACAGTGTGGTCCTATTTGACTGTTACTGTCTGTCCCCTTGTGGCCAGAAACCAGACTGAACTCAGCCCACAGACAGAAACAGCTCATTTGCCTTGAGTAAGAAGGAACAGCTTATTTTACTGAAGAATGAAGCTCTTGCACAGCATACTAGTCCCTAGAAAGCCTTATTTTTAACTATTAAGGAAATAATTTTCATCTCCACAATTCAGATTCCCTTCTGGAATATCCTGGGGACTGGTCACATTCACATCTGACCTCTGGGTTATGCTATTATCTATTTGCAAGCAAAATCTGGATCCAGGCCTGGATTTCAAATAACTTTGGTGGTTGAATCACTACAAAGGCATGAGCAAATTCAGAAATAACGGTTCTGTTTCACAGATTCTTGTTCACGGTGAAATACACACAAAGTCTGGGGCTTCATGTGTGCAAAGCTTTGTACAAATGATGGTAATTACCCTTTATGTGGAGAACAGAAAATAACCTTAGATTCTGTCCCAACATCTTTAAGCCCCAAACTGAAATGCCTATCAGTTTTGCTCAGACAAGTGCAATTAAGTCTTTTCTTCAGGTAGTTAACACTGTAAATTCAATTAGCGTTTTCTAAATTTTATCCTGAGTAGCACCTATAAAAACAGACAACACTAAGGATGAAGGGCTGGGAAGAAGGAGGCCTTCCTGAGTGCAGTGAGAAGCACAGAAGGATGCATGGGTGGGAGGCACTGGGGACTGTAAACTGGGAGCTGTGGGAGAAGCCTCACACCACCCCAGCAGAAAAGGCAACTGCCCGGAGCTGAAGGGCCAGAGTGAAAGAAGATGGGCAGTGGGGCACCAAGAACAGAAATGAATGGTCCTGAAAGTGAGGCAATGGAGAGGGCACGGATTTGTGGAGCTTTGATTTATAACCAGGAGGTCACTTGGCAAACCTTCCTCTCTTCCTTTGCTTCACTCCTTCTGTGCTTTTAATTACCTCCGAGTAGAAAGGCAGTTTTCAGAGTCAAGCCCATCTGACCAAGTGGATGGATCGTACATAGAGAGGCTTCCTCTCTCCTGATGCATTTCCCGAAAGCTGCTCCTGGCAGTCCCCATACTAATCCGTTTCAGTGATGGGCTTTCATGAAGCACCAAGCATACTCTTGGCAGGCAAAACTGTTTGTGCATCTGGATGTAATAAGGAGCTAGACTTTAGCTGATGTGGTGGCTCGGCACAGCGAGACACCAGGCGCAGGATGGTCAGTTTTTTCCTGCTGTCAGAGTTCAAATCGCAGCAGAAGGTGGCCATGGTGGGAGGCTCTCGGTAAAAGCAGCCAGGCCACAGAGAGAGAAGGGAAAGGAAGGTCACTGGGAGTCAATCAAAGAGCTGGTTTCTGGCTGGAGGACTCTGAAGGGTGTGACAGTGTCTCCCACCAACAGGAGTAACCAAGGCTCCCCTCAACGAGAAGAGAGCAAGCCGAGAAGCATCCCAGTCCCAGGTGATCAGAAAGGAAGAAGGTGAGGAAGGACTCCCCAAGGGATGGGAGAGAGGAGATGGGGGCCCAGTTGGGATTGCCACAAAGAGAAGGTTGGTGCAGAGTCCCAGTGGCATTCCAGAGGAGCACCGTGTACCACTAGTCTCCTTGGAGGCTTTTAGTTAAATCTTTACCACTGCAGGAGGACCCCAGCATTGCACTAGATGGGCGGCTGCTGTTTCCCAGGGTGGTGCTGGTGCAGCACAAGCTACATGTGCTCATAGGCCCAGTCCTACGTAAGGTATAGCTGGACCCCAGTACCCCTGAGCAGCAGAAAGTGGCAGGATTTTAGTAGGATCTTAGTAGGGAAGGAAGGACCTTTTTGGACTATTCTGAAACAAACTGGGCCCAAACCAGCTCCCACCAGCCTCCAGGATCCCAGCTGTGCAGATGCAAGGCTTATCCTCCTGACTCCATGTCTTCACCACACACACAGAGAGAAGTAAAAGAGAGCAAAAATGATCTTCCAGTTAAAAGTCATGGTGAAGAAGAGCGAGCTCCCTTTCCGACAGTCGAATTGGCTCTGCAGGGCTCACAGATGTTTTTTTCTTACCAAAAAAAAATCACAGTAAAACCTTCATTTTGATGTTATTTAAGCAGATCCGACTCTCAAGATACATGCAAGAAACAGATGTGCAGAACAGAGAAGTGCCATTTTTATGGAGTGGTTCTTCAATGTTTGAACCACACTAGATTATATTTGGAGTGTAAGCTCCTCAGCTACACCATGTAATATTTATAACAGCTTGCAGCAAATGGCCAAATCTTTCTGCCAGTGAAGCCATGTGCCTCTTTATCAACCACAGCACAAGGTGGCAATACACCAAAATAAATGGGATATTAATACCCAGTAGCCCTACACTTTCCAAATATCCCACACTTCACCCTACACCAGATTTACTTCTCTTTCTCTGCTGTTGCTCGAGCAAGGGGTTACTTCTCCCTTACTGTTGTGTCCTGGGCTGTGAGTTCAGGGAGCAGAAGTCAGTGGAAGTTGTTTATCAGGCAGAAGCAGAGCCTGTACCGTTGTCAAGTCCCTGAATCCCTCATGTTAGTGTTTTTCTCTGATACTCTGTCCCATATCTGGGCTTTGGGTAAGCTGACAGGAATGTAATTTCTATTTAAAGATACACTGTCTGTTACTTTTATACTAAGTAATAAATGTGGGATTTGAAGAACAAGCATCAGGAAAAAAACGGCTGGACAATTTATACATTGAGTCACCTCTAATAAAACACCATTAAAAAAAAAAAAAGCTATTCTTATGCACTTCCTCATGATCTTCCCCAAAAAATTCCGTTGGCCTGAAATTTCCCATGTTTGGTCTCTGCCCAAATGTGAATATTTAGATTCCTGCCAATTGTTTTCAGTCCGTTTTCAATTACATGAGGATGCAAAATAGACATTCCTTCCGATTCCTAGGACCGGGGCTGTATTTTCCCATAGCTATACTGAAACAATCTCAACACTGAAACCTAAGTTCAGTTGTAAAAAGCTATGAATAGGGTATAATGCCTTCTGTGAGTCTGGGGAATCCTTTTTAAGTTTTACAAATGCATTCTTACTGAGGAAAAGACTGTTACACTTGCGCCTCCTTCCACATATGTGCTGCACGTGTATATTCAGTCATAATTACTTATTGTTGAAAGCAAATGTATTTCTCCTTAGCCCCATTACCCTTCCTGAACATGGTCTTTGATAAAAGAGAAAACTGGGTTCTGTTATCTCAATTTCTGCAGATGGCTTTCAAAAGTACTTAGGAGTAAGTAATCATTTGACTCTCAGTGATTTTCAGCCATCGCTCCTGTATCTTTTTAATGTCCTCACCCGCATTCAAAATTCCCACTGGAGCTGATATCAACATGGAGGAATAAGCCAGAAAGGATGCAGTGGGGTGTTGAGGTTGCAGACAACGCTGAGAATAGGCAGTGAACTAAATGCAGCAGATAAAATATAAAAAATTCTGCAACATTACAGAAAATTCTCCAACACATCACTCCTGCAACTTCTTTGCAGAGACAAAGCCCCCCCTGCAGCCGAATCACCACTTGTCTGAGTTAAGGCTAATGTTTGCTCTCTTTAAGCCTTGATTTAAAACACTGACGGTGACCTCCCTTCATATTGACTAATACAATTACCTCTCCACTTCCCCGTTTCCCAGCCAGTGAAGCACAACACTGCTCCTCGGAATTTATCAAATACTTGGTTCACCCAGCTGGAGTATTTGTGCACTCAAGTGCCACTTAGTGCGTCTAAGCATGACAGATTCAGCATCCTGCCTGAAAACAAGTTTTTCAACATCTAAAGCCAAATGAAAGAAGATCAGTCCAATGAAAACATTTTGCTTATAATTCATAGGCCTTTCCTCACTGTTTATAATCCAGACACTGTAGTTTTGGGAGATGACGTGAAGCAGTTATAGATTACTGACAAATAAAACAGATTCACTGCTTCTTATCATTGTAAAAAGTAAAAAAATCTAAGGGCAACCTTCAAAATATTCAGGTCCTTAGTCATGGCTTATGTTTATTAGTTAGGAACTCCTCCTGATACCCTCTCTCATCCTGAATAACAGCTTTTTCTCCAATTAGTGCCACTAATTTCAGAAATATCACACCAGCAGGAAAAGCCAGTCAGGTTAAAAATGCCTGTCTTTTCAGACAGATTTCTCCTTAAGCATGCGCAGAGAAAAAGGCTTCAGGATCCCACATCAGAAATAAGGAAAGTGAGTTCTAGCAAGAATAAACTGCCAGAGAAGAAAGAAAAATGAGAGAGCGCAAAAGGAATGAACAACCGAGATAAAGGCAGGAGCGGAGAATTTATCTTACACAAACAGAATTTGTGTTGGCCCATCCGTCCATGACACAAGTACTAATGAGGCTGCCCATTCATGGAGGCCTCCGATAAACATACAGATGGCCATTTAAATCACCACAATGGAGTATGTGTATTACGTGAGCCAGTGCTTTCACTTGGAGAGGGTCGAGAGGAAAAGACACGGGGCTGGAGATGATGAAGATAACAGGCCAGGATTATTGGACTTTTCCTATGCCTCAGCCTTCATAAGTTCTTCTGTGAAAATTCTCGTAAAGAGTTGGACTATAAAAATTCCAGACTTTACTGTTGGCATAATTGATCTCAGATATGTCACCACAGAAGGAGACAGAGGAGTATTCATGTAAGACATACAAATCTTGGAGAGGAACCAAGCGTAATATATAATCTTTCCTTCCCAGAAAACTGTGCATGGTAGGTTTGGAATAGATTTAGACCTTTAAAACCTGTTCTCCGACCTGCAGTGTGTTTCAAACAAAAAGCTCTCAGGATCACAATAAAGAACACTTGGATTTGATAGTGTATTATTCATCTAGTTTTGAAATAATAATTCCTCATTAATACCTTCCTATTTCACAGAAAGGGGACTAAGGAACTTCCTCTTTAAAAGACCCTTCAAAGGGTCTGAAATTTTACAAAAAACAGAGACCAAATTCCCAGCTGGCACAAGTGGCACTGCCCCATTTAAGGATGTGATCTGGGGCTTAGAGAAACATTTTTGCTCAGGTTGGAAGTGTCTACCAACACTGCATGATTATTACAGCATCACTGCAAGAATTTTTAGAAGTCTGTTTTTTGTTTATGCACCACGCTGTATGCTTTTTTCAGAAAATATGTTGTTGTTGTTTGTTGTTGTTGTTGTTATTGGCATTTCACCCCTGGGAGTGGTTGGGAAAAACCTGGTTCCCGTTTCTAGTCATTTTTTCCTTTGCAGTTTCCTCACATTCCTCTCCACTTTCCCTCACAAACGCTGCTGGTTTTCCTGACCCTTCTTTTTCAACACTCTGTCGTCTCTCTTGTCTTCCTTCTCCAAGGAGTACAAGTTCTTACCTTCTACCCTGCAAAGCCACGTCAGTAGTGACTGGAGGCCACAACTGACATTAGAAGCCACCATACGCCATTGGGCACAGATAATCAGTCCCCTTTTATTCCTCCTCTGCTATTGTTTTACACTGTCAGCATCTACCTCGTAAGCCACCAGGACATGTGGTGGCTCAAACTGATGGCTAAGGGTTCTATCTGTGGTCTCTTGACGGCACATCAAAGAGAGACTCACGCTGGGTTCAGCAGGCTGCGCGTCAGACCCTGAGACACCATCAGGAATCTCCACCGGGGTGTTAGAAAAACCAGCTGAAGGAAAGGCGAAATACATTTTCCTGTGGAAATTAAACCCTGTGCCCAAGCTGCTTACAAAGTTAGTCTTGAGAGTGTGTGTGTGGGGAGGGGGTGGGGGGGGAATTGCTTGCCTAAACTCTGTGTGTGTTTGTCTGCGTCTGTGTGTGTGAGTGAATGAGCAGGAGGCATCCTGTGGGGCTTTTCGGGCTGGTTACATTTAGCTGCTTTGTGGCTGGTGCCAAATGTTTCGTAGCTGTGACTCATTGACCCACTGGCTGCCTTCACATCTTGCTTCATTGTCCTTTTCTCCTTATAAAGGTTTCCCCTCACCCCCCAACCCGAGATGTCAAGAACAGCGACCAGATGCCAGCGAAGAGGTTTCCATCACGGTGCGTTACCAGACATGCCGTGAATGAAGACTGCAGACCAAGGGGATGCTGTGAGACTGCTGAACACCTTGAGAGCAACGCTGAGGGATGGAAGTGGATGCTCCAGGCAGTCTACACCTTGTTAGGTGGCCTCCAGGTGAATGAGGGATTAGCTGGTGAGATGTTTGGAGGTGTGCCTGCACGTAGCTCAGGAAGCACATCCGAGTTCCTCGTGAAACAGGCAGAAGCGTCTGGGATTTGGGGGGACAGAGGAAAAGGAAACAGGGATATTCTGAAGGAATATCCCAGGGGAGGTTCAGGCTGGATATTAGGAAAAATTTTTTCACTGAAAGGGTTATCAGACATTGGAATGGGCTGCCCAGGGAGGTGGTTGAGGCACCATCCCTGGAGGTGTTCAAAAGACGGGTTGATGTAGTGCTGGGAGGTATGGTTTAGTGATGATGCTCCTTGTTTGTTGTGTGGGTGTCTATTTTTGTCAGTTAGGTTGACGGTTGGACAAGATGATCTTTAAGGTCCCTTCCAACCTAGAAGATTCTGTGATTCTGTGATTCTGTGAATTTTATCAAAACATACACCAGCCCCTGCCCAGTTTCAAAGGGAGAAAAACCAGTAGCCATTGGAAAGGAACAATATATTGATGATTGCATTCCTCAAAAGAACTCAACAGGAGACAAGAGCTGTCTACCTCATTTGAATCGGCGTGTGCTACCAGGGAAAGACACGATCACAGACATCAGGACAAGTGAACTAAGGCTCCAGTTCTCCAGAGCTTTCCAAAGGGGGAATGCTCTAAGCCTGGTGAGCCGATACTCCTCAGCTCTTGCACAGAGATGTTCGACGCTTGACAGCACCAAGTTCCCCATCTCTAGAAACACCCAGTGCCAAAGAGGCGGTGACAAACAGACCCTGGGCAGGGATTAAACCAGCAGCATTTAGTGCTGGGGATATTTAAGGCTTTTGAGCTCATCTATCTCCGTTTGACTCTCCCTAGGCAGGAAATTGCTAATTACCTTTCCATAGCAGGAGCAGTTCAGCTCCTCCAGGGCAGAGGAGTGAGAATTGGCCGTAATTACAGGAGGAGCGTACAGAGCACTCTCTCCCTGGTAGTGGAGGGACTGAGCTGCAGCCAGCATTTACAGGCTGATTAGTGTAACTGCTTCCAGTCAGTATTTACAGCCACTTCTCAATTGCCCTTACCCTGAGAAAAATGAGATGCTGTCAGCATAAAACTTAAGAAAAAGAACAATAGGAATCAAATTATCTGTTTTCTTTTGATATTAAATCAATCATAATTTAAACAGTTACAGTAACAATAAGATTTTCTTCTAGCCCTCCAGTGCTCCTTTTGAATTACACCCATGGTTTGGAAAATTCAGTTTCAGAACAAGTGAACGATATATGTATTCAATAATGGCTTGAATAGGGGTGAGGGGCATTGTTCCTAAAAAGAGCTGTGTGAATATTTTAAGTTATTGAGTAGGAGGGGTTGTAACGAGAACAATAGAAGAACTGAATTATTGTTATTTTGTCTTTTCTAGACCTCAACGCTGTCATACGTTTGCCCTTTCCCCTGAAGTGGGGTTTGTCTCCCTGATGGGGTCTTCCGGGGGGGGGCTGTCTGAGCTAACACAATTATTGTGTCAAACTCTTATCTCGGCGACTGAATAATGGAACACGCCTTGGACTGACTGTTAATGAAATGTTTATTGCAATTAGCACCCATCTTCCTTTAGCTGGGTCTGGTGGAGGAGTGTGTTTAGAAAGCTCTCAGAGGGAAGAAGAGATTGGTAAGAAAGAGATGGATTAATTAAAAAAAAAAAAAAAAGGAAAATAAACCATAAAGAAAGAAGGGGGCTGGGAGAAGAGAGAGAGAAGGAATGTTGGGAAGGGAAAAATTTCAAGGAGTAGAATTTGCAAGAACATTTCCGTGGTGTACTATTTATGGAGACCTTAAAAGACTGCTAAAAAGTACAGGAAAAACGCGGAGCCTTTCCTCTGGCTACGATTTAGCTTGAGGTGGCCCCAGACATGGTCGCAGGGTTGGTCCTGCTTTAGAAACCGATCATTCGGGTCACGAGTGAACAGGAGAGGGCAGCATCGTCTTAAACTTATGGTAAGAGCTGACGTGTTGGGGAACAGCACATGGACAAACAGAACATTGTGGGTCACCGCGCAATAAAGGGAATTCTTTTCAGAGAATCACAGAATCAAAGAATGGTTAGAGTTGGAAAGGACCTTAAAGATCATAGAGTTCCAACCTCCCCTGCCATAGGCAGGGACACCTCCCACTAGACCAGGTTGCTCAAAGCCCCATCCAGCCTGGCCTTGAACACCTCCAGGGATGGACTTGGCTCAGTTCAACAGCTGAGCAAAGAATGCAAAGCTCAGTGTCAGGCAGAGTACACCTAATGACAGAGCCTGCCAGCAGTTCATTCTGCTACATTAAAAGCCCTGGAGGGAAGAAGGGCCCAAGGAAGCTGGTTAATATTCAAGGCTCACCTCCTCCAAGCCCAGGAGCAACGCATCCTAACAAAGAGGAAGTCAAGCAAAAGCACCAGGATGACTGCATGGATGAATAAGGGGCTCCTGGAGAAACTCAAACACAAAAAGGAAGCCTACAGAGGGTGGAAGCAAGGACGGGTAGATTGGGAGGACTACAGAGAAATTGTCCAAGCAGCCAGGGATCAGGTTAGGAAAGCTAAAGTCCCAATAGAGTTAAATCTGGCCAGGGATGTCATGGGCAATGGGAAAAGCTTCCACAGGTACATCCGTGATAAAAGGAAGACTAGGCCAGGTTGGATGGGGCTTTGAGCAACCTGGTCTACTGGGAGGTGCCCCTGCCCATGGGATGATCTTTAAGGTCCCTTCCAATCCAAACCACTCTGTGATTTCATGATTATATCTCATCCAAAGATAATTATAGTCTTACAAGATAAGAAAAACTATTTCAAAGATGCACAAATTACAGCCAAAGGGTGGGAAGCACCCTGCCTGGTGTGCCACACAGCATCAGGACAGCACCAGCATGGCCATGCTCCCCTGCTAACCATCAGACCACGTCACGTATGACCATTGCACGAGTGCAGGGCAGTATTTTAATGACACAATGGATTTTTGAGATGTAATCAGCAGACCAGGATTGCTGATTCAGCTGAAGGATCAATGCTCTGCTCTAGTGTGTTGTTTCAAATCAATTTATTTGGTTACATAAATATATGAGAAAGACCAGGTTGCTCAAAGCCCCATCCAGCCTGGCCTTGAACACCTCCAGGGATGGACTTGGCTCAGTTCAACAGCTGAGCAAAGAATGCAAAGCTCAGTGTCAGGCAGAGTACACCTAATGACAGAGCCTGCCAGCAGTTCATTCTGCTACATTAAAAGCCCTGGAGGGAAGAAGGGCCCAAGGAAGCTGGTTAATATTCAAGGCTCACCTCCTCCAAGCCCAGGAGCAACGCATCCTAACAAAGAGGAAGTCAAGCAAAAGCACCAGGATGACTGCATGGATGAATAAGGGGCTCCTGGAGAAACTCAAACACAAAAAGGAAGCCTACAGAGGGTGGAAGCAAGGACGGGTAGATTGGGAGGACTACAGAGAAATTGTCCAAGCAGCCAGGGATCAGGTTAGGAAAGCTAAAGTCCCAATAGAGTTAAATCTGGCCAGGGATGTCATGGGCAATGGGAAAAGCTTCCACAGGTACATCCGTGATAAAAGGAAGACTAGGCCAGGTTGGATGGGGCTTTGAGCAACCTGGTCTACTGGGAGGTGCCCCTGCCCATGGGATGATCTTTAAGGTCCCTTCCAATCCAAACCACTCTGTGATTTCATGATTATATCTCATCCAAAGATAATTATAGTCTTACAAGATAAGAAAAACTATTTCAAAGATGCACAAATTACAGCCAAAGGGTGGGAAGCACCCTGCCTGGTGTGCCACACAGCATCAGGACAGCACCAGCATGGCCATGCTCCCCTGCTAACCATCAGACCACGTCACGTATGACCATTGCACGAGTGCAGGGCAGTATTTTAATGACACAATGGATTTTTGAGATGTAATCAGCAGACCAGGATTGCTGATTCAGCTGAAGGATCAATGCTCTGCTCTAGTGTGTTGTTTCAAATCAATTTATTTGGTTACATAAATATATGAGAACATCTTAAGCCCTGGCAAAGACACAGTAGCCTTGGTTACATTAGTGGAAACTCCAGTGTAGTGACTTTAAAGAGAGGACAAAATTTGGTCCGTTAACTTTTATTTTTCTTCTCTGACAGCCGTTATTAGAGGCGGTTGTTGATTAATGAACTGCTCTGGGCAAGAGTTCTCTCTGACACATGACTTTTTACAGTTATGCGGGGTGCAAAATCACATGGCAGAGAAATTCCCACGCACATAAAAAATAGCCATACCTATCAGTTGCAATCTTGGCTCTGCTTCCTTTCTGCCACTGTGCTCTGCCTGCTTCAGTGAAGAGAGAATAATTCTCTTTACAATTGATGGTTCTGCTAGCACAGTACCGAATCTGCAGAGCCGTACAAGATTTGCTGCACTGCACCCTTTTCCAATCAGGCTCACAATCCGGAGAGGGAGACGAGGGCCATTTCAAAAGAGGGTAATGGTACCTTGGTTCCCAGGGAGTTATTTTGTTCAATCATTTTGCAATATAGGTGAATCACAGAAATCTTTTTCATTTCAGAGACAATGTTTTAATATCTCCGTTCTATTCCCGAGGTACAGAGGTCGAAAACTGGGGTTTCATTTACTGAAGTTTGATGGTTAGTATTTCACCGTCCACGTACATTAATTGCTGGGTCTCTCTGTGGAAATTATCAATAAAATACTGATACTGAAAGAAGTCTTCTTGGAGATGACTGGGGGGGGAAGTCTGTGAATGAGGACAACAAATACACCTAAGCCTACATAAACCACGAAACATCAGTGCAGAAACATGGGCAGAATTTTATAAATTCAGAGATAAATGACTTCCTGGCCCTTTTATTAAAACAGACATTTTAAGGAACATTTTCTAATTGTAAAAGTATTATGGATCCACCGTTTTGTTACATTGTGAAGTTGTATTGATCACCCTTCAAGTTTTCAGGGAACTGTTGAAATGGAAGTGGTATGGTTTTCACAATTTTTAAAATTTGATCTTAAAAATAACTTTTTCTTTCTTTCCATTATTTAACTTCAATAGCTTTGCTAGAGTGAATGAACTATTATTACTGGCATGTTATCATATAACTGAAGGATTGCATATGGTTGAGGATAACTGAAATATGCTATTTTAAACACATTTTCAAAATAATACTGCCAGATGCTCTTCAGTACTGAATGAAACATCTTATCTTTTCTAGCCCAATATGTAGGAGTGGCATTTGATGATTTAAAATCAAGTTTCCACCAGTAGTCTCATCATGTATGAAAGGAAAACTAAAAATCTTGTGAAAGAAACACTAATCCTTGAAATTTTCAAACAATAAGGGGTCTGAAAAAATGCTACCTTGGGTTTTCTGCTTTATAGTAATATTTTTGCTCTAAATATTCTGAATCAGAAGGAAAAGTAATATTTCAGTGTCAAATGTCCCAGAAAACAGAAATTCCATGCCTTGATCAACTATAATTACCAAACAAATGAGTAATCCATTTTCTCCCAGGCCCTCAGTTTTGTCAGCACTAAATTTACACACAATCATTTCTTAAGGAGATACGGGAGGAAATGCATAAATGCCAAGAATGTTTGTTCAGGGAAATGACACGCCATCCTTTTCCCAACATCTGGTTATTCATGAAGGGCTCACAAATCTTCTTTTAGATTTATTAAGCATGAAGTTATCTATTCTGAGGGGATCTGTGATAAAAGCAATTTTTTTTTTACTGTAGGGAAGTTTGAGCTGAATCCTAGCACAGAGAGAGAGGAGAGCCTGGAAGGAGAGCGGCTTTTGTTGGTCCATGGCTCAGGAGCATTAGCCGCCTTCCTCTCCAGATCTCTATTTTTAGATGACCTCCAGTGCATTAGATCAAATGTATAAATTGGATGAGGTTAAACTGTCTCTCTCTGCCTGCGAAGACGCAGCTCCCAGTGGTGTGGTGATGTCTGCGGAATTCAGCTAACTGGTATTAACCTGAACCTTGTCAGTCCTTCTATTAAACACGGGCCTAATAACCTTTTGACAATTGGAAGTTAAACCCTCATTTAATTTATGCTGATGTGGACGTAAAGATGTCAGCAGAGGTTTTCTTTCGCTTTGACATTGTCTTCCTTACTGTACTAGCAGCTCACTGCCATCATGAAAGATCTGTGCAGGAAGAAGCTTATCATCCCTGAAAACAGCAGAAACCCTGTGGTTTCTACTCTTGTAGCAGTTCAATTTTATTCTAACTGGTGTCATCAGAGCAGATTTTATATGATGGAGCGTATTTCTGTAGGCATAGGTGTGTACTTATAAACATAAATACACACAGTAGCTAGTACACCACTTATTAATTCATTATCCAGGCAATAGAATAAGTTTGATTCAGCAGACCACAGAAAGCACCCACAGCAACTCCCTTGTGTGAAGCGTGAGCCCACTTTGCTTTGAGGAGCTCCAAGTGACCTGAAACACCACATATCATTTTTTTAGCCCTTGCACCAAGAAGGGAATTCCACCTCAAAACCATGTGGTGCAAACTGGCAGCCCTGGAGCTCTGCGAGATTTATGGGAGGCTGCTGGTGGTGGCGTGTCACTTGGTAACGTAGGACTGTGCCTGGGGAGGGAATTCCAGGGGGTGTGGAGGCGAGCTAAGGAATTAAATGGGATGGGATTTGCATTAGGGCTTCACCGGAGTTAATCAGCTTTGTCCCTGAAATCTGGCTGCAACTTGCTGTATGGCTTCCTGCTCTGGTCAACAGAAACTCTTAAGACTACGACGTATAAAAATGCCTTGAAGAAGTACAAGAGGAAAGGAAGCAATTATTCCAGCTTCAGCAAGATAAGTGCCTAAGGGATCAACCCCCCGTCCCAAAAGCGCCTTGGCATCCTCAGCCTCGTGACACGGATTCTGCAATGACGAAAACCCACATATAGAATGAGGTCAAAAAGTTAGCTGCGGGTGTATTGTCTGGGCTTTAAATTTAACCTTGCCTTCTGTCTAAGCCCAGATGACAGAAGCATTCTGCCAAGTCTTTGTTGCTTGCAATTACATATATTTTAAAATATGTGGGAAGCTCTGTGGCTCCTTCTCTTCCAATGGAGCTGGGGATTCAGTTCAGCAAGGAGATGGGCTGATGGATACAAAGGTCACCAGTTACATCTTGTGGCAAATTAATTTTATTCAGTATACCTCATTATTTATCCTGTATACATCAAAAAGAACACCCAGCTTAGACTGAAATGCGTCTGGATTCACATTGATAGAGAGATGAGAATTGCCAGACTGGACTAGCCCAGTGTCAGTCCACATAGTCCAGCAATCTGTCTTTGATAATAACTAGCACCAGATACCATACAGGAAAAAAAAAAAACACCTCTACCAAGCAATAACCCCAGTCATTAAAGCGTCTTGCCCCAATCAGAGAGAAGTTGGTGCCCAAAGCATGAGGTCTTTTCCAAACATTTGCTAATCCGGCTGGAACATTATCAATGTAAATGTCTGATTCTTTCCAGATCTTGCTCGCCTCTTCAGAGAAACCGTGTAGAATAAGAGAGCAGTTAGATGAAGGAGAGGAAAGAAATTTCCAAAATGTGGGATATAAACAAAGAAGGTTTGGGGCAGAATGAAAAATAAACAGAGAGAGTGTCTGGAGGGGAGGAGGGAATGAAAGAAAAATTCTGTCCTTTAAAAATAACACAGGCTTCCTTTAGAGCTCGCAAACCAGCGAGTCTTACCTTACAGGGAATAGTTTGTGACTCACACCCTGGTTTGGAAGTCCAGCAGAGATCAGCAAGATGTCAAACCAAAATTCAGCTATCTCTGCAAACGTGCTGATCAAAGTCCTGCCCGAGACAGAGCAGCAGACGCTGTGGATTATGCGGACTCAGTGAAGTCAGAGGTGACCATGGAGTATCTGCAAGCCTAGATCCTCTGCCCCTCGTCCTGCAGAACATAACGGTACAAGTAGGGCTTGACACAGAAAAGGACTGGGATTTTATCTGCTGTGTAGCTCGAGAGGATGGAAGGAAAATCTCACTTCACTGATAGCATGAGGACTGGCAGCTGCAGTTGCACCAATGATAGTAAGAACTCGGGACTAGCAAGATTTGTGCTTTCAAAGAACTAACAAAGAAAAAATGTCTCAACTTCTTGCCCATGAAACCTGGTAGATAAAGCATTAGGATAATACACTCTAAATATGGTTTCCAGATCAGTCTAAGATGAACATCCTGTTTTGGGAGACGTGAATAACAACTACTTGCTCAGGGATGCAGTGCATAGGGCGAGACGAAAAGTGACATGGAAAAGTCAAAATAGTTTGCAGAATAAGGGAAGATTGAACTCCTGGTCATAATCTCAAATACAGCAGAGAAACTCACTTTCTAGGGTTCTAATATTGTGAGATCTTCTCACCGATGTAAACTCCACACATGAGAAATAACCCTGCTTCCACACCTCCTGAAAAAAGTTTAAGGGCATAGCTAATGACATTTTAAAAGACGATTTCTGTGCTGATAGATGGTAGCACTGACATTTTGCATTTATTATTTAAGATTGTTTTGCACTTGTAGCAACAGTGAGTGCATTTTGAAACCCTGATGGTAATTTGACATTCGCAAATTTCTCGTCACCTGGCAAAGTCTGTTAAAATGGTACAAGCAATTATTTTAATCTTGTTGAAGATTAATCATACTTTAAAACATCGGTTCTGGAAATAAATTCTAAATGCTAATACTGATAAATTACTGTTGCGAATGGATCATTATGTAGAGGAAACATTTAGTTTAATTGGAGTTGTTCCTGAGCCACTCTACATACATTACACGCTGCAAAAAGCTGAAAGCAAGTTCTGGTCTTTTGAAGAAATACTGCAGTTAAACCATCCTGGTTTTAGCTTCTGTTGTAAAGGGAGGAAGGGAAATCAGGTCAGACTGGGTTAATCCAGCAGACAATTCCAACCAAACTGGACAGAGTGTTCCCAGGGCAAACCCAGCCAAAAGAAAGACTTTATTAGGGCTCCCCATCACGAAAACAGACACTTCCTGGGATACCACAGAATCTGCAAAAGACTGAGGCTTGCAAAAGACTGCACCTCTTCATGCAGGAGGCAGGATGTTCAGGAACATCTTTAACATCTTGATGCAGCTGCTTCCTTGAAAGAGAAGTGCATCATCCAAGGCTGCTAAAATGCACCTGGTAAGTCATTTTAACCTTTCCTTCCCTTGCACTGCCTTGGTCCTGGCTCTGTCCAAAGATAAAGTAGCCACAAATGGGGCAAAAATGCTCGTGTGCATTCTTTCTCCTACTTCTCTTTGGAGAAGTCCTGGGCTACGTTGGCAACGAAAATGGAAGTGAAAAAGAAAAGCTGTGCAAAGTGAACCTAACACTCTGAAAGCCAAGCCTGAGACCTGTTTCACATGGGTTCAGCATCCTCAGCAGCAGTGTCATTTGAGTTGCAGGGCTCCCAGACCACTCTGATGAGCCCAAAGCACCGTGCAGAACTGGGCTTACCTCTCTGCCCTGCCCTGTCACCCCTCTGAGCCTGGGCACCTGCCAGAATCTCTACATTTCTGCAGGAGTTCCCAACAAGCCAGATGCAAAGGCACACTAGAGAAGCCTTGTCCAAAGGGTCCACTTCTGCTGCATGGCCTGCATCGGCCACATATGGAGACAACGGCCTCTTGGGTAACAACTCCAGCACAGTCTCTGCAAGCCAGCTTTGTCAGAGAAGAGGAGGGTCTTAAAAAAAAACCCTCTTGTGCCTTCCACAGAAAAAGCATCAGGGGGGCTAGCTTTCAAATGCCAGGATCTCCTGGAAATGCTATTCATTTCTACAAAGGTCCTCGCTCGATAGGCGCTAGGACAAGAGGAAAGAGCCTCAAGCTGCACCAGGGGACATTTAGATTGGATATTAGGAAATAATATTACACTGAAAGGGTTATTAAGCACTGGAACAGGCTGCCCAGGGAAGTGGTGGAGTCACCATCCCTGGCAGTATTTAAAAGACAGGTAGACTTAGTGCTTAGAGACAGGGTTTAGTGATGGTTTTTCTCAGGGTGAGGTTGACAGTTGGACTAGATGATCTGAAACGTCCCTTCCAGCCCAGGCAATTCTATGATTCCTTTACTAACTCCAGGGTGCTGCTCTGCTCCCACATGTTGCAGGTACCATAGCTGTTGTGCCTCTGCAAGACAGAACTGTCTCCTTACAGCCAGCTGACTTCTCACCATTCCCTACCACTGGGATGGCCAACACGATGGAGCAGTGCTCCTTGACCTGAGTGTTTCTTTGATGGGGAAGCTTTTCTGCTAGAAAGCTGGACTCCTTCTACCCAGGCAACCACATTGCCCCAAGAGTAAGAATGGAGCTTTATCACGTTCAAGACCATGCAGGGAGTCCAGGGTTCTGTGTCCCATACCCGATGAAATGGACTAAGAACTTGAACTATTTCAGGCTACCACATAACACTGACATGTTAACAGCTTGGGCTGTTACGGAGCTGGGTTAGATTCAAATCCGTGGAGGAAGGTAAAAGGTTTTGTGTTCCATTACTGGCGCCAAACATTCTGTTTTCTTACTTGGCTTCTCTTTCATTACCATGTTTTTCGAAGCTGTTAGAAAGCACCCGTTAGCACTTCATTCTGTGGAGCTAATCTAATAAAGGGACAAGTGAAGTGGGAAGCGGGAGAAGGTGGGCAGGAATTATTATCCAAATTAGGTGTTAAACTTTGGCTTCTGCCCCCACCTTGGGTGAGAGTTACAAGGATTAGAGTGGAGAAAAGGGAAGGAACTTCTGTTTCTAGAGCATGACTATGAAAATAGACACACTGGTAACTATGAACAAAATGGAAAAAGTAAATACAGTCCATGAAGTAACACCATCGGGAAAACAAATGTTCTCAAAGAAAAATTTCAGAAACTGCATAATTCTCTGCAGCATGAAGCACTGAGAGCCAAGGTCTGTTTTTTTGGAAAAGTTCCTTTGCATCTGGATCCCCATCAGACTTGGAAGAAGGAGTAGTCTAGGAGGGCTGTGGTTTGGAGTGCGCCGGCACTCTCACTGCAGATTGTTCCATTTTCTTCGTAATAACAGCAGAAGTTTCATGTCTGACAGTGAGTCTCCCCTCCTCTGTCTCACCTGAGATGTTTCTCACCACAGCACACAGCAAAAGCAGGAACTGGATACTGATGCCAACGTGAGACTCAAATCACCTACTTTTGTAGATTTGCTGTAGCACCAGGCTTTGGTCACCTCAAGCCCTGCTTTTGCACTTCATGTGTGGAAAAGAGCTTGACACAGGTGGCAGCAGAAACTGGAAAACAAGACAAATATATACTAGCTCAATTCAACCCCTAAGCAGAAAATATTGTGGTGGGTTGTGATGACTTTATGTTCCAAAGGCTGACACGACAGCTGTTAAGTTACGTCAGACCTTCGCACTGTGAGGCATCCAAATATCTTATGCGAATAACGAATTGAAGTAAGTTTCTCTTGCCACTTTTCCTCCTCTTCTGAGGAGGAGTTTGCATGAACTGAAGTCATAAGGCCTTTCCCGACACTGTCAGGAATAATCCCTGAATACAGTGGAAGAGTATTACAAAACAGAACAAAGTATATTTCAGTCACAAATTCCCGAGAACACCAGCGCCCACAGACTGCAGAAAAATTTTTGGGTTTAGGAAGTGATACGTAATTTAAAAGTCATGCTCTTTGGGATTACAGGGGAAAAAATCTGCAGAGTTTATTGCCTTCCAGATTCTTAATTTTTTTTTTTCCGTCTGGTAGCAAACAAAATATTTTTATGCATTTGTTGACATGTCCAGTGCATTTGGCAATATGCAAAATCCTTGCTATTTGGGTCAGATGAGTATCCTCAAAACAAAGGCCACCGGGCAGACCTTCCAAGCTGGGCTGTGTTTGCTGGGGTTCAGTGGAAGTGGCTGTTAAAGACAACCCACAGTAAGCCCTGCTCTGCACCAGGGCTGTGGCCTCTGCAGGGAGCTGGGTTTCCTGGCTCAGCCTCCTCATCCTCTTGCTGACTGCTCAAGGTCAGACCCAGGAATCCACTGCCCTCCACGCGGGGCATGCCAAGAGGCAGCAATCTTCACCAGTTCCCTATCGCTGTCTCTTGGCCCCAGCCCCAGGACTGGCTGATATTCATTTGGCAAAACACCCCGATTTCGTGCCTCCCTGCTAGAAGTCACAGTAGAGAGACAGAAAAACAAATGGGCCATAATAGCAAAACCTCTCCTCAAAACGTAAGTCTCTGCATAAGAAGAAGCATTTCTATGAGCTTATTGCATTAATCAATTGAATGAACAGCCCTGATTTATGGCACATATGAGATGCATCTCCCAGGTGCATCTCCTCTCCCCTCCGGGTACAGTTTATCCTAAGCAGAAAGCAGGATTTCGATCCTTGGTCTCCTCCAACCCTTCTTCCCTGCTCCAGTCTCCCCAGTTGCTTCTTTGTGTCACTGGGAGCCTGAAATGAGAAGCTGTTGTCTCATTTGGCTGGTAATGGTACCTCCTTTAAAGGGGAATCTCATTTTACAGAAGTTCAAGAACTGAAGAAAAGCTTATCCTGGTTAGCAAGTTTGTTATCTTCAACATGCTGTCTCAAAGCAGCTGAAAATGAATATGGCACATAAATATATATATATGATGGAAGCTCTCTGTAGGCTTGAAAGAGGCTTGAAAGCTGTATTTACAAAGCACATCCCAGGCACTGTGTGAATACACCCTCGCTTTAAAATATAGCAGGTGGGAGCCAAAGAGCAGATATATTTACAGATATCAAGGCAGAAGACGATAACTTTTGTTAAGATCTCAGACGTGGAGATATAATTCTCACAAACTGGTGCTTGAATCAACTGCTTTGTCTCTCCAACGTAACCTTATATCGCATATTGTCCTCGTCATCTGGGTAAAAGCACTTATTTGTGAGTGACAAACCTGTAAATCCACTTAATAGCTGTGAGATCTGAGTTGCCTTGTCTTTTCTTTGCTTTATCACTTCTGTCGCTCTACCAGCCCACTTGGATGAGCAACTGGCTCATTCTAGGCGTCTACATGGTAAGGTCCTAAGTGCACTTTCCAAGCTGCACTTAAGCAACAGAGCACTAATGAGATACGAGATGCAACATGGGGAGCAGCAGCTGTCAAAACCGTCAAACCCAAACAAGCTCAGCCCATTTTTTCTTGGTGACAAAGACATAGATGCTGAAATACATTCGTATTTACATAAAATATTTACCACACACCAGAACACCTCAGTTTGCAGAACACACAAGCATGATTTCTCTCACACATGATTTCTCTCCCTGCCACTTTCATACCAGCAGCCAGGCAAACCCTGAACTACAAACACTGTTCCTTTTCCTCTCCAACGCTCCCCAGCTCCTGCACTTACGCAATTTGCTATATTGGTATTTCTCATCCCAACAGAAAGCACCTCTGACCTCTCTCTCCAGAGGCAAAGCCCAGCCGTAACACCCCCACAGATGTTCAGGACCCCTTCAGGAACCTTCCCCACGCTTCAGGGGAACCAAAGGAATTTGAGAGGTGGCAGGTGAAGATGGTGGGAGACCAGGACTGTGGAGCTCCCTTCCCGTTCCTCCTGCTCTGACACCTGGAGTGTTCCCACCAAGGCCAGGTCTGGCCACCTCACACAACCCACCAAGCAAGGGAAGAGACATCATGGCCAACAAACCCAAGAGGAAGCATCACGGGACGGGCTGATCAGTCCCTGCTGTATTCCTGAGAGGGATGTGCTGAAGCTAAAGAAGCAGATGGGGTGAAATCTTGTCCTAATTACGTTAATAGGAGTATTGCCATTGTCTTCAGTGGAGCTAGGCTTTCTCTGCAGGGAACCTGCCAGAAATCCCAATACCCATTTGTATTTTCCTATTTCAGGATGAAAATTAGGTACGGCATGTATTTCATCCACCGGTGTATGGCTGTCACCGTGGAAACCCTGTGCAATAG
Source organism: Calidris pugnax (assembly GCF_001431845.1). Taxonomy (NCBI): domain Eukaryota; kingdom Metazoa; phylum Chordata; class Aves; order Charadriiformes; family Scolopacidae; genus Calidris; species Calidris pugnax. Next base: position 1,276,197 of record NW_015090922.1, read on the forward strand.
AGTCTGAAAACTTTTACAGTATTGGCTGGGTTCATAAGGCTGTTGAGCACCATTTTTTCCCCCAACTTCCCCACACTTCAGGGGAACCAAAGGAATTTGGGAGGTGGCAGGTGAGGACAGTGGGAGACCAGGACTGTGGAGCTCCCTTCCCGTTCCTCCTGCTCCGACACCTGGAGCGCTCCCACCAAGGCCAGGTCTGGCCACCCCACACAGCCCACCAACCAAGGGAAGAGACATCATGGCCAACACACCCAAGAGGAAGCATCACGGGATGGGCTGATCAGTCCCTGCTGTATTCCTGAGAGGGATGTGCTGAAGTTAAAGAAGCGGATGGGGTGAAATCTTGTCCTAATTACGTTAATAGGAGTATTGCCATTGTCTTCAGCGGAGCTAGGCTTTCTCTGCAGGGAACCTGCCAGAAAATCCCAATACCCATTTGTATTTTCCTATTTCAGGATGAAAATTAGGTACGGCATGTATTTCATCCACTGGTGTATGGCTGTCACCGTGGAAACCCTGTGCAATAGAGTCTGAAAACTTTTACAGTATTGGCTGGGTTCATAAGGCTGTTGAGCACCATTTTTTCCCCCATTAACTTCATTAAGGGTACTATCATTCAAAAATTAGGCTACCCACATGTGTACAAATAGCTGTAATTATACACCTAGCTACATATGTCTTCTGAAACAAATCTTGTACTGTATTTCTCAATTAAATTCCACTCTCCAAAAAGCACCACGATGACACAACAAGAACTTCTATATTTTTCCAAGCGTATACTAATTATGTTTTCCATTGCAACATCCTATGAGCAGATACTGCCCCGTTTTGTAAATGGGGGAAGCAGGGCACACAGGAGCCACAGACCTTGTCAAAACCACGCAGCCAAGTCCTGGCAGATTTGGGAATGGAATCCGTGAGTCCTGACTCTTTAGTTCCCCTGCTCTGATCACCAGACAACACTCCCTTCCTCTGAAATAGGCTATTTTGATTGAAAACAGATGGTGTACATTTTTGGCACAGTGTTTTAACTATATTAAAATGCTCTGAATTAATATGTGCTTATATCATACCTATATATGTACACATGTATCTACATGCATGCTACATCTATGCATTCAGAAATAGGTATGAGTTAAGGACATATTAATTTACATATATCGTATGCAAATGTAATGGATATGCTCAAAGATACTGAAGTGCAGCTGGACAGCTGACATACCTAAACACATAAGCTGTATTCTTCAGTGGTTTTATAATTACACACTATGTATTCTTCTCTCTCTCTAAGCAACAGATTTTACATTGCTGATGGAGTATACACTTTGATGTAACGTAGGTATTAATGTTTTTTACCGTTTCATGATAAACTTTTGGTGTAGTTTCAGTAAGGGATGAATCACACCCTTTTTCATTAGCTCCAGGACCAATCCCCATCCCAGCTTGAACAATGCACCCTGCCTGCATTTGTAGTGGGTTTTTTTTCTGCAACCGAATTGTTACATCTTAAATATCATGCTTATCTTTTGAATTTGCCCTTTCTGTCATAAGATTTGCCCCTGCATTAAGTCTTCTCTAAACAGTTTGTTTCCAGCTAAGGACTGGCAAATCCTGTGTTGGACTTGCTGCTTGTCAGGATTAAGATCTTCCCACGCATCATCCCCTGGAGGAGATGACAAGGGCCAGTTTTTAATTACCCAATTCTTTGCCTGGTCACCTGCAGCCTTGGGTCAGATAAAGATGGTCTGTCATATCAGCTGGCAAATAGCTCAGGAGATCTTTCCCATGGTTGGAAATCACCAGAATGGGCTTGTGTCCTGTGTATCCCCAGCAAAGATGGGAGGGTGGGCCTTGAAAGCTACTCCCATGGGATACAGCCTCGTTATAAGCCCCTTTCCACAAACCACTTTTCCACAACCCTTTCCTACTGACTGTATTTCCATTTCTTTTATTGGTCGACTGGATTTTCCCCTTCACTTACCGCAAAAGAGGTAAGGAAATAAGCCTTCAAATCCACAGTTATGCAGGGGGAGTTGAAAACAGCTCATTCCCCATGGGTGCTAATCCTTTGTCTGCACGTTGGCCCCAGCTACCTCACGCCTTACATGCACAGAAAGGGAGCCAGAATTGGGGGGTGAGATTAGAATTTGGGAATTCTACCCTTGCAGAAAGGGGAGCCCGCGCAAAAATAGTTATTCTGGTCTCTGGTAACTCCTGCTGGACTGACCCGCGAGCGCGCAATAAAAAAAGGAAATATCGCTGATACTCACTGCTCTTCAGTCTTTTTCGATTCTAAATCTGCAGAACTCAGGAATCAGGAAATGCCTGCAGAAAGGTTTTGAGGAGGTCAGAGAAACAGAACTATGCTACAGTACTGCTTTATCTATGGATAAACAAAATATGGCCACTTATTATAAAGAAAAAAGAGTTTATTCTCTTTCAGAACTGTAGCTCAAAGTCCACAAAAAGTGACATTTTCATTTTCTGGTTTCACAAACCATGCCGTAGTGCAATATTAAGATCTCCATGACTTGGCTTAGAACACCAGCTAGCAGCTGAGTTGTAAGAGCTAGCAAGAGAGTACCTTACCTCAGCTCTTATCTTCCATAGGATGGATTAGCATGTTTATATTTTCCTGTTTCTTTGTTATGCTACACAACTAATATTCTGGCCCAATCTATTCTTGGTAAAGATTCTTTATGCTAATTCTCTCTGTATTGAAAGTACACATATGTACTCAGGATTGCTCTCTTGCAATTCAATACACTACACTAAGCTGTTTTGTTCTAACTTTGCAAAATGTAATACAAATTTCCAAATAGAAAAAGTGTTAAAAGAAAAGTCTGTTCTTGCAAACCACTCCATGGAAACCAGGCCTCTCTCATATCAAAAAGTGTTAAAAGAAAACTCTGTTCTTGCAAACTGCTCCATGGAAACCAGGCCTCTCTCATATCAATAAAAAGGTCTCCACAGTGACACCCTCGCCCTTTCTCTAGCCACTTTCTGCCAGGTAGGAGTCAGAAAAATGCAAAACAGCCTTAAAAGCTCCCTATCTGATCAGAGGAAATTCTCCCAGAGCGGGCTCAGCACAGACTGCCAAAGGCTCTGTTCCAGTTCCCTTTTAATAAGCCATTGCAAAGGGGGCTGAGTTAATTTTTCAGGCTGCTGTACGGCATGAAGGCAACAGCCCGGACAAAATCTGTGGGTTCACTTCCTACAGCAGCCCAGAGCTGGGAGGATGATGAGGCTGCTTGAAGGCAACATGGTCTGAACCATTCTGGACTTCTGGATCTGCAGTGCTGGACCTTATTCCATCAGTTTCTGTGGGATTCAGACAACACTCTTGCCCTTTAAAGTGCAAGTGGACTCTCTGCTAATAAGCTACCCCATGTTTTTCACGAATACTGAACAGAGACTGAAGAAGTCATAAGGAGAACATAACATGCAATATATACCCAGTGCAGAAGCCTGTGCTCTGTACAGCACTTTTTCCCTTCCGTGATGTTCTGCAGGGTTTTTTCATGTTCCCTCGTTATCTCCCTATCTTCACCAGTCAGAATAGATACCCTGTGATAAACATGGGCAGGAAACTAAGCCCCAGAACAACTCCGTGATTAGCCTGAGACTACTTGGTGAACTGGCTGGAGATGGGAAGACTGCCCAGCTCTCTCAGTAATCCACCCTTGGCCCCAGTTCAGCAGAGCACTTAGGTACTTGTTTAACTTGAACAAGATACAGTGCTTTACTGTGAATCATAGACCTTTTTATTATTATCACTTTTACTGCAGGGCGAGGGAATTAAGTCTTAGGAAAGGCCTTGAAGCAAACGGGAGCAATAAATTCACCATTCTGAGGCTCTGCGCCCTGGGTCTGTCAGAGTCCCTGACCAGAAGGAGGATGAGGTTCAGAGACCATGGCCCAGCTCATTTCCTCCTCCCAGAGGAGACAGCAGTGAGATTAGCAACTGTAGGATTGCCGCTGTGTAGAGCTGTGCTAGTCAGAGCTGGCAGCTAATTATACATCCACTAGCCACCTTCCTCATCATTTGGTCCAGTAAGAAAATCTTCACTTTGTTGGAAAAGCCAAAAGAAGAGCTATTAACTGCTGAAGTGGGTTTTTTGGGGGTTTTTTGGGTTTTTTTTGAGAATGCACAACTATGGCTATTGTTCTTCATTGTAAAAATACAACCCACCTCTCCAGGAGAGAGCCAGGCAATCGATTGCGGCGAAGGCTGGACTCCAGGTGATGAATCTAGCTGGACCTTGCTTCTTTCTGGTGCACCACACATGGAAATTGTCAGTCTTCTGGTCAAACCACGCTGGTCTCCATGGCTGGGGAAAAAAAAAGGTTTGAGATATAGCCTTATTATGATGAATGTTTCTATGACAGATAAATACATTACTCAACTTCAGTTTTACAAACATTCCATTTTATGTGATGATTTTAATTCACTTAGTGTGTGCTTTGGCATAGCTTGGGGATATTAAGGGGAGGCAGCAACATCTCTGTGGTTAAGGCTGAAGCTCCCTTCCATTAGAGCACCCTATTTCCATCCCTTCATCATAACTTTGGCATGGAAAGCCGAGTCTGAAGCTTGCCAGGTATATTTTAGTCGCTTTTGCAAAAAACTTGAGGAAAATCAGCCAAATGACTTTCAAGTTACAGGTTGTTAAAGCTTACTCTGATTGGAAATATTTACTTGTAATTAGTATTTTTAGTCCTCCTCTTCAGTTTGATGGATTGAGTTGAATTAATGCAGTCCATAGCAACACTCCTGCCTTACGAAAATGTCACTGTAATTCTTCCCAGCTGAATGACTGTGCCTGTAGAACAATGCCCTCTTACTGACCCACGTGTGCCCCATTAGGAAAGATTATTGTCCCAGACCCTGTCTCCAATGTTTCTTCTTCTTCTTCTTCTGATGGTCTTCACCCATCTGCTAGAGAATGTCCCTCCTTTCGATGTCTTGGGAGGACCAAGTGAGCCCCGACTGATTTCAAACAGGGTGAACTGGGTTACTTTAAACAATTTCCAGGGGATTCATTGCTAACCTGGTTCTGCTCCCACTTGTATAAGGAAGGTTACCTCCACCACAGGAGCACCAGTGATAAAACGAAGCCGCACCACTGCCCAGCAGCTCCTTCCACAAGTGCCATCATTTCCAGTCCACATGCCTTGCTATCTACAGGTGAGGATCCCAGCCAGGGCAATGTTCACACTTTTGACTAAACCAAGGCAAATATTTGCCTTTCTCTACCTCAAAAAATACTTGGAATCATACTTCCAACCTTTCCATCTAATTAAATCCTCTTAATTTGTGCACTGACAGTTTACAAAGAAAGATGGTTGACATTGTGCAAAGATATAAACCACTTTCATTATTCATAAATCTGAGGTTAAACAGTTTTGTTTGTTTCAGAAGGAATTATGAGTTCACTTATGCTCTTGCTGAGATCAAGGAGGCTTTTTTTGGCATTGGGTCGAGTAGGATCAGGATTAAACACTACAAAACATTTTGAAATCGTCTTCCATTGCCCATTTCTCTTCATGATTTTCTTCTCTTTGGGAGGTGACCCAAAGTTACCGGCTGAGTGGCAAGAGCTCTTTATTTACAACAAATGCTTTCCACAAGTCTCTCAAGTTTTACAGAGCACTTCATTTTTCTATTAGTTTTCACCACAGAAGGAATCAATCCCCAAAATGTAGTACTGGCAAATAATAAAGGTGCTGGATTCTAGTCATGGTTAGTTGCCACCATTGCCATCACCTGCTTAAAATGTGATGACTGGTTGCAAATTTAATCCATGAAGAGAGAGATGAGACTTCCTGCCTCTCCATCTAAATAAAATCTAGCAAACAAACTCAAAATGCCAATTGCTGATAAGCCAAGGTATAGTGTTTTCAATCTGCAGACCATGTTGGTGGTGTCTCTTTACATTAAGTGTCCTTTCTCCGATTAAAACACCGGCTGCTGCCTGAATTGCAACTGTCATCATTGTCTCTATCTATTTTCCCAAATAAATACATATTTTAGAGAGCCTTGTTGCTGTTTCGCACTTTTTAACTTAAAAATAATTAACACATAAAATAGAGGCACCGCTGTTTTCAATATATCAACGTTCTTTCATTTAACATTAAAATAAACCAAGATACTACTTTTAAACAAAACCTGAATTGGTCTGACTTCTAATCTGAAAACCCCTCAACCTTGGGGAAATTGAGATCAGTGTGTGATCTCTCAAACTCGCTTTTGTAACGAGCTGGGCACTCTGAGCCCTTCTCTGACGTAAAGCTAATCCTGCTCAATCCACCCCGGGCTCACATTCCAAATTATGCTTCTTGCTGGGCTTGTTTTCATCCAAGTGCAGAATTTGCTGGTTTTTACACATAAGGGTTTTTTTCCCCTTCTCCCTCTTCACAAGCTTCCCTCCCACCCTCTCACCAGTCTCCCTGCCCTTGGTTTCCCCTTTCTAAATCACTCTTCCTTCCCCTATAATCTTCAAATTAATCATCACCCTCCCTCCCTCTCTTCTCTCTGTTCCATTTTTCCTCACTTCATCCTGTTTCCTTCCCCAGTCAAAGATCTCTCAGTCACAACTTTCCTCATCTCTTCCATCATTATTACTTATGTAGTAGCAACTTGCTGCATTTTTTTAAATAATAACTTAAAAAAAAATCCATAATACATTACTGAGTGTTCACCAGAAGAAGACGCACTAGTTTTAGAGGAAATTATATCAAAAGCCTCGGTTATGATCAGTAGAAGTGATGAAACATTGCGAAGAGAGTAGGTTTAGAAGCAGCTGTCGCGCTGAGTTATTGCAATTGTGAGATGAGTAACACTGGTTTTGTTTAGATATCAGCCAAACAATGGCCACGTATCCACTTTTCTTTGGAATCAATGGATTTTCTTGCTGCGCCTTGTGTGGCGCTGGCAGAAATTTGCATCCATCCAGTTTCACAAATAAATATATGGTCTTCCTGAGAACTCCTCAGTTTTAAAAGCCACTTGACCTGAGGAAGGGTTCTACCTCATTAAATAACTTCATTTAAGGGACTGAAGTATCTTAAAGATACTTTTGAAGGTGGCATAACCTGGGTAACAGGTTCAGGAGATGGTGGAAGAAAACTTCAATGCAGATAGAGGAATCCACGGGAGAAAAATAGACTATGGAGGGACTAAAGGCTTGAAAAGTTGAAGACATTATACATTACAAAAACAAGAGAGAAAATAAAATAAAAGAACAGTATTAGATTTATGTTACTGAAGAAAGGAAAGTAAAAAGAATCTCAGATCGCTACACAAACCCTACTTATGCTTTACAGCATCCCTAGGAGCTTTGGCAAACTTGGTCCCACTTTTAAAGGAAAACCCAACATATCAAGGGATGAAACAGCATTGTCAGAGTGCAGACAGGGTCCTGTCTGGCAGCCAGCATGAGATGGGATTTTTGTGAATTCCTACTTTGCATCATAATTCAAAATAACAGCAATTTCACACAGTTATAAATGTAATTTCATTGCTTCCTCTCCTCTTCCTTAACCGGAGAGACTATCTTGTTTCCACTCAGAGCACAGCACCCCTGGACACTTCGGTGGGGCCAAAAGCACTTTGTGTCTTCACAGAAAATTGTATCCTGGTGATGGTGGCTCTGTTCTCATTAGTTTCAAATGAAGACTAAGACCAGGGGAGTGAGGCCGATACAGAACCAGTGAAGTGAGATCAGTGTGATGCAATTTGCCTCTGAGGTAAAATTAGTCAGTTCAGCCATTTACAGAAAATCGTTAAGACTATAAATAATACTCCGAAGACCAATAAACAAAGTATGAGGGAAGAGAAAGATAATTCCATATTTACAATATCTATACATGCAAACACATTTATGATCATTGCTTTGGGATTAGGTAAATAATAAGCATCAATTTTGCCAGGTACCATTTAGTGCTTGTACTTGGACTTGTCTGTAGACCTCACAGGAGAAATAGGTCTTGGCAAGACAGAGAGGAAATAGAATAACAGTGTTACAAGTCTTTAAAAACATTAAAGCATGGCACTAAATGCATTATTATAGGTACTGAGACTAATTAAGTTCTGAGATAGTCATTAGTTTCAGTGAAGAAGCCTCTCTGCCCGCTGGGATTACATTTGCCCCAGTGGTAAGATTTATGTGGAAACTGCAATGCTACAGATACTAGAACGAGTTTTGGTCACTTCACACACCCAAGTCTTCAGTGTCATCCTAGAGCACAACGTAGTTACCTGCAATCTCTTATAATAACCTGGATTATTACTATATTTCAGATAACAGCCATAGGACCCCTTTACAAGGGTTTCCCTTTCCAGTCGCAAGCATTTATTCTTCTGTAGCGGAAATGTAAAGGATTCCCCTCAACTTGGGTGTCCGGCTCTTCTCCCAAGCAACAAGTGATAGGATAAGAGGAAATGGCCTCAAGTTGCACCAGGGGAGGTTTAGGATGGATATTAGAAAAATTTCTTTACAGAAAGGGTTGTCAAGCATTGGAACAGGCTGCCCAGGGAAGTGGTTGAGTCGTCATCCCTGGAGGGATTTAAAAGACGGGTGGACGTGGTGGCTGGGGACATGGTTCAGAGGTGGACCTGGCAGTGCTGGGTTAACGGTTGGACTCGATGATTTTAAGGGTCTTTTCCAATCTAAATGATTCTTTGATTCTATGACTTCAGAAATGGTTTGTGTGCCAAAAGCACATATCTGCAATATTTTACCCAAAACAACAAATCTCATGTCCCCGGAGGGAAAAGGCTGTTTACTCTGTTATACTAACATTAAATATTGCAACACTCAACATACACATTGTTAATACATAAACTTTATTGTTTCAACTGTATCCTCCGCATTCCCCAGTATTCCCTGTGTTGCTATCAGCTTGCTTAATTTATTGTAAGATATAAATTCCTTATTATCATTAGTTACTTTTTAGGTATGGTAAACATTTGTAAAGCTTAGCAATAAGAACCAAATATTATTGTGGTATTATTAAAATAAGAATGGAGTGAAATAAACATATGATAATTATGAAAGATACTGGGATATGTTTGTACAAGATGGGTGTATTTTTAGGACACGGTCTATCTCAGTGACAGAACATACAAGAGGGAAGGAATTCTGAGTGTTAAACCAAGTTCTTTTGTTGGTTTTCTAAATACTCTGGACCAAAGTCTCTCTCGCAGTCTCTTATAAAACAGAGAAAATATTTTTCCATCCCGTGGGAGTATTGTGAGAATTACTCATCTGGTACATAAGATAACTCCCAGCAAATAAAAATGCCACTGGTCGTTGTTGGTATTACCTGTTCCTCACAGCTTCTGTGACAGGATGGCTGACTCCAGCCCGGTGGGCGAATCACCAGTTCTCATGGGGACCACCTATATATTTTTGGACAGGCTATCACATGAGTAGAGAACAAATAATTCCCGGGTTTTGTGTTCAGCTGCAGCTTACATAGCATGGTTTTAACAGAAAAATGTGTCGTGTGCCTTTCAGAGCCTCACTGGAGCTGAAAGTGCGCTGAAAAGAACTGTCTTGATGTGCAACTTCTGTCAAGTGGTGCTGACAGAAACAAGGGTTTGGCTTTAAAACCAGAAATATAGGGAAAGTGAGCGCCTTTGCTAGGTATCCTTCCTTGTTTGCAAACACTTGGTCTGTGATTAAAACAAGGAAAGACTTTATTACTGGCTGAGGAAAACGCAGTAACATAAGTAAATAAGTGAAATATCCACACCCATCCTATCTCTGGCAGTGGTTCTTTAGTTCATTTCCCTACCAAGCGGTGCCAAAGTCCAAGGAGCGCACATCCCTTTAACTCTTTGTCTTCTCCCTTTTCGCTCCGCAAGGCTATTACCGGTTAATGTATGATCAGGATGAACTTGGCTGACGTGTCTCCAACCCCTATAGGAAGTGCTATCTGATCTGGTCCACCTACCCCGGCAATAGCCATTTATTTTTATTGCTGTCATCAGGCGTCCCCCACCCCCAGCTTCAGTCCCCATTTTCACGAGTTCAGCAGAGAGCCAGCAGGAAATACCTTACTCGCGCTGTAAAACCGCCCGTGTGCCACAGCTCCGGCGTGGGCTCCTGCCGCAGAGGCACCGCGGTGACTCTTTCGACAAAGGCTTTACTGGACAAGGACCAGCAGCACCTCAGATCCTCGCCCAGGGCTCGTGTCATACCAAGGGTACACCCCAGCATGAGGTCCTCGTCCCCATCTTCTCAGTTTAACCCTATCTTACAAGCTCACTGAAACTTTTAGTCCTTCCTCAGGAAGTTTCTTGGAGGGTTTCTGCATAAAAAGCTTTTAGAACTAGATTCTCTGCGCATTTCTTCATTCACCAAGAGCTGGTGGGAGAACTTCTTCCTTTGAAAGGCCGTTGCCTGAGGTGGCAGGTCCCCTTCCCCAGTCTCACCGACAGAAAGCCCCACAGCCCCCTCTGCTCTGCCTTTTCGCCCGCATGGGGTGGGGGTCACTGTCCCCTCTCACTTCACACCAGTGAGTTTATGGATAGTTGAGCGAGTCCCATCAAACATGTGGGACTGCCATCTAATCATATTGAGTATTTCATCTTCATGGGCATGTAAGGCTGATGGCGTTTTGTATCAGCTGGTAAAAAGGCCAGTGTGAAAGAAACATATTATACAGATGCTTGTTATGGCAAAACCCAGCTGAGGGTCTTCTGCTGGGGGAGATGCTGGAGCCATCTCCCCACCCTGGAGCTCCAGACTTGGTGGGCCTTCAGAGAACGCTGAACTTCATCAATGAAGGTGACCCTCGGGGGCTGCGCTGCCTTCCTCCCGCTTCACCCGGCTTCTGAGGCAGGATGAGATGAAGATATGGGGCTGACTTACAGACGACATTAGCCCGGGGTGCAACGCCGCTTCCCTTACACCTTCTGAGAGGAGAACTGCCACAGGTTTGGCTGCCATTTTCCACCATGGGGGCCGAACAGGCTCGTTCGCCTCCAGGGCATGTGCTGAGGTGACACTTCACAACCAGGGACGTAACTGCCATGAACTAGCCACGTTTTCTGTCATGTTTTTAAGCCGTCAAAGCATGAGGCGGACGTGGTCGGCCCTCGCACCTGGAGCTCGGCCCGGCAGTGATGGCTGTGGAGAAGGAAGGCCGGGCGGGGCGCTGCTCCCCCCGCCCTTCATCCCGCCGGCCTTAACGAGGCCTTTTTTTTAATGAAAAGGCATAATTGCTGGGGAGACGACCCAGCGGGGCCGGCTGTAAGCGGCGGGAAGGCCTCAGAGGGACCCCCGGCCTGGCGGGTGGGTCGGAGCAGGGCAGCCCAGCCCGGGCGGCCGCAGTCTGCGGGGCGTTGCGAGCGGCCACCCCCTCTCTCCTTCCCTCCCTCCTTCCCCTCGGCCTGGGTCCGCCCGTATCCCTGCATTCCCTGCTGCAGCCCCTCCTCCCCCTCCCCTCAATCCCATCAGTAGCGGCGGCCCCGGGCTCGCCTCCCCGCGCTGCGGCGGCGCTCGGCGGCGGCTCCCCCCCCCCCCCCGCC